>NC_137008.1:20292798-20415298 GCF_032717465.1 Coenobita brevimanus | reverse complement strand
TATCGTTCTGTTTACTGTAAAAGTACCGGTATCTAAAAAAGGAAAGAAATTAGATGTTGCCCTCATGGATCTGGAGAGAGAGTATGATGGACAAGGATAATGAAATGGCTTCGATATATACGAGCATGAAGTAGATTGGATGTTGTAGAGTGCAGCAAGAGAAATATGAGAGAAGTAAGTGTGCAGTGAATTTTAGATGTCATGTCTCCATTGTTGTTCAGCATGTATATATTATATGAATGGTGTTTTATATATATATATATATATATATATATATATATATATATATATATATATATATATATATATATATATATATGGCAGGGTAGTAGATGCTGGAGAGAGGATAGGGTCTGGAAACTGCCTGTACTGGTTTTTACTCCTGATACTGTACTGCTAAGTGAAGATATATGGGACTAGCAGGGCTTGAAGAATGTGTTTGGGAGTGTATGTTAGAAACTGAATCTCAAAGTCAGTGTAAACAAGAGTAAAGTTATTGTCTTTGAAAGAAATGTAGTTACAGAATGCACAATGATGCTGGATGGCCAGGGTATAAAAAAATGAATTTAGCCTATGCAAATATTTAAGTTGTGTGATCAGTAAGGATGGAAGGTTAGTGGATGAAGTACTCGTACTTGAAAATGTACAGCAGGGAAGAGAGGATAATGCCTCACTTAAGGCAGAGATATAGATTGCAAAGGGAGCATGGAAGTAAAACTGTCGTTGAATGACAATTCTGAGATCTCCATTTTAAAGTATGGAATTTAAGCTTAGACCCTAACTGTACGTCGTAAGTCATGAGTGAGAGCAGTGGGAATGAGTTATCAGAAAGGAGCATTTGAAGCATCATGGAGAGACAGACAAACAAATTTAGAAGTGAAGGAGGCTTGTGGTGTGATGTGGATATGACTGACAGAGTTGAGAGAAATACTCTGAGATGGTTCGGTCATGCAGAAAAGTCGGGAAATGAAAGACTGACGAGGAGAGAGTATGTGAACGAGGTTGAGAGGTTGAGGGGGACCGAGGATGACATGGACGGATGGAGTAGAAGACATACGAGAAAGGGAGGGAGAGCGAGGTGAGTTGGAAGGAGGACAAGCAAATGGCAGAGGACTGGTCGACATCGAGGTCATTTGTTTGTGGCCACCCCTTACAGGATTAAGGAGTCTGGTTAAACATAGATATATAGACTGATATGTTTCCGTTTCCTCAGCCATTATTACATACGTCATTACGTTCCCTATAATAAAATATAGGAAACGCAATGACGTATGTAAATAATGGCAGTACGTTTCCTATCACCTAAAATTTTCTGAGCTTCGCTATGAATTCCCTTGTGTTTCTGTCTTACTTTCTACAAATAAGGCTCCAGTTCGCTGAATGTCCACTAGCCGTTCTCTCAATATCCATTTTTTTTGCTTAGTATATGATTCTTTGGGAATTCATAATCCTGTCTCCTGGTTCTGTCACCCTACATATTGCATGTTTCTCTAGCTTCACTTCTTTCCTGTCATGTAACCTCCTTCGTACCTGGTCACCTGAATTTTTACCTTGTCTTCTCTCATTCCCCTTGCCTAACAATGCACATTCTACCCTTGCTTTCTTCTGCTTTTTGCTTGACAATTATCCTACCCCTCCATTATGCAAGTTTTGTCTCTACCATTACCTCCCAGTCCACCACCCGACCTGCCAAGTCTTCTTCTGTTAACTACAAATTCACCATCGTTCTTTCTTTGTGCCTTTTCGCTTGCCTGATTCAACCGTGAGAAGTGTGGGAGGAGGTGTGAGAACTGTTGCCACCTGATCCCCTCTGGACCAAAAAAAGTCCAGTCGATGATTTATACGTCTAAGGCCAAGACACCGGCCATTCCGCGCTTGTGACTCCCAGTTTTCCAGAGCACTGAGTCCAGGCAACTCGTGGTGAATGGAGCTTTATTTACTCTGTTTGTCTGTCTGTCTGTCTGTCTGTCTGTCTCTCTCTCTCTCTCTCTCTCAGGGAATGGCGTTTGTGCTGTCTGATAGTCTTTGGTTCCTTTTTTGTATAAGAATTTTCCCCTTGCTTTAATTTGCACATAGCTCTCACTTGCATTATATAATATTTATATAATATGTATATAATATTTTGCATTTGTGGTTCTGCATGTGTCCTGTTTTAGGCATTCATCAACGGATTTTTGTGATGTATAAGTTTCTTTTGAGTGGGGCTTGATGTAAAGGACAAACATCGGTGGGAGTAGGATGCTGAAATGTAACCTGTTCTTCAGCGGATCTGGAGATGAATTAACTCCATTGCACAGACCCAGGGTTGCTGGCGTTATGATAGCTGCAATGTCTGCCCCTTTGTTAATCTGTGTCCTAGAGAAAAACAGGTAATCGCTCTTTGCACCACTCTTACCCGAAATAATATGGTTTAACCCCTCAATGGCCATGGGTCCAGAAATCATTGGGACTCAGTGGCTGGCCCCAGCAACGATTTTTCTGGTTTCGAAAATCATTTTTTTTCCTTTGCCAGATTGAAGAGAAACGTCTGGTGCACCTGGCAATGCAATTTTTAGCTTCCGAATCCCATTCTGTGCTTCGCAATGAAGCGCGAAAATTTTCGCAAAATGACCACTGGACATGCCGATGAACTCTAAGCAGAGTGAGAGAAAACATCACACAAAGAAATATCCATATTTTCACCTTTAACAAATAAATGGTGTTCGTTTGAAATGACTAGATATGTGTACTACGAACAAAATTATTACATAATATGGGAGGTTTCATAATAAAAATAATTACTTTTTTTCACATTCTTTAATGCTTATTGCGTTTATGCAAGTATCGAGTTATTTTTGTTGTCTGGGTGGTTTAGTCCATGTCCAGGTAGAGGCTAGAGATGATATTCTTTGACTCTTACCAGATGAGGGTCCTCCTTTATGTGTACAGGCTGAAACGCGGCGGCTAAAAATCAATTCAACCCGGGATTAGCACCTCGCAAGAAGGGATTAGCGGGAAGGGAAGCTTTTCCATCCAAGCATACTTCACGTAAACGCGGCAAACTTGCTGAAATGTTTGTGTAGAGCAAGAAATATGTAAAGTGAACTAAATCAGTACAATATATGTGAATCTATAGGTAATATACCCAACTTATGACATTTTTCCCAAATTTTAATTTTTTTCTTATTCCTGTATTAGTTGCTACTCATACTTTGGGTGGCAGGCCTAGTGTGTGTGTCGCAAGGGAGGAGAAAGATGACAGTTTCTGTCTGTCTCGAGATAATGGGTGCGGCTGTGTGTGTTTAGGCCAATTTCTCAAGGCCAGAAAACGATAATGCCAGAGTTTATCACGGCTGGCTGTAGAAGGAGCTGTAAGGAATGATGAGGTAAGTTATTGTTGCTATAACAGTACATACTGAATATGACTAATTCTCATGCAAATACAAGAAAAACAGAAACGAAAAACAACACAAGGAATGGAATGCGGCCAAAAGAAAATTACTGAAGGAAAACACAAATTACTTCTTATGGTTGTAGGGTTGTAAGTTGTGACGCATGGAGTTTAGACCGAGCAAGAGGGAAGCTTATCTCTCTGCTCTCCCTTCCCAGGTCAAAAGTAAACTTTGATATGTAGTCACTGTCTGGAAAACATGATCACTATCTTTTCTTGACTTACTTTTCCATAATTACACCAACACTTACTTGAAACGTACACTGCCGCACTTTCTTAGTTATATATACATTATCACAACCATGAACCTAGTTATATACATAGTTCCTTAGACAATATTTTCTTACCATTTACAAGTTCTTCCTTCCATACCCAGTACTTTACTATGGTATTGTACTCAGGGAAACAGGAAGAGCAGAGAGGCACTTTGTATCCCGTGGCACTATTAGGTGGTGAGTTTTCTCTCTCACGGCCGCCTGTTGATTGTTGCACTTACGTGGCATCGCACCTGTGCACTCCTGCCAACTCCTGTAGGCCCTTGTCCTTCACTGGGTGGCGACATCCTTTCCAGGAATTGCACGGCAACCCATTCCTTTGCAGCAAATCTGTCCATTTGGTCCCAAACTGCACTTGTATGCCTCTCTGGTAATGATGATTGTGGACCGTACTCCTACAAGATTTTAAACACACAGTCATTAAAGAACTACATCATAGATATCGTCTGTCCGGTTTCCTGGCAGTAATAGTAACCTGCATTCAAAACACACACGTCAACCAACTGGAAAAAGAGTTTCATATACCACTTGACTTGACATCGAATGCACTCCATACTACCAATCTGCATGTCATTCTTATCAACTAAGCACATGTTACGATTGTAGTCTGTGACTGCATCTGGCTTTCAGTTGCATTTGCCTGTCACACAATCTATGCTCCATGTGTCAATGAACGCTACTGTGTGCACAGTTGAGGGCATGTGCACATCACGCTTGTCTTGCTAATGTTGGGTAAGAAGATCAGTGCTTCATTGACAATGCCTCTCTCTTGCTTGTTACTGAACACAGGCATGCTGCGTCTGTTAGAATGCACTGTGCCACACGAGCCAATGTTCCTGGCGAGCAGGTGCATTGCAAGTTCTGGAGAGGTGTACCAATTATCTGTGTAGAGTATGTGACCTCTACCCACATAAGCTTCCATCATTTGTTTCACTACTGCACCACAAATGCCAAGATGATCGTTATGGGAAATTTCAGTTGTTGTCCCACTGTATATTATCATATCAAAGACAACACCCGTCTCATAATCACACAATACAAATATTTTTATGCCATAATGAAGACTTTTCTATCAGATGTACCGTCTGAAAGAAATATGGCCATAGAATAACATCAGAGACTCATCAATCACAAGCTTTTGAAAATCCTCCAGTGCATTTTATTTTGCCTTTGAGGTTCTCTATAATGGGTCTGATCTTGCACAAAATGACTGTAGGGTCCGTGGTAGCGTTGTCTGAGAAATGAAGGAACCGTAGGATGTTCTGGTACATGTTCCAAGACGTGCTTGCCAAATGCAATGACACGTGTCAGAACATCAGTCTTCCAGTTATAGACAATCACAAGTTTCTGCACCAAAGGTATCAACCTCATCAGCACCAAGAACATGTATAAGGAAGGCACTGTCATTTCAGTCCAAAACCGTGTCCTGTAAGTTCCTTCTTGTCCTTCATCAACAATTGTCTGGTGGAAAAATCAGTTGTCTCCACTGCAATCATCGTCATTATAAGCTGAACAAAGAAAAACAAAAAGAAACCCAGTCCTGAACTTGTCACCATCAGTCCTATTGTGCTGCGAACACCTGAGTCACTGTTGTCAAACATAAAGGTCCTCAGTCTGAAGTCAGTGGTTCATGTCCATGCGCAGGCTGCTCAGGAAGGGGAAGGCGGCACCTCCGACTGCTGCCTGGAGTGCCTTTTGACACAGGCTCGTCTTGCGGCAGATTTCCACACCTGTCATCAATGCCGAGGGGCTGACATGGTTCCCGGTGCTGAGGCGGATGGCCCTGGTGCTGGATCATGTTGTGCAACAGTGTGGGATGAGGAGAGGGCACGTGAGGTGGATGGAAATGGTGGTGATGATGGAGCATGGGAGGAGGAAGGTGAGTGGTGCTCTGCCACCTGTGGCACATCTTGCTGTGATGTGCCCATCTCCTCCATATCTTGCAGCAGGAAGCAACTGCTTTGCCACCTTCTTTTTGTTAGGAGGTGGAGCAGCACTCTTGCAATGAAAAGGAGGTGGAGCATCTTCACCAATATCGTCAAAGTCATCATCATCATCCTCTGGTGGTGTTTTGTACCACTAGTCAGTTTCATCCGATAATTCATGAAGACTACGGTACTACTGCACTCCTTTTCAGAGCCAATTTGGTCTGTATCACTCACCCCACCCATTGGGAAGAGTTTGGTCCTGATTTCAGGGCTTAGCAGGGCCTTCAGGACGAGCAGATGGCAGCAGTGCGAGGGAGTGGTGGCCTTGCCAGAAGCTAGAATTGAACGTCCACTCATCACTGTCATGCACTGAACTGACAGATGGGGTGCTTGGGAGGGTAGAGTAGGTCAGTGTCAACATGTCCCACATGTTCGTTCACTTCTCAAAATTCTTTACAGTTTTTTACAGGTCCCGTTGCATCGACGCCGCCAGCCATGCTCTGATAGAACATCATTAGATACCAGTGGCCTTTAGGGGTTAATGAGGATTATGGCAATGCATGTGAATTTCTATGTTCATTCATTTACAATACACAAGTCACGTGTATAATAAAACATATGTATCAACACATACCTTTTGTTCATACCAGAACAGTTCTTACATTTTCCCAAGCAAAGATTTCCCTTACATACCTGTGCCACACAACTTCATTTTAGCATTCAGTGTGTATATATATATATATATATATCAACTCCATAACAAAGGCGGGAGGTCTTTTTCGCGGGTTAGATACTCATTGTAAAACGTATCATCCTCAAACATGTAATTTTGGTTTTGTATGGGATTGTAGCCTCTTTCTCTCTCTCTGGGCAAGAACACCATGATTTTTTGTACTGTATATATATATATATATATATATATATATATATATATATATATATATATATATATATATATATATGTATATATATAAAGAGAGAGAGAGAGAGAGAGAGAGAGAGAGAGAAAGAGAGAGAGAGAGATGTATATATACACGAATATACTGTATGTAGGGAGTAGACTGTAGCACCAGTCGAGCAGGGAGGTACTCCCAAGGTGGCTGGAAAGCTGATGACAGGGAGAGCTGGAGCTCCCATTTGATCGGCCCTCGAGACTAGCTTCTGACCAACTCCCATTGCTGAACTTTACCAGTGTTTCAATAACACAGGGAGTATGCCCACATGCTCTCCAATACAAGTTCTTACTGTCAATACCAACCTACATGCACATTACACACTATACTTCCTATTCAAAATTTAAACAAAAAATAATGGCACTTCATCACAAACCCTCAGTGTCCCCAGGACGGGGGGGGAGGGGAAGGGGGACCATCATATGATCAAAGCCTCCACCATCCACCCCTTTTCTAGTGATGACCAAGCAAGACGCCTGGAACCACTGTCTGACCCACTTCTTATTCATTTCTGCAACATTTGTGGTCTTTCCTCTAACCTTCTCTCTGCTGAACACCACCTTCCCTTCTCCAAAGCTCTCCTTCTCTTCGCTACTGAGACTCGACTGTCTAAGGTGACCGATACCAAACCCTTCTCTGTATCCTCCTTCTTTCTCTATACTCATTTCAAAGCCAAAGGTGGCTTTTGCGTATATCTACACAACAACATATCTCGCAATCGAGTTTCTGAACTTGAATCATCTGAATTTTCCACTCTGTGGTTTTGGCTTTCCTGTCATTATCTGACTAAATAATTATGTCTGTGCTCTTTACATACCCCTTATTTCTGCTGACTGTACTTATCCCTTATTTCTACTGACTATGAAAAATTCTTCGACTATCTTACTTCTAAGTTGGAATAAATCCTATCAATTTCTTTCTCTGAAAATCTCCCTTGTAGGAGATTTGGATGTTCACCACCACCTTTAGCTCTCCTCTCCTTTCACTGGTCAGTCTGGAGAACAAACCTACTTCTTTTCTATTCTTAATGACCTAGACCAGCTTGCACAGCATCTCACCCGTTTCCCTGAACGTCTTGGAGAGAGTTCCAACATAACTGACCTCTTCCTCACAACTAATCCTTCTGCTCACACTGTTAATCTTTTTACTCCGTTAGGCTCCTCCGATCACAATCTTATCACCTTAACCTGTTCTATTGCTCCAGTAAGGCCTGTGGATCCTCCCAAGAAACAGCAGCCATGGCACTTTGGAGCTGCTGATTGGGAGGCTTTCAGGCACTAATTCTTGATTTTCCCTGGAATAATCATTGCTTCCATGGCCGAGAGCCATCTGAGTGTGCCTTGCACATTACAGAGCTTATTCTCTCAGGCATGCAAGCATACACTCTTTTCTCATACCCTGTGACTAATGCAAAAAAAAAAAAAAAAATTGGTTTAATCATGCTTGTTCTAATGCTGTCCACAACAAGGAGAAGGCCTACAAAAGGTACCAGAGCCAACCTATCCTTGAATCTCATCTCTTTTATGCTTCTGCCCAGAATCCTGATAAGTCTATTCTTCGCTCTGTTAAAAATAATTGCAATCGTACTAAATGCTCTGAAATCTGCATCTCAAATGCTTTCCGCTTCTGGCACCCTACTGAAAATCTTTCAAACAACTTTAACTCCTCATCCTTCCCTCCTCTTTTCCACTTTGATAGCTCTGTAGCTATTTCTTCTACTGATAAACCATAGCTCTTCGCTCAGACTTTTTCTTCCACTTCCACCTATGATGATTTTGGTCCTATTGCTCCATCTCTTCCCCCCTCTGACTTCATCATGGTTGACATTACAACTTCTTCAATTCATACATTTTCTGCCACCACTGACCTCAGTACTAATAAGGCATACGTGTGTGATAGGATCCTTCTTGTTGTCCTTAAGAACTGTGCTTTTTTGTTTACATCCTGCCTAGGTGAACTCCTTCGCCTTTGTCTGTCAACTTGTACTTTCCCTCCTTGCTGGAAGCTTGCTCTCATTCAGCCTGTCCCAAAGAAGTGTGTACATTCCTATCCCTATAACTATCGCCTAATTGGTTTGACATCGTGTGTTTCCAATGCTTTTGAGCCTATTCCTAACGCAAACATTTTAATGCATCTTTCAGCACAACCTGCTTTCTGATCGTCCGTACTGGTTCTGCTAGGGACGCTCCACTGGCGATCTTCTCACCTACCTTTCAGGCTCCTGGTCATCCTCCTTTCGGGACTTTGACGAAAGCTTTGCCATTGCGATTGACATCTCAAAGTTTTCGATCGAGTCTGGCATAAATATTTAATTTCCAAACTGCCCTCACACGGTTTCTATCTTTCTTTCTGTGCCTTCATCTCTAGTTTACTTTCTGGTCGTTCTATGACTGATGCTGTAGATGGCCACTTTTTTTCTCCTACAGCTATCAAATGCTGGGGTTCCTCAGGGCTCTGTCCTATAACGAATTCCCATCCTTTCATACATCAATGACCATCTGTGCTGTACATATAACCCTAACCATTCATACGCTAATTACTCCACTCTTCATGTTTCCATTCGCTTCCCACATCTCAGCAGTTACTTCAACAAACAAGGGTTGAGGCTATGGCACACCTAATGTCTGACTTGGCTCATACCTCTGGATGGGGTAAAAGAGATCTTGTTTTTAATACATCAAAATCTCAGCTCTTACATCAATCAACCCGACAAAATCTTCCACAGGAGTATCCTCAAATTCTTAACAATATCCACTTCACTCCTGCATCATGTTTAAACATACTTGGGGTTTCATTCTCTCGGGATTTATCTTTGAAAGATCATATTACCTCTATTGTAATATCTGCTTCCATGTGATTAGGTGGCCTAAGCCGACTCCGTGTCTTTTTTATTCGTGCACAATTGTTGACTTTTTGCACGAAATTTATTCCCCCCTGTGTAGCGTACAACTCCCACGTGTGGGGAGGCTCCTCACATACAGCTCTTCTCAACATGGTGGAGTCAAAGGCTTTTTGTCTCATTAACTCTCCTCCTACTGGTTCTCTTCAACCTACAGTATATCGTTTTGCCTCACTGTTGCATCTTTATCTCTTTTCTATCGCAACTTAAGTGGTTACTTCTCTCTTAACTGTCTGCTTGCATCCTTCCATCACTACGACGGGCACGTAGCACCCGCCTAGTAACAAACTCTCATCCCTTTTCTGTCCTAGTCTCTAATACAAAAGTTAACCTTTATTCCCAGTCCTTCATGTATGTAACAGGTCATCTCTGGACTGTCTTCCTCTGTCTTTATTTCCTACTGCCTATGATCTCCAGTCTTTCAAATGCAGTGTGTCCAGGCAAGTCGAAATGAATGAATCTTGAATTCGGCTCTCTGTTTTCTTGTTTTTGCTTCTTCTTACAGGGAACAATCTACGGGCTCCTGGCCTTTGGTTCTTTCTTCCTGGTAATATATATATATATATATATATATATATATATATATATATATATATATATATAGAGAGAGAGAGAGAGAGAGAGAGAGAGAGAGAGAGAGAGAAAACAGATATAGATAGATAGGTATATCATCATCATCAGCCATTTGAGTGTCCAGTGAAGGACTGGCCAATCCCGACCGAAGTGGGGACGATTCAGCCTATGTATCTCTACCTAGTGGCTTAGGTTTTCTTGCAGAGACTGTATGTAGGGTGAGAAGTGCTTGTACGTGTAATTGTTGTGTTGGAGTGGCTTTGGATGTATGTGTAGTCTGTGAACCAAGTGTAACCAGCCCGCGCAAGCCGACTGGGTGCAAGCATGCTATATAGTATGCAATACTGATTCATCCACAGCACCCCTTATGTCTGCCAATGCAGTATGTGGCCGGAAGAACGCTGGCCGGGCGCGAACCCTCATTCTTCAGTGTAAGAAAATGCACACTTTACCACTGTACCACAGAGGCTCATATATATATATATATATATATATATATATATATATATATATATATATATATATATATATATATTGGACGTAGACAAACATGCGAGTATAATTGTTATGTGGTAGCAGAATGCTGGCAGTAATATTCAAGGGCATGATTTTTATTTAGGATGATTTTGTTTCTTGATGAAAGTTTTTTTTCTTATAATAATTTCATATAATTATCACGTAAAACTGACCATAGCATACATCATCTAACTAAAACACTGGTGAAGTATAAGTCAGGTTGCGGCAGGTAAGACCACCCAATAACCGAGGTTGTTACTACGTACTGAAATGCATGGTAATAGTTTATATTGTATAAATACGGCGCACATAATGGTAGTACTGAACTGATGTAAAGCTGAACCCCCTCCTTTCTCGTTTCATTTCACACCTCCCCCTTCTCCCCATCCCCTCACACTACACGTCACCAGCGTCTTGTCTCCTCCAGCACTCTCATACTCTGAGTTGTTGGTACTTGCCTCGCTGCTACAACTAACAAGGTCATTTCAATACTTTTCCCCTCCGGGAAAGTGAAGAGCGTGTGTATAGAATCGATATTTTATAATACACCATGGAATCACGTAATCCTTGACTTAGGATGTTAATTAATATATTTGGCTATTATTAACCCCCTCATCACAAGACAGTATTCTGTACTTCTTCTGGATATCACAAAACGATATTATTCAACATGAGTCAGGCGTCTTCAGGCAAGCAATAATAGCAATAATAGCTTCAGCAAACTAAAGTTCGTTCTCTGGTCCCTTATCCTCAGGTGCTTAACACAACACATTCACATTGTGGTGGAGGATGCAAAACGTGATTGATGTGGGCTGACTAAGTTTGTTCATATAGAGAACTATGTCATATTAATTATAGTGTGTGGTGCAAGCTAAATAAATGTTGCAACAGCTAATTATAACTCGATTCCTCAAAACGATATTGACTCAGATGCATTGTTAACCCATTGGATCAGTCGTAAATGAAGCCTTTCTCAAACTTACAGGGCATGTTGAGTAAGAAGTCCAGGTCGCCTCGTACAGTAACACCTTTGAGGAAGCGACACTTGTTATAGGGCTCATAGAGAGAAGACCACAGAAAGTGAATAACGAATGAATGTGTGTGTGTGTGTGTGTGTGTGTGTGTGTGTGTGTGTGTGTGTGTGTGTGTGTGTGTGTGTGTGTGTGTGTGTGTGTGTGTGTGTGTGTGTGTGTGTGTGTGTGTGTGTGTGTGACAGGAAAGGATTAAGTGCAGATGTAGTATGAAGGATAAAGCAGGAAGGTGTATATAAATACATTAATCTATAATGTAAATGCAACAGTGCCTCTCTCTGTGAATGTCTCCGTGGATGGTTAGATGGTGGGGCAGAGTTCTGTGCGGGCACAATCTCACTGCACGGTGTTGGAGTATCCTACACCATGTGTGGTTGCGGCAAACCGCAGGGGAATCCTTGTGGATGCATTGCCTGTGCAGTTCCAGTCTCTGGGGTTGCGACGATGGTGTGGTTGTATTTTCTTCACTGCGGTACATGTGCGGAATTTGTAGGGCTAGTATGAACGAAAAAGAGTGTCTTGTTAAGCACAGAAATTGACGAGCAGAATATGCTTAAGCACCCTTACTATGAAGTGGAATATACCACAGAAAACTGTTAATAAACGTGTCCTGGACCCGTGAGCTGAACTGTGTTCGTGGAACGCCAGGATGAGTGGTGGTCTAGACAATTTTCACATTTAGACGTTTTGGAACAGATTTTAGTCATTTTACATTAACATTCAAAGAGCATGAGAATCGATTGAACTGCAGCATGATAAGGAAAATATCACATTGCAGCATGGTAAGGGAAATATCACATGTGTCTGTGAGTCTGCAATGTCCCCCTCGTCATGAAAGTAATCCATTCACTATGGACAGTTTATTTGATGCATCTAATACACTTTTAATTCTGACTTGCACAAGATTTACTTTTATTCAATTTTTTTTGTCTTCCTGAACTGTGTATAGTATTTTGTTTCGATGAGAATTCGTATGCACTTCCTATGATGAGTAAAGCTGTCCAGAGTTAATTCGAGAAAACTTAAATTCTACTTGCACTGAAGGAAAAATTCACCCATCACCCAGTCCATAAAACAACAAATTTCTTCAACCCAAAACAGAAAGGCATGAGAGCCCTGTAATCAGCAGACAGTTAGCTTGTCCTCGACTAAACAAGTGGTGAAATCCAGCACCTTTCCCTACAGTCTGAGGTCCACCTGAAGAGTTATATTATGCACCAAATTTCTCCCCCACTGTTAAAGGCACCTGCATGGCTGTTAATGAATACGATGACTTCCGTGATGATGCTGATGACACTGTCAGTAAATTGGAAGTGCATCACAAAATTTTTATTCAGATGTGTTCCATTCCCATTCTGCAGCGGCGGAAGGAACATGAGATCCAACTCCCGGCACTCTCTAGGATTTCAGGTAATGTTTTTTGTATTATGGCCACCAGTGCAACTAGTGAAAGAAATTTTAGTCTAATGGGACACGTAATATCAGATAGAAGGACAAGCCTCAAGTCCTCTTGTGTCAATGATATCTTATACAGTAATTCAGGCTTAAATACTAAGGTCAAAGAGAAGTAGGGATACAAGAAACAGATGCTACAATAGGATAGTTCACCAACTTCCACAATTTTGTCAAAACAGCTTAATGAAGACTAAAAACAATTCGTAAACAGACTGCAGTAAAACCATTGCAATCCTTTTCTTGTTTAAGTTTCTCCTTTCTGTACCACAATCTAGACATGTAAAATGGTATTATGTATACTATATATGTTTGCTCTTGATTACTTCATGTCCAGCAGTCTAATATGTGGATACAAGTATATGACTGCGATGCAAATTGCAGGATTCTATTCTGCGGGTGCAATGAGGGTGTGGTTCTATATCTTGCAGTTGTGATGCGGATGCAGACAATGACTTGTGGGTGCGCTGTGGGTGTGGGTTCAAGACAGCTAAAATCCTGCGGTAGTGATGCAAATGCGGTTCTAACATTGTGATTCCAGCGCAAGTGCGAATCCAAATACTGGAACCGCGCAGAGTTCTATGATGGGGTGGTGCTGGGTAGGGGAAAGGATGGGTGAGTAAGAGGGTGAGTGGGTAGTGGGAAAATAGGTCCATGAGGATTACGATCTTGAGATGAATAGATTCACAGTAGGAAAGAGTCCACGTGGGAAAACAGATCCATTAGGAACAATTGGTCCATTGCAAGAATAGGTTCATGTGTAAAATATGTCTATATGGAAAGCATCTCATAAGCAAGAACAAAACCACGGAGAAAACAGGTCCGTGAAGTAAAATATATCTAAGGAAGAAAACAGGTCCAGGGGGAAAATAGGTCCAAACGGGGGAAACTAAGAAAATGTGGGAAATATTTTCAATGCGGGTCCCCGGGGGAAAATAGGTGCTGGGATGACATCTAGGGGGTGTTGCTGGAGAAGAATTATTTATGTGCTGGCATGAGTGAGGGAGCTGCAAATTAATATGCTATTATGTTTTACCCCTTCATTGCAAAGAAGGCTTGTTATACTCTACTTATTGACAAACGGTAGACGATATTCAGCAGATCCAGGCTGGGGCACTACCTGTTGCGGAAATACGAACTTCAGTAACAGTAATGTTAACTCCATCGCCCCAACCTTATTTTATGTTTAATAAATTTGTTAGCAGAGAAGATGGTATTTGGCATACGTAAGGGCTATAGGAGTGAAGGGAATAATGATGGCCGTAGGTAGTACCTCATATTCAAACACTTTCACACAAACAGAAAAAAATAATGTTTAAAGGTAGGAAGAATAACATAAAAAAGAAAAAGACATTATCAAGCGGGTGGGTTAACTAATCTACAAAATTCACCTTTGAATTTTATCCTCACGAATTCCATTACACAAAAGTAATGACACAGCACAAGCATTATACATTATGAAGGGGGTTATTAGTGCCGAAGCAGACATCTGAAGGAGTACTATGCAGTTTGTAGTAATGATTTGGTACCGGTATATTGTGATTGCTTCTCACAGACGAAAGTTAGTTAATGTGAGTAAGCCTTGCATGTATTGGACTGTCAGAGAAATGTGTTATGAATTACGCTTATAGCAGGTACCTGAAATATTGGGTATCACCTGTTATTTAAAATAATTGATCATATCTACATAATATAAAAAAGAGAATGGAACAACATCCTACTGCATATGCTACCTACAATATTCTACTACCACCAAAGGTTAGATGGTGAAGGCGAGGGAAATGTGTGTTTGTGGAATGTCAGGGTTCTCTCTGGTACACATTTTAACTTTCAAAATCAAGGAGACTTAACATCCACCGTATTTTAAGTGGAACAAGTCTGGGATTTTATTAAGGTTACAAGAGTACGATTTTACCTAGCCAATAGTAAGTAATACGAGCTGGGGTGTTCATTACTGTCAACATTCAGATAAGAGTCAATCAAACGGACCCAGTTTGAATCAGAAAACGAGAAGTATTTATGCTGATAGTAATATTTCATGTGTGTGTGTGTTGGGGGGGGGGGCGCTTCTGCAACTGTGTGAAAAAAATTGTGGCACCCATTTCATATTGGGCTGGATTACTAATCTACTTCGAGGTTGCTATGTTATATAATTTCATATACAGTATACTGATTATCGTCAAGTGATAATAGTTGGGGAGTGAAAGATAAAAATGGTAGATTACTAGTGGAGAAGGGAGGAAAAGTGAGTAGATGGAGAGAACACTTTGATAAGTTGTTGAATGTAGAAAATTAAAGTAATGCGAATATAAGTGGCTGGGGAATGGCTGGGAGACGGAAGGATGTGAGAAGAGAGGAGGAAATCAGTAGGATGGAAGTTGTGGAAGCGATGAAGAAAGTTAAAATGGGGAAAGCCCCAGGAATTGATGGAGTGTGTGGTGAAATGCTGAAGCATGGGCAAGAGATAATAGTAGAAAGGATGTGGAAGACGTGCAGATTAGCCTGGGAGGAAGGTAGAGTCCAGGATGATTGGAATTATTCCCCTGTACAAAGGAAAAACGGAAAAAGAAGTATGTGGTAATCATAGGGGCATTTGTCTTCTTAGTGTAATAGGAAAAGTATATGGTTGGATACTTATTGACAGAGTTAGGGAAATAACAGAGGAATTAGTTAGAGAAGAACGGGAAAGTTTTAGGAAGGGAAGAGGTTGTGTAGATCAGATATTAATTTTTAGATCTTTAGTTGAAAAGTTTTTGAAGAAGGGAAAGAAGTTCTATGCGGCCTTCATGGATTTGGAGAAAGCATATGACAGGGTGGATAGACAAGGATTGTGGAAAGTATTAAGAATATATGGAGTAGATGGGAAGTTGTTGAATGCCGTGAAGAGCATGCATGGGGGTGCTAAGGATGCAGTGCATGTGAATAGTGAACTGAGTGAATTTTTCTATTTGATGATTAGATTGAAACAGGGATATGTCATGTCTCCATGGTTGTTCAATTCATAAATGGATGGGGTTATAAAAGAGATACAAGGTAGGACAGTGGATGCTGGAACGGCCCTAATGAGAGAGGGCAGTGTTTGGAAACTCCCTTACTGTTGTTTGCAGATGATACTGTGTTGTTAACTGAAGACGAAGGGGAGCTGCATGGCTTGGTGGATGAGTTTGGGAGAGGATGTAAGAAACAGAATCAAGAGATGAATGTAGGGAAGAGTAAAGTTATGGTCTTCGAGAGAGATGAAGTCAGTGAATGTACAGTGAGGTTGGATGAGGAGGAAATGGAAAATGTGCGTGCATTTAAGTACTTGGGTAGTGTGATAAGTAAGGATGAAAGTTTAGAGGATGAAGTGCTTGAAAGGGCACAGCAAGGAAGAAAGGTTGCTGGTTCCTTGAAAGCAGTGATACGAAACAGGGAAGTGAGCATGGAAGTGAAAAAGTTACTACATGACAGTATTGTGATACCAACTCTAACGTATAGAAGTGAAGCTTGGACCTTATTGGAGGGACAGAAGTCAAGAGTGAGAGCAGTGGAAATGAGTTATTTGAGAGGAGCATTTGGAGTCACATGGAGAGACAGATTGACAAATGAGGAAGTGAAGGATCGTTGTAGTGTGAATGTGGATGTGATAGGAAGCGTTAGGAGAAACACACTGAGGTGGCTTGGCCATGTGCAGAGGATAGAGATTGAGAGACTAACAAGGGA
This sequence comes from Coenobita brevimanus, assembly GCF_032717465.1. Classification (NCBI taxonomy): domain Eukaryota; kingdom Metazoa; phylum Arthropoda; class Malacostraca; order Decapoda; family Coenobitidae; genus Coenobita; species Coenobita brevimanus. The sequence goes on along the minus strand of NC_137008.1, from coordinate 20,398,539 downwards.
AGTGAATGTGGGTGAGGTGGAGGAGGGGAGAGGGAGGGGGAGGCCAAGGATGAGATGGAGAGATGGAATGGAGAGGTATATGAGAGAGGGGGGGGGGTGAGCTGGGAGCGGGGCAGTGAAATAGCGGGGGACAGGGAGACATGGAGGAAATTAGTTTTTGGCCACCCCTTGCGGGATTAAGGCGTCTGGCAATAGATAAATAGATAGATAGATAATATCATCATGGATAGATCCATACCGAAGCCAGTTATTTAAATACTAGATCATTTCAGTGTTTATCATATTTCCGATCAGTTTCCTCAATTGTTCCTTGGTGCAAGGAACACAGTCCAGTATCTGGAACTTGATGATATCCTTCACCATCTTATAATAAAGTAAAAGCTAATTTAAGGCTATAAATTTAAAGACTCTTTGGAATACATGTGGACGAATATTTGTGTGTCTGTAGGTGGTGGTGGCATAGTGTTAGTGTGTGGAGGCAGATAATTAATGTTGCTAGATTTTGAAAAGTTATCTTTTTTATGCAAGGAAGAAGGAACTAAAGGCCTGGAGCCCGCAAACTGTTCCTTCCAAGAAAAAAAAAAAAGACAAAACAAGAGACCCAAATTCAAGATCCGTTCATTTACTCTCAGGTATACGTGATATATTTCAGTCACACACAAAAAATAAATTGTCTTCACGCGTGTAATGTGTGTCTCTCAAATATATATATATATATATATATATATATATATATATATATATATATATATATATATATATATATATATATATATATATATTTGCGGGATTGTCTTTTTATATAACTTGTCCCTGTGATTCACTGCTATCATCATTAATACTTCTAAAATCGTTTTGTCCCCCAGCATACGTACGTCGTATTTCGTTCTGGCTACCAGCACACGATAATACTGAGAACATTGAAACCCTGTCCTTCGCTTCACCCGGTTGTTTGTCCCTGTCTCCATGTTCGCCATCTATCTTCTCTCCCTCAGCCACCACCGCCCTCCCAGCTCGTACCAGCCATCATATAATATGCCTCCTGCCTGTCCCGCGAGGCAATATTCTCGAGTGATGGAACCCCTGCCTGTCCTCCCCTGACCTCCAAATGTTTACCCTGTCCAGCTGCTGCCGCTGCTCTCTCTCTCTCTCTCTCTCTCTCTCTCTCTCTCTCCGTCGCTTTGAAAACGGAAGTATAGGCTGCATTTTGGACAGAATTAAAGACTGCAGAACATGTTTTCTTAGGAGACGTACTAAATACTACGCCTGTTTGTGTTATTTATATATTATAAGGATCGATATAATTTGCTCCAGTAACCATTAAGCGATTTCAAGATGTGAAATATACAAAATACATCACTGAGGACGAGTTGTTACAAAGGCTCTCATGTCGCTTGGTATACGAGATCCTCACATTTCTCTATCGTAGTCTCGGGGGGAAAAGGTTGCTCCCTAACACCTTATCTTTACCAATTTATTGTTTGATACGGCTGGTGAATATCGTCTGGTACGTTTGTTAGGCAGAGTATGGTGATATTAGAATGATCTAAGTCATACATAATACGATAGCCTGGTGTAATAAGTAAAATAAATCGCCTAGGAAGAGGTGTTAGGGAGCATCCTTAACCTACGAGAATACTAGCCCGTGTTGGTGTTGTACTGCTTTGACTTTTGCCCTGTTGTCTGGTACACGTTGTTGTTGTTTCGGTCGTCATTTGTTTCTTCAGCAGATTAATATTGGATCATATTCTGTTTCCTTGGAGCTCTCCCCATTTTCTTACAGCTCACGTTTCCTCTTTGTTTTATAAGTTTTACTTTATTATAAGCATGCGACCTGAATCACTCACCAAAAACCTTGAGATTATATTGTACTCGACCCCGAACATCACAGCTATAATGCATGCGTCACCTGCGTTCTTATTGCAAATTCTTGAAGCATCTAGTCTCACTAAGGATCGTAATTACAGTTTAGGATTAATGCATTTAAAAATCATTTGTACATGTTGTTCTGCGCGGAAAATTTAAACGGAAAATATAATACATAAACAAAAAGGGCCGAGAGTGTAATACCTGTGCCAATCAACTTGTCTGTGGGCCGAATGATTGAGTTTACCCTGTAGCCTTAACCTTCAACTCTTTGCTTTCAAAACAGATTTACATATTTCATTCTTGACCATTGGTGCTAAATGTCCTTTATAAAGGACAGAATTGGGCATTTTCAAAATTTAACAAAGAAGGGAACCCCGGGGTAGGGACCTATGAGCTTCGCAACTATGAGGGCGGAGGACGGTACGCTTAGTGTCCCTCCACCCAAATCCCTTGCACAGAAACTCTGGGCACTAATGGGTTAACCCCATCAGTAAACAAAGCTCGTTGAAGTCCAATCAAAACTGCTTGAAATAACCTTGCCCATTTACCCTAACCGTAGACATTTCCCTGTAACCTTAACCTTGTACTGATTGTTCCCAAAATCCAATCTCTTGCTTAAGCTGAACATTTCCACTACGTTTGGTCCACATCGGATAAAAACTGTCTAAGTTTTTCCTGACATATGATGTTAGTTTTTGACATACCAGTATTACTCTTAAAAAAAAAAAAAAAAAAAAAAATCATGTAACAGAGAAAAAAATACTCTAACACACACGTGGCAGGACAATAAAGTATAATGCCAGTAACAGTGGTTAGTTCAGAAACTACAAACACATTTAAGATTCGGCCAGGTAAGTATTTCTATAGGCGTATGTAATCGAGTGTATTTGTTTCCAGGTTGACGTGTATCCTGCCGACAGTAAGGCGGGTACTATGTAATGAGGACATTGTACGGTTATTAATGCTTTCTTGTTTATGTTCCCTTCTGTCTTTCCTATAAAAAATCCTATGGTTGCTCTTTAAATCAATCTTTGTATTTTTCTGCCTCCTAACTGTCTGTCAACCGGAGAGGGTGTGTGCGGGAAGAGTCCCTCTCTTCTCTACCTTTCTCACACCGGCTGGTTAGATCTTTAGCAGAAGCAGCTGTTTCGCCATCAGAAAACCTCGTTATATATCAATAAACCTTCTGTTACTTGTAGTTCCTCTATACTCCTACGTACTCCCTCGGGTCAGCTTCAACCTAGCCATCAAGTTTGGTCAACAGAAGGTTGAAACTCATTTAGTTATTTTGTTCACACACAGGGACGCAAGATTAACTTTGACCTTGCCCTGTGGTCTAGACCTTTGACTTCTCAAAACTGAATTCCTTATTTCTTACCATATCCTCAAACCTTTCCCCCCAAATGGTCTAAACTGATAAAAAGCTGTTTAAGTTGACTCGGCAAGGTCAAACTTTGGCAGCTCTGTGACTTGATCTTTGAACTGCTGTTCTCGGAAACAGTAAGTTTACTCACTGGCTACCCATCGACAGTTCCATTAAATTTGGTAAAATCTATATATATATATATATATATATATATATATATATATATATATATATATATATATATATATATATATATATATATTGTTACGGAACAGAGAAAGATAATGTACACTTTAAGTGAGAATGCTAAAAATCACTACTGTCCCGTAAAGTTCCAGGTTCAAAACAAAGAGTTAGGTAAAATTACAAGTTAAAGTTTAATGCTCAAACTAACAACAAAACATTCAGGACTCATAAGGATAATGTAATGGCAAATAAACAGGTTAAATATATGGTTAACTGCAATAGCCTCTATTAACACGAAATTAGCAAGAGTAAATTTATCTAAGTCAGCCCTGATAAAATGAGATACCAGATAATACTCAGTGAATGCCAGATAAATTATTACAGATACAAACTATTATCAAAAATGACTGACATAAAGATCCCTACATGAATTACAAAAACTTCACTAGGCCTACAAATTAAACTTATGCTATACAGTACAAGAAAAAATACAACAGTTATACTCAAATTACACACAGCTGCTAGATGTTTGGAGATTTCTTGAGCACTCACAATAATAATATCTGTACAGGGGAGGACAGAGATGTGAACAAAATGAGGAGCAGATCTAAGTGGCGATGATGCAGAGACTGAGCTCATTATATAGGGGCCAGGAGAGCTTGATACAACTTGTAAGAAGGAAGCGCAAATGAAGCCATGGGGACAGAGAGCTGAAAATCCCGCTCTGAATAACAGAGAGAACGACTTACTCTTCTATAACGGTAGAAGGGGGAGACTGAGGCAGAACACGCTCGTGATCAAACATGCAGCAACTGTGCGTTAAAATTACACAAAGGATGATGAAATCATAGGCTATGTAACACCTCCCCACAAAGAAAAAAGAAATTTACAAAGGAAATTTCTTATCACTCTAAAACAATCTGTATATGGCATTACAGAACATGCAAAAGCCTTTCCTAATGTTACAAAACATGAGATCTCCCTAGCACGTTCAGTCATAGGTACTTGCCAGTATCCCTTTAACAAATCAAACTTACTTATGTACCTAGCCTTTCCCATCTTGTCTATGCAATCTTCCACACGAGGGAGAGGGTAAGTGTCTGTTTTAGTTATCTGATTAACACGTCTGTAGTCAATGCAAAGCCGCTGTGACCCACCTGGCTTAGGGACCAGAGTGACAGGAGAACTCCACTCGCTCTGACAGGGCTCCATCATCTTGTGGTCCAACAGGTAGCCAAGCTCCTTCTGGATGAGAGGAACTTTCACTGGGTTCACACGGTAAGGAGGCAATTTAATTGGCTTTGCGTCTCCAACATCGACATCATGCATCAACACAGTGGTTCTTCCTGGAGTAGCACGGAACACTTGCGGGTACTCCTGCAGTAATGCCGAAAACTCCTGCCTTTCCTTGGGAGGTAGATGAGAAAGCTTAGTCTGGAGATCATTCATGATATCAGGATTCTTCCCCAAACTATCACTCAGGCTCATACTGCATGGGAGAGCTTCACTTGCAGACTCGGGTGGAACAGCTACAGTGCAGACTGGATTATTTTCGTCCCGCCTGTGATATAACTTTAGCATGTTGATGTGACATAGTTGCTTGCTCTTTCTACGATCTGGTGTGGCGATGACATAGCTGACATCACTGAGTTTCTTCTCCACGAAATAAGGGCCACTAAACTTGGCTTGAAGAGGTTGCCCATGAACTGGTAACAGAATCAAAACCTGATCTCCTGGCTGAAAGTGGCGTAACCTGGACTTCTTATCATACCAAGTCTTCATCTTCTCCTGAGCAGCTCCTAAATTCTCTCTCGCCAGCTGTAAAGCAGTGGACAGCCGTTCTTTGAACTTCATCACATACTCCAGCAGGTTGACGTCATCTTCCTCCGACAGCCAGCATTCCTTGAGTAACTTAAGGGTCCTCTTACTTCATGGCCAAACAGTAGTTCAAAAGGTGAGAAGCCCAGTGATTCATTTGGAGATTCTCTTGCAGCAAACACAACGAATGGAAGACCTTTATCCCAGTCTTTCTGATGTTCCAAACAGTATTTCTTGAGCATCGATTTGAGTGTTTGATGATATCTCTCCAACGCTCCTTGGGTCTGGGGATGGTAAGCTGAAGACGTGATCTGGGTGATGCCCAACTCTTTCAGAGACTGCTTGAAAACGTTTGACATGAAATTACTTCCGGTCTGACTGTACCTCCTTGGGCAGACCAAATTTTGTGAAGAACCCTAGCATTTCCTTAACCACGTTCTTTGCTGAGATGTTTCTAAGTGGAATGGCTTCAGGATAACGAGTAGCCATATCAATCAGGGTCAACACATAAGAAAATCCTGAAGAAGTCTTAGGAAGAGGGCCCACAATATCCACCAACACACGGGTGAAAGGCGCCTCAAAAGGAGGAATGGGAACTAGAGGTGCAACCTTTTCAGTCTGATTACACTTCCCCACAACTTGACAGGTGTGACAAGACTTACAATACCAGGAAACATCCCTGAAGATACCTGGCCAGTAGAAGTGTTTCAAAATGCGTGCCACAGTCTTCCTCACTCCAAGGTGTCCTGCCAAACTGGTATCATGAGCCACTCGAATGATATCCTGCCTACAAACACGAGGGATGACAACTTGATGTACAACCTCCCATTCACAGTCGGCTGATGCTGTTGGGGGTCTCCACTTCCTCATAAGTACTCCTGACTTTACATAATAACAAGTAGAAGCACCGGCTGACTCTTCTTCACTGTAAGCAGAGTTAGCTAGACCTTTCAACTCAGGGTCAGCAACCTGCAACTCAACCAACTCTTGACGAGACAAATTATCAACACTACGGGGTACTGCCTCATCTGGTGAGTGGTCCAAATTAGCAAGAAAAGTGTCAGCTAGGATAACATCATCATCATCATTATCCTCTAAATCACCAGTAACTTTAGACTTAGCCCTAGTGACAGCACATGCAGGGAACACATCAGGGACATCACAATCCTGGGACGCAGCCACTGGCTCACTAGACAACTGAGGAGCTGGACACACTTGACTTCCACCAATATCATTTCCAAGTAAGAAAGTTACACCTGACATTGGGAGTGTCTCAACCAACCCAACCATAACGGAACCATTAACAAAACCAGACTCTAAATTCACTCTGCACAGAGGGACAGAGAAGTAATTATTCCCTACACCTTGTAAGATAACAGTTTCATCAGAGGAATTAACATTAGAGCCTAGAACACTGGTCAGCATAAGGGATTGGCAAGCACCTGTATCACGATATATTTGAACTGATTTCCTGTCATTACTGTCCAGAGGACTGACAAAACCATCAGACAGGAAATTAGCACATGAACTCTTGAGAGTGTCACCCACGTTACTGCTCAAAAGAGGAGCTCCATCATGAGAATTTAAGTTACCCCTCAAAGCAGGTTCAGTTAACTCAGTTAAAGAATTCTGGGAACTCTCAAGAGTGGACACTAGACCAATTGACTGAATATTTAAAGACTCCTTTTTGTTCACATCACGCTGTCTCCTGAAACATCTCTCCGTAGTATGACCAAGCTTACTACAATAAGTACATTTACTTTTCTGAAATCTAGAGGTGAAGCTGGTATTTACTTCCTGAGAAACATCATCCTTATTCTCTTTCCTGTTACCTGTACTCTGAGTAGAGGCAAAGTACTTACTCTCAGCTTTCCCTTTTTCTCTAGAATATCTCTTGTGAGTGAGAACATACTCATCAGCTAAAACTGCAGCATCAGACAAATTATCTATTCTTTTCTCATCAAGATATAGGCTTACATCTTAACTAATACACCTTTTGAAGTCCTCCAGCAAAATCATCTGCTTAAATTTGTCAAAATCAGAATCCACATTCTTAGAATTTAACCACTGCTCTAACAAATCTTCTTTGATTTTTTGCATACTCAACATGGGATTGCTTATCTTGCTTGTAAGTTGTCCTAAATTTTACTCTATAAGCTTCAGGAACAAGCTCATAGGCCTTAAGAATCAAGCTCTTAACTACATCATAATTATCAGACTGATCCTGAGGCAAAGATGCATAAGTTACTTGAGCTTTACCGGTGAGAACAGTTTGAATGAGTACTGGCCAATACTCCTTAGGCCAATTAAAACCTGTAGCTACCCTCTCAAACAACTGAAAATACTTTGTTAAATCAGATTCATTAAAAGGAGGGACAAGTTTAACATTTTTAGCCACATCAAAATCATCAGAGCTAGATGATCCAGTTCCACCTTGTTTCATGCGATACTCATGGTCTGCCTGAATCCTAGCAATTTCAACTTGTGCCTGAGCCTGTATCTGTGCCTCCTGAATCCGAACCTGAGATTCCGCCTCCTTAGCCTGAGACTCAGCCTCCTTAGCACGTGCTTGAAATTCAGCCTCCTTAACACGAGACTCCTGCAGGGCTAGCTGTAACTTAGCTAATTCAATCTGCGTTTGCTCATTTGGAGGAGTTACATTAAACAAGCTTTCATTAATCATGTCAACAATTTGATCTTTAGAATGATGAGAGCGAACAGCAATTCCCAATTGTTGAGCAACAAGCTTAAGTTCATTCTTTGTTCTGTTTTCTACATCACACACTGTTTGCACATTTGACAAAAAATCTTTGGCTTCATCAAGTGTAGTAATAGTAGACATCATGAATAAGTAACAGTCACAAAATATCGAGCAATATCCCAATGATAATATCCTGAATATCCTGATAAGAGGTCGCCAAATTTATGTTACGGAACAGAGAAAGATAATGTACACTTTAAGTGAGAATGCTAAAAATCACTACTGTCCCGTAAAGTTCCAGGTTCAAAACAAAGAGTTAGGTAAAATTACAAGTTAAAGTTTAATGCTCAAACTAACAACAAAACATTCAGGACTCATAAGGATAATGTAATGGCAAATAAACAGGTTAAATATATGGTTAACTGCAATAGCCTCTATTAACACGAAATTAGCAAGAGTAAATTTATCTAAGTCAGCCCTGATAAAATGAGATACCAGATAATACTCAGTGAATGCCAGATAAATTATTACAGATACAAACTATTATCAAAAATGACTGACATAAAGATCCCTACATGAATTACAAAAACTTCACTAGGCCTACAAATTAAACTTATGCTATACAGTACAAGAAAAAAATACAACAGTTATACTCAAGTTACACACAGCTGCTAGATGTTTGGAGATTTCTTGAGCACTCACAATAATAATATCTGTACAGGGGAGGACAGAGATGTGAACAAAATGAGGAGCAGATCTAAGTGGCAATGATGCAGAGACTGAGCTCATTATATAGGGGCCAGGAGAGCTTGATACAACTTGTAAGAAGGAAGCGCAAATGAAGCCATGGGGACAGAGAGCTGAAAATCCCGCTCTGAATAACAGAGAGAACGACTTACTCTACTATAACGGTAGAAGGGGGGGACTGAGGCAGAACACGCTCGTGATCAAACATGCAGCAACTGTGCGTTAAAATTACACAAAGGATGATGAAATCATAGGCTATGTAACACCTCCCCACAAAGAAAAAAGAAATTTACAAAGGAAATTTCTTATCACTCTAAAACAATCTGTATATGGCATTACAGAACATGCAAAAGCCTTTCCTAATGTTACAAAACATGAGATCTCCCTAGCACGTTCAGTCATAGGTACTTGCCAGTATCCCTTTAACAAATCAAACTTACTTATGTACCTAGCCTTTCCAATCTTGTCTATGCAATCTTCCACACGAGGGAGAGGGTAAGTGTCTGTTTTAGTTATCTGATTAACACGTCTGTAGTCAATGCAAAGCCGCTGTGACCCACCTGGCTTAGGGACCAGAGTGACAGGAGAACTCCACTCGCTCTGACAGGGCTCAATCATCTTGTGGTCCAACAGGTAGCCAAGCTCCTTCTGGATGAGAGGAACTTTCACTGGGTTCACACGGTAAGGAGGCAATTTAATTGGCTTTGCGTCTCCAACATCGACATCATGCATCAACACAGTGGTTCTTCCTGGAGTAGCACGGAACACTTGCGGGTACTCCTGCAGTAATGCCGAAAACTCCTGCCTTTCCTTGGGAGGTAGATGAGAAAGCTTAGTCTGGAGATCATTCATGATATCAGGATTCTTCCCCAAACTATCACTCAGGCTCATACTGCATGGGAGAGCTTCACTTGCAGACTCAGGTGGAACAGCTACAGTGCAGACTGGATTATTTTCGTCCCGCCTGTGATATAACTTTAGCATGTTGATGTGACATAGTTGCTTGCTCTTTCTACGATCTGGTGTGGCGATGACATAGCTGACATCACTGAGTTTCTTCTCCACGAAATAAGGGCCACTAAACTTGGCTTGAAGAGGTTGCCCATGAACTGGTAACAGAATCAAAACCTGATCTCCTGGCTGAAAGTGGCGTAACCTGGACTTCTTATCATACCAAGTCTTCATCTTCTCCTGAGCAGCTCCTAAATTCTCTCTCGCCAGCTGTAAAGCAGTGGACAGCCGTTCTTTGAACTTCATCACATACTCCAGCAGGTTGACGTCATCTTCCTCCGACAGCCAGCATTCCTTGAGTAACTTAAGGGGTCCTCTTACTTCATGGCCAAACAGTAGTTCAAAGGTGAGAAGCCCAGTGATTCATTTGGAGATTCTCTTGCAGCAAACACAACGAATGGAAGACCTTTATCCCAGTCTTTCTGATGTTCCAAACAGTATTTCTTGAGCATCGATTTGAGTGTTTGATGATATCTCTCCAACGCTCCTTGGGTCTGGGGATGGTAAGCTGAAGACGTGATCTGGGTGATGCCCAACTCTTTCAGAGACTGCTTGAAAACGTTTGACATGAAATTACTTCCCCGGTCTGACTGTACCTCCTTGGGCAGACCAAACTTTGTGAAGAACCCTAGCATTTCCTTAACCACGTTCTTTGCTGAGATGTTTCTAAGTGGAATGGCTTCAGGATAACGAGTAGCCATATCAATCAGGGTCAACACATAAGAAAATCCTGAAGAAGTCTTAGGAAGAGGGCCCAAATATCCACCAACACACGGGTGAAAGGCGCCTCAAAAGGAGGAATGGGAACTAGAGGTGCAACCTTTTCAGTCTGATTACATTTCCCCACAACTTGACAGGTGTGACAAGACTTACAATACCAGGAAACATCCCTGAAGATACCTGGCCAGTAGAAGTGTTTCAAAATGCGTGCCACAATATATATATATATATATATATATATATATATATATATATATATATATATATATATATATATATATATATATATGTTTGAATTCTTTTATTTGCACACACACACACACACACACACACACACACACACACACACACACGCACGCACGCGCACGCGCGCGCGCTGGTATAACTAGTGATATAAGGCATATAGCAGTAATCGTTTCCATATCGTTGTTACCATTACTTTGGTAGGTTATGTCTGCAGTACGTGTGCTGTGATAATAGCCTACTTGAAACTGCGACAGCCTTCAAGACGATGACATCCATTCCATTTTAATGAGGTTGCTGCCAGACACTTTCATGAAGACTGCTTGGAAATTTTCGGGCTCTGAGCACTGGGAAATGAGGAATAAAGTGTTGAACATGGAGATGTCTAAGGTAATTGCGAAGCTTCTCATAAGGGTTTTGAACACATGGACATGTGACATAAAATTTTTTAGCATAAGGACTATGATATGAGAGTACTGAGCTTGAAGAGCTGTTAGGTTAGGGTTTGAGCATGCCAAGTGTTCATAACGACACTGAGCAGGTGGATCTTTGACATAAGCGTTTTTACCGGACATTTACTGGTCTACGGTTGATTTTAAGTTGATAATTTTTTATGGCGCACGAATGATGTTAACAACATTCTAATGGTCCTTAATAGGAGAAAGGTTCCTCACCACTAATCTATGTAGTGTGGTTGTTTTGACTGATTAGAAATGGACATTTAGCTTATGCAGGTGTCACGAATTCGCGTGAGTGTATTTATAGATTCGTGACACAGTATCAGTGAGAAAACCACGAATTCTAGTGGAATTCCCACTGCGCATCACTCAGTTCAACCGTCCTCGTATTCACTCCAATCGGGATGGTTTTCAGAACATTTCTCACTGTTTCACAAGTGATCATTCTTATGCACAACATTAGTGCCTTCACTGAGTGATTTATTGTGAGCGTGTATCGCTCACTTTCTTTCCGTTGACCTTTGAAGCTGAAGACGGCCATCCCTCGCCCTCTTTCATAGTTTGAAGTTAGTCAGCTTTGGATCGTCGCGACAGTAGGATTATTGTGCCCAGCGCAAGGCAGCGCCGCCATTGTACAGCGAGTTCCTGGAATCTCCACCTAGACGGTGAATTGGTGAAGAGGGTTTAGCGAATTGATGCATCTGATGTCCTGCACAGGTGCCCAGTTCATTTCGCTCAGCTCCCCTCCACTGAACAGTATTTTTTTTCGTTTTCTCCTAGGTTTAAGTGTGTTAGCTTTTGAATGAGTGAGTGAGTATTCTCCTTGTTATTTTGAATTCATTTTTGAGACTCATGTAACGTAAATTTATTTCATTGTAATTAATAAATTTACAGTTCTTTTTCTTTGAGCTAAATGTAGATAAACTCGTGTTTTATTTCTCCACGTTAAGCTTATTTTAGTTGCCGCTCCTAGTTTGCACATACGCTTTACATTATTCATCACTGGTACTTAGGCCGGTTCTTTTGTATCAAGCTTAAATCCGTTGTGCCAGCCAGGAGTTAATGCACCAGCAAGAACCTGTTTATCATTAATAGCATTAGTTACTGATTGTCACGGGTGGAGTCACTTTCTCAAGAGGCTAACAATACTAACAAACAGTAATTAGTTTCTGCTGTGTACTGTTGAGAAAGTTCATAAATTCTCGTCCTTAGAGAATCGGCGAAGTAAGCCGGCATAAAGTAAAACATGCTGCTTGATTTTCACAAGTCAATTCCTTGTCTCTATTTTCAAGCAACACCTAGTATTTTTAAATTCATAAATTCACATCCCCCCGTGACATTTGGCGACCTCATTCCAGGATATTAACTCCTAACTCTAAAGTTATTAACGAGATAATACTCACTCACACTTAGGTATTTATCATTAAAGTCTATAGGCACTATCTTCCTGGTGGTTATTGATTCATTCCTATTAATTTTGCGTAATAGTTTTTCCAGTCAGTTGTTTTTTTTTTATTTTCTTTCCTTACCAGTTTAACTAGATAAAACTGGTCACCACCAACCCGTGCCTATATTCCTTACTCTTGATTATTGGCATTTCTCTGCAAAAATAGCAGTCAGTACTCAGTCTTTAGCTCACTCAGCCTTAATTGAGTTAGCATCATGACTACTAATATCTATGTACAGGAAGCCAAAGACATGGGGCTTAGCAACCCTGAAAAAAATCAAGGAATACGTACTCTCTCGGTTTAGTTATGAGCAGCAACGAGAAAATGATGCTCATGAAGAGCGTCGAATTCAGCATGAGGAATGCAAGAGAGAACGTGAACACGAGCGAGAACTACGTGAACACGAGCAAAAACAACATGAACTCAAGTTAGAACAACGTGAAAGAGAACGTGAATATGAGCGAGACCAACGAGAGAGAGAACAAGAACACGAACATGCCGAGCATGAGGCACGTGAGAAACATGAACTTGAGATCCTGAAGCTCAAGCGAGATTCCTTGGCTTCAGACACATCTGGTGCAGCTAACCCAAGCTCCATGAGCGCTCTCCCTGCACATGTTCTGGCGACCCCACACATCAAGCTTCCTCCATACAAGGAAGGCGAGCGAATCAAGCCATTCATAGCTCGTTTTGAAGACATGGCTCAGCCGTACCAGCTGGATGAGGCAGCTAAGCGGCTCCAGTTTCTAAGCTTGTTTGAGGGCCCTGCCCTCGATATTCTCCACAGAATTCGTGGAGACAATCTCACGTATGGGATGATGAAGGACGCACTCATCAAAGCGCATGGTCTCACAGTTGACGATGCCAAGAGTCAGTTTATAAGGGCACATTTACAAGAAAAAGAGACTGCCGTTCAGTTTCTTGATCGGCTTACTTCTTGCTTAGATGAGTGGATGGAGAAAGATGAAACTCCTTCCACACGTGAGGGGATAATTGACCTTATGCTGCACATGCAGCTAGAAAAGTCGTGGCCTGCTGAGCTTAAGGCTCAGCTTAAGATCTGCCAGGTAAGGGATGCCAGCCAAATGATGGAGAAGGCTGATGCATTCTTCACTGCGTACGGGTATCAAACTCGTAAGCAACACACCTGGAACAGGAAAGCTGACAAATCTGGGAAACTGTCTCAGACTGAACCCCAGCAACAAGGCCATTCTCAGAATAATGGCCAAGGTCCAAACAAACAACAGATGAAGGACCAGGGGCAAAATACCCAGAAACCTGAGTGGAAGTAGTACGACAAGCAGAACCCTAACCAGCAGCAGTACCGGTATTTCAAGCAGCAGCAGAGCAAGGACAAACCACGTAACCCTCAGTCACAACAATCGACTTCAGTGTATTGGAGGCAGGATGCAAATGCAGCTTTCATTCCACAACAAGCGCACAGTGGTGCCAACCCCACCAGTACAGGTACTTCCCCACAGTTCACTAGCTCCCCAGTGACAGTGAACTCTCCATCTCAGGTGGTCAGTGCTCCAACTCTTCAAATGGTGAGCACGACCCCTCAGGCATCAAGTTCTCAGAGCGCCACATTTGCTGCATCGTTCGTTCCGCAGTCTGACCAATGACTGGCTGCTACCTCCTCAGACCCTTCCACCAGTAACACTGCCTTTCTTGTTCAGCCAGGGTTTGTGGGAGGTGTTTCTGTAAATGTTCAGAGAGATAATGGTTCCTCAGGTTTCTCCATCAAGCAAAGTTTAGTTCAGCCTGAGGAGTACACAGATCGACAGATCCAAGCTAAGCTTATTGATGGATCAGTGAGATTGTTCCCTGAGCCACGTATCCAGGTGGCATCTCCATTTTACACTGGTACAACACTTGCAGTTGTCATGCCAGAACCTTTTTTAGAATGGGGTCATTGTTCAGCCTCAGGAGGTCACAAGGGCGAAGGAAAACCCAGGGCCGTATCTGTGCTGACTCTTCTCAGGGCACCATGTTTGCCGCACCATTCAACTTGAGATGCTGAAGCTCAGGCGAGATTCCATGGCTTCAGACACATACACGAACGTGCCGAGCAGGGTTTAACCAGTAAACTGGGTCCTTTGGCTTAGCAAATTGCAGCGTTTGATGTCCTGCACAGGCGCCCAGTCTTTTCACTCAGTTTGACCACGTTTCCTGGTTAATAATTTATCCAGTACGAAAATAATGGCGACCTCGAATGTACAAAGCTTGGCTGTCACTTAATTTCGGCTAGGGCGTACTTTTTGTAGCATACATACTGACTCCTAGGCAGAGAAATTGTAATTTAATAAAGATTGTTTGTCGCACTGACAGTTTTGATGCTCCGCCTTGATTGCTTTCGCAGGTGCAGCTGGTGGGTGTAGCAATTTTGTCGTGGAGATCAGTTGATCATCTCTGCCGCATGCTGCCAGCTCTTCTCTTCTGCCTCATCGCCTTTATTTACTATTGATTTGTATTACATAATTTTACACGTAGACACAGTTACACCACAACTGTCACACCTACACCGTGTATTACATAAATCACGCTACAGGTAGATAGACAGAATGAGAGAGGGAGAGAGAGAGAGAGAGAGAGAGAGAGAGAGAGAGAGAGAGAATCATAATCTGGAGGACACATCCGAAGATCAGTATCGATACGTATTGTAAATATTGTCGACGTATTGGTATTTTTCCTGCCAAATCATGATAGTGCACAGCATGATTTGCATTCATTCTTGCTTATAAAGTTTCTATTACCGTTTTTCTATGGTGCAGTTAGGTCCTTATCACTTGTCCCTGTCGGTTCGACTGGAGAGTTGGGTGTGGATGTGAGTAGCTTCCCTGCTATTCTTTCTTTGTCTATACCTCATAATATAGTTGTTAGATATACAATAAGTTTCCTATAAAAACAGCCTGAAAAAGACCAATAAGTCTGTTGATGCTTGTTTTTTCTTCGTACTCCATTGTACCCTATAATTATTAGGGATGACACACGGACCATCTTTCCCTTCTAAAGGGTTCTGCACGGGCCATATCATAATTTGGCTTCACCAGTCCTTGGCCACTCAATCCGATAAATCCTACCTCCCTTCCTACTTGACTTTCTTGCCTCTTCTTTCTCTTCCTCATATATATCTACATTTCAGCATTATCCATCCTCCTTCTTCTCTCTCTCTCTCTCTCTCTCTCTCTCTCTCTCTCTCTATCTCTGTATACATATATATATATATATATATATATATATATACTGTATGTGTGTGTGTGTGTGTGTGTGTGTAAGAAATCTATATCTATCTGTCTATCTATCTATCTATCTATCGAGAGAGAGAGAGAGAGAGCGTTTCGTATACTGGTGAACCAGGGTTCGCGCCCCGCACGGGTAATAAACTTTGGGAGTGTTCACCCGACCACGTACTGCAATGGCGGACACAAGGGGTGCTGTGGGTGAACCAGTGCCGCTTACAATAAAGTACGCTTGCACCCAATCGGCTTGCGCGGGCCGTTTACACTTGGTTCATAGACTACACACACATCCAAATCCACTGCAACGCAACAATTACACTTACAAGCCCTTCTCATCTTACATACAATCTCTACCAGACAGCCTAAGCCACTTGGTAGAGGTACATTGGCCGTATCGTCCCGACTTCGGTCGGGATAGGCCGGTCCTGCAGTGGATACTCAAACGGCTGCTGCTGCTGATATATATATATATATGTATATATATATATATATATATATATATATATATATATATATATATATATATGTATATATATATATATATATATATATATATATATATATATATATATATGTATGTATATATATATATATATATATATATATATATATATATATATATATATATATATATATATATATATATATATATATAGTGTATAGATAGATGGATAGATATAATGTTTATACCTGTCAATTTCTATCTATTATCTGTATCTATCTATCAGTATCCATCTATATTCTCAAATCTCTCTCTCCCATCCATCATATATCATATTTTGATCTCCCCTCCTCATTCTTGTTCCACTATTCAGTTTCTCTCACCCCTTTACCTCGCTTCAATGCCTTTCCTTTCACTTTTCTTTCAGTGTAAGTCTGGTTCATATCAATTAATGCAACTGTGTTCTCTGGTTACTTGAATTGATTTCAGAAGCTGCCGGCACGGTCAGTAACGCGTATCACGTTTCTGTCTGAGTAGAGCTTTCTGTAAGGACACATATTAGGTTCATAGGTGAAATATATTACTGTTGATCAGTTCCACAAGATTAACTGAGACAGTTAAAATTATGAGTTTACGAGTGGTGGGGTGAGGTTCTGCGACCTTAACCTCTTCTCTAGAGGAAGAGTAGAGCTGGAAAGATGGAAGATAAATGTGACAACATTCCTAGTTCACAGTGAAGCAACATTATGTTTGTGGTTTTGGGGACGTGTACAGGTCGAGTTCTGCAAAGTATTATGCTATTTTTCGTGCGATGAAAGTTATCCAAAGGGTTCAGTCAGGATGACTGTGTCAGTTTTCTATATACTGTATACTGAATTTTTGCTTTTGTGTTTTCAAGCGCCGACGAGAAAGAATTGTTGAAAATTCTTTATTACTTTTACGCAAAATTCAGCTTCACGCTCTCTTTGTGTCACAGAAAGCTCACACCAGCTATTCCAGTAACAAAGAGATATTAATGATTGATAAGCTGATGTTGCTTCAAGACAAAGTGGAAAAAGACAATTAAGCAATTAATAGACCTGAGGTGGACTGAAGGACTCATAATGTGTCAGACAGGGTGAATACAAGTTCATAATACATTTGGATTTTGAAATACTGCACTTGAGCCACGACAAAACAAATCATCGAGTCAAAATGGGCGAGGATGGAATTTATGATCAAAAGATACAGTCAGCATATGAATAAATACTTCCGCTATGCCTTCCAGATTGAAACACAAGCGGAAGGCATTAGTCGCTTAAGAATAACCAGACAGAGCAAAACTTAAGGAACATTGTCATACATGGTTCCAGCTACTTCTCTTATTCACTCTTTACCAGCATGAGGAAGCAGAGTATGTGCAATAATGAGGGTAAGATGAACACAAGACCAACTGATGAGGCATGATGCGGTCTCGTACCCCTTTTTAGCTGTAACCATGTACTGTTTGTGTAATGGAGTCCCAAACTTCAACGAACATACTGAATGGTACCAGTAAACATGCCGTAATGATTTATCTGAAGATAGTGAGTTTCCTTCTTCTGCTAGTAAGAGCAACAGAAACAGATGAAACTATAAATAGTGTGTTGGCAAGCCTTAGTCTGCAACGAATGCAGTGAGTCAGAAAGCGCGCGCGCGTAAGCACACACACACACACACACACACACACACACACACACACACACACACACACACACACACACACACACACACACACGCACGCACGCGCGCGCGCTATCCTCTTTCACCTACCGCTATTTTTCCCCCGTGAATTTACCCAAATCTGCATCCACTCCCACAGGAATATTTTAACCCCTTGCTCCTTCCCTTACCTGTGCTTGTAATCTATCATATTTATCAGACTACCTGGGTGAATAATCTGCTGACGTAGAAAAACAAACATAATTAGGAGTAAAGTTTTCGTTGTTGCCTACTACTTTTTGTTTTTTTAATGCGTCCGACTCTGGGCATAGGCTTCACAGCCTGCTCTCAAGGCCCAGAAGTCCCCCTACATACCATACACCTCTACTTAACATTAGTATTTTAGTGTTCATCCAGGGTGGCTATGATTCTGAGATTATCAAGCACTCTTATCTTGGCTCAGTTGCACACCTTCAAGCCTCCTGATCAGATCATCAATTCAATGTCTTCTTGTACCTCATATTCCTGTCTGTTTTTATGCATAGAGTTAATCTCCAGCTCACGCCTTCCACGTCACTTTCATTTATTGTTTTATATCCTCTACCTCAGCCTAATTATTTTGTGAATTTTTTTTTATTCACGATAACCAACTACGAGATTGTCAATAATTTGCTTCATTTACTGTGCCTTCCTAAAGTTTCACTACTATATTCTAACCTTTTGCTTTTTACTTCAAACTTTGTCAGAGATTGGCTTCGTTTCTCCTTTCCTTGTGTCTAAGCTCCTTATAGTTCCTCTCCGATAAATCGTAATCAGCGAAGCTCAAAAAATATTCTAGTAGAAACGTGTTATTGAAGAAAAGAACCTGAATGCAACAACGACAAACACATTGTTGTATTATCATATAATAAATGATGCATGCAATATTCTCCACGCTCAAAATATCACATTCTGTGTGCCTCACTTCATGAAGAACCTTAACCACTGTTTTGCAATGCTTTCGTTGTTTACTGTTGTGTGTGCTGGTAGACTAATGAATAAATTGTACACATACACAGAGTACTGTATCGCACACTGAAGTGTGAAGAAAACGGAAACATTCTAGTTTCGCGGGTGCTTCTAGTAATGTATAATCAGACTAAGTACACCATCTGATGTTTACTTACATCAAAGCACTCCACACGATAAACTGACAAAGAGTTACAACCGTTTTGATTTTCCTTACGTGATTTTCCTTACGTGGCGGAGGGTTAGTGCCCCTCCCCGGGAAACAACTAACTAAAAAGACGAACAAGAAGCCTCGGACAAGGACTGACCAAACGATGACGACCCAGGACCGGACAAAGGACTTGGTAATGGCTACGTGGAATGTAAGAGGAGCGAATGATGAGGTGAAAGAGACAGAAATTGTCCAGGTGCTTGAGGGTGCGAAAGTTGATGTATGTGGAGTAACTGAAACTAAATGACGAGGTGAAAGTGTGAGAGAATGGGAGTATGGATGGGGTATATGTGCAGGAGTAGGTGAGAATGAGAGGGCAAAAGAAGGAGTATCTAGAGTTGTGAGTAAAAGATGGAAGAAGAGCATAAGAGAGTATGGATCAGTTGGGTCAAGGATTGTGTGGGTAAGACTGAAAGTTGGAATACAAATGTGGGCGATTGTGTGTATGTATGCGCCAATGCAAGATCGTGCAAGCAGAGTGAGAGAAGAGTTCTGGACAAATGTGGAAGTGTGCATGGAAAAGTTTGGAAGGAAAGAGTGAGTGTTTTTGATCGGTGATATGAATGGTAAAGTAGGGAATGTGAAGGTGGATGGAATAGTTGGTGAGTGGGGTGTGCCTGCTGAGATAGATGAGAATGGCAGTGCGTTAGTGGACATTTGTGCTGGAAGGGGGTTAGTGAGAGCCAATACCCTCTTCAGGCACAAAATGATCCACAGGTATACATGGCGAGTGATGAGAAGGGTGGGTGGTGAACTGAATGAAAGGAAGGCAATGATTGATTATGTGTGTGTGGATGAAAGGATGCGAAGATGTGTAATGGACGCAAGAGTGGACTTTCTGACCACTACTTGGTGGTGGCCAGAATAAAGATCCAAATAAGAAGGAGAAATAGAAGAAGGGAAGGACGGGAAGGAGTATTTGCAAGGAGAGTGGAAAGGTTACAAGAGAATGAGAAAAAGGCAGAATGTAAGACAGAAGTGGAGGAACGATTGAGCAAATATGAATTGGAGCAGATGGGGGACGTGGAAGGTGTGTGCAGGATATTCACAGAAGAAATATGTGCAGCATGTGATGTGGTGTGTGATATGAAAAGAAGACTGAGGGGGGTGCAAGGAACAGTGTGGTGGAATGAAGAGGTGAGACAGGCTGTGGCACAAAAGAAGAAAGTATACAATGAATGGATGAGAAATAGGGGCGTGGAAGAAGTTGAGAGGCGGAAGAGAGAGTTATATGTAGAAAGAAAGAGGCAAAATGATTAGTAAGAGAGAGTAAGAAGAGAGTGGATGAGGAATTTGGAAGAAATTTGAGTGTAAAGTGGAGGGACTGTAAGAAAATGTTCTGGAGAGAGGTGAAAAGAGTAAGACAGGGTGGAAGTGAAGTTAGCAGGGGAGTGAAAGATAAAAATGGTAGATTACTAGTGGAGAAGGGAGAAAATGTGAGCAGATGGAGAGAACACTTCAAGGAATTGTTGAACATAGAGGATGAAAGTAATGCGAGTATAAGTGGCTGGGGAATGGCTGGGAGAAGAAAGGAGGTGAGAAGACAGGAAGAAATCAGTAGGAGAGAAGTTGTGGCAATGAAAAAAGTTAAATTGGGGAAAGACCCAGGAATTGATGGAGTGTGTGGTGAAATGCTGAAGCATGGGGGAGAGATAGTAGTAGAATGGATGTGGAAGATGTACAGACTGGCGTGGGAGGAAGGCAGAGTCCCGGAGGATTGGAAGTCAGGTATAATTATTCCCTTGTACAAAGGAAAAGGGAAAAAAGAGGTGTGTGGTAATCATAGGGGCATTTGTCTTCTTAGTATAATAGGAAAAGTGTATGGTAGGATACTTATTGACAGAATTAGAGAAAGAACAGAGGAATTAGTTGGAGAAGAACAGGGAGGCTTTAGGAAGGGAAGAGGTTGTGTAGATCAGATATTCATTCTTAGATCTTTAGTGGAAAAGTTTCTAGAGAAGGGAAAGAAGTTGTATGCAGCTTTCAGGGATTTGGAGGAAGCATATGACGGGGTGGATAGACAAGGATTATGGAAAGTATTAAGAATATATGGAGCAGATGGGAAGTTGTTGAATGCTGTGAAGAGTATGTATGATGGTGCTAAGGCTGCAGTGCATGTGGATGGTGAACTGAGTGAATTTTTCTCTTTGAAGGTTGGGTTGAAACAGGGATGTGTCATGTCTCCATGTTTGTTCAATCTGTACATGGATGGGGTAATAAAAGAGGAACAAGGTAGGGTAGTGGATGTTGGAGTTCCCCTGGTGAGAGAGGGCAGTGTTTGAAAACTCCCTGTACTGTTGTTTGCAGATGATGCTGTGTTGTTGAGTGAAGACGAAGGGGAGCTACAGGGCTTGGTGGATGAGTTTGGGAGAGTGTGTAAGAAACGGAATCTAAAGGTGAATGTAGGGAAGAGTAAAGTGATGGTCTTTGCGAGAGGTGAAGTCAATGAATGTACAGCGAGGTTGGATGGTGAGGAATTGGAAAATGTGAGTACGTTTAAGTACTTGGGTAGTGTGATGAGTAAGGATGGAGGTTTGGAGGGTGAAGTGCTTGAAAGGGTACAGCAGGGAAGAAAGGTTGCTGGTTCCTTGAAAGCAGTGATAAGAAACAGGGAAGTGAGCATGAAAGTGAAAAAGTTACTACATGACAGTATTGTGATACCAACTCTAACGTGTGGAAGTGAAGCTTGGACGTTGTTGGAAGGACACAAGTCAAAAGTGAGAGCAGTGGAAATGAGTTATTTAAGAGGAGCCTGTGGAGTCACATGGAGAGATAGGCTGACAAATGAGGATATAAAGGAGCGTTGTGGTGTGGATGTGGATGTGTTAGGAAGCGTTAGGAGGAATACACTGAGGTGGTTTGGCCATGTGGAGAGGATGGAGGGTGAAAGACTGACGAAGAGAGTGTATGTGAGTGAGGTGGAGGGGGGGAGACGGAGGGGGAGGCCGAGGATGAGATCGAGGGATGGGGTGGAGAAGTATATGAGAGAGGGGGGTGTGAGTTGGGAGCAGGGCAGTGAAATGGCAAGGGACAGGGCGACGTGGAGGCGATTTGTTTGTGGCCCCCCCGAACGGGATTGAGGCATCTGGCAATAGATAGATAGACAGAAAGATACTCTGACTTCTCAATAAAGCGTTGAGAGAGGAAAGCTCCCTCAAAAGGATTAACACGACCTAGAGCCAAAGGATTCCACGTCCCCTCATATCAACAAAAACAATTACCCTCTCAGACACCCCTAGCCTTTCTTGAAGATGTGTTTCAACTCAGCAGAAAAATCTACTGAGACAGGACACGTGCACTGAATGCCCCATCCATATTTTGTTGTTCCCTGTGCTGGCCTACAGCTTCCCGTGAAAGGGAAAGCACATTTCTGTGGTTTGCCCACCCCAAGAACTGAAAGAGACATGAGGTGATGCAGCTCTGTGCCTCTTGCAACGAGTAAGGAACGTCCCGTAAAGAGTACCAGCATTGTACTAAAGCTGTCCTCGCGGCATTCTATCACATAAAGATACTTTGGTGACTCAGTCCCCTATTACAGTATCATAAGGAAATAAATTGGGAACTCTTTTCGTGCAGACCCGTGACTATGAGGGATTATATATATATATATATATATATATATATATATATATATATATATATATATATATACAGTATATATATGGAGCCTCTGTGGTACAGTGATAGAGTGTGCGTTTCGTACACGGGTGAACCAGGGTTCTCGCCCTGCCAGGGTAATAAACTTTGGGAGTGTTCACCTAGCCAGGTACTGGATTGGCGGACACAAGGGGTGCTGTGGTTGAACAAGTGTCGCTTACTATAAAGTATGCTTGCACCCAGTCGGCTTGCGCGGGCCGATTACACTTGGTTCACAGACTACACACACACATCCAAAGGCACTCCAACACTAAAATTACACTTACAAGCACTTCTCACCCTACATACAATCTCAACCTGACAGCCTTAGCCACTTGGTAGAGATTCATTGGCTGTATCGTCCCGACTTCGGTCGGGATAGGCCGGTCCTGCAGTGGATACTCAACCAGCTTCTGCTGATATATATATATATATATATATATATATATATATATATATATATATATATATATATATATATATATATATATATTGCGTGACGGATGAATTACAAATATGTGTGATATAAACTGTAATACGAAACAAAAACTCTCTAGGAAAAAAGGTACGGTAAATGGATTGCCAAGCTGAAGATATCTTACAACAGTAGACGAAAGATCGAAATTCTACTCTTGTTTTTTGCCAAGGGGGTAATACTCATCTAATATATATACTATAGCAGTAGGTGTGTGTGTGTATGTGTGTGTGTGTGTGTATGTGTTTTGAGCAGCCGAAACTACACATTCAAATAATACCAAAATTGACACAAAAACCGCAAAAAATTCGTTGTGAAAATATTTGGTCTCATCAAGGTTGAAAAACTTTTACTATATTTAATTAGCGATCACATTTTGACCAATAAACGCTGTTCCCGAAGCCCGGCATAGGATCTCCGTAGATTTTGTTTGCCCAGAGATAGAACTAAAGTAAACTGGGTTCCATTACGGAAGCTGCAAATAACACGATCAGTTGGTTAGCTGCAAAAAATCCAAGTGACAGCGTTACACTAGAACAGCACATAAACGCGAGAGCCCTCCGCAGGAGCAAGTGCGAGGGGCCCGAAGGACCCACGAGCACTTGCTTTCCACTAACATATACTGTATATATATATATATATATATATATATATATATATATATATATATATATATATATATATATATATATATATATATATATATATATATATATATATATATATATACAGTATACATATTTGAGACAGACAGACAGACAGACAGACAGAGAGTACATGTGGCAAGACAGCCTTCATTACGAGTGACACTGACAATCCTTTTGCTATTCTGTTGCGCTTACACCATCTTAGTTATCAATATTGACCCTTGCATTTCCGTTATCAGTCTTCATTTCATCGTCCATACTCTGTTCCATCTATCTTGCAGTCTCCTTTATCCTTTCAGTTGTTTCCCAGCACTTTTTACATATCCGTCTCTTCTCCTTGCCCCACCATCGTTTTACACTTGATCCTTCCCCATATCTATTAGCTAATCTCACTTTTTACTTATTTTCTTTCCTTCCCGCCCTTCATCCCTACACTACATCCCTCTCTTTTACTTTCCCCTTTTCTTCATAATTCTTTATAACTTCGTTCTCATATAACTCTTATTTTTATTCACCCCGCCCGCAATTCATTGCGGAAGGGGTGTATGTGATCGTCGGCGTTTTTTTTTTTTTTATTTGAGAGCCTGTACATCGATTAACTCTTGAAATAATGAACGGATCATCTTCAAACTTTGTACAGGTGTTTGGTATGTGGAACTGGGGAAATGGTTCGATTTTTATCAAAATACACCAGGGGTAAGGATGGGAGTGGGAATCCACCATGGGTAAGGGTGGCAGTGGGGGATCAAAATTTGGGTCGCTGACTGTGTGTTGTGACCCCCGGTCACTTTGCTCTAGCTGCATATCTATTTTCTTCTACAAAAACGGTTCCCATCCTTATTCAGTGTTTTAGATTATCATCACTTCATCATGATCATCATAATCATCAGTCCGCCCATTTTTCCCACGTGCGACTGGGGCGAGGTAGGATGCAGAAAGCCGTGAAAGGAATAAATACGTTGGTTGGGGGGATTACTCTGACGCATACCCATATTGCCCAGTGAAGTAAGCACGCACAATCCTTCACCATTCAGGTCCTGTTTTCCTGGCACCACCTGACAGATGCACCTGTACACTCGTTGCTCCACATTTACCTATCAGAGCAAAATCGAAGATTATTATCTTATGAAGGTGCCAAATCCATGCCACACACTCCACCTCGCTTTCATGCCTGCCTTTCTCACAGACTCATTTATCATATTTAATTTTCTGCACTTTCTTGTTCCCCTAGCAAACCTCCTCCCACCTTCAAACTCACTCACATATACCTTTTTCACCACTATAGCCATTCTTTTTCTATAACAATACCATCTAAGCATTTCTCTTCATACTTCGCATCTTCCAAGAATCGCATTACATCTTAAGAACTGTCTGCACTCCACACATGTTCTCAAGTATCCCATCTCCACCACTCATGAGTTTTCGTTTTCATGCCACACCAGAGTCTCACACCCACTCTTTTGTGTGGGTACTAATACTCCCTTATGCAGTTCTCGTGTCACTGATTCGTTCAGGCCTCTGTTTCCTATTAAACCCTACATACCACCAACCACTTTCCTTCCTTGTCCCACTCTACTTCCTGTGTGCATTTACCACTCTTTTTCCATCATCGCTCCCAGGTACGTAAACCAAAATTTCTCTCCGCTCACCAGAACATCACGCTGGAAATCACCTTTTCTCTCAACAACCATGATTCTACTATTACCTACATTCAGTTTCAAGACACGACGCTCACAAACGTCAACAATACTATGCATCGTTATGCAAAGTTTCTTGTCATTATTAGTCAGCATCACAACATCATCTGCATACATAAGACTGAAAATACGGTACTACACCCTTCACCTTTCATTATTATTTTTATATCTTCGTTCCTCATTTCAGGGTTTATCTGTAACAATTTCATCCACATAAAAACGGAATATACAAAGAGACATTACATATTCTTGTCTTAGTTCAACACGGACGTTACCCACTCATTCAGGCAGCCGCTTAACCTACTTTTACACAAGCTTCATTACATTCATAGAAAATGGTTACAACATTGATCATCTTTCCATATACACCATACATATTATTAATTAATAGTAAATATAAGGTTATATCATTATTTGTGATCTGGGTCTAAGATACGTAAGAGTATGATATAATTTTATTTACGAATTCGATTCTTTACGTTTCTTTCTTATTCCCAACACCGCTTCCTATATTACTGAATATTGCTTCGTCCCTCTCCATATTCACACACTTCTGCATTACTTTCACCATTAATTTTTTTGTGTAAATTGTTTATTTTTTGGCAGTTCGTTTCCTTATTTCTTTTTATCGTTAGTCTCTCCCCCAGCTGTCCATCATCTTCGTATAAACTTTATTGACGTCATCCTTTCCCTTTTTTCCACTCGATCATTTTTTTTACCTTCCTTCTTCAACATTACCTTTTGTTTTCCCTTTCCAACATCATGTATTTTTCCTGTATGTGATCTGTGAATATGCTTACTGATTTTGCGTCCTAATAAGAGTTATCAAATGCAGCTTAACTGAAGACTGTATATAAAATACAAAGATGTGCCTGAATTTCTCATGTACAGTCAACAAAAAAGAGTATCCTAACACTGAGCAACTTAAATTAATACATGACAATAAATAAGAGGACTGCTCTTTGAATCATCATTATCATTATCAAAATCATCAACATCATCATCATGACCAGTTCCACTCTAATTCATATCTAAGTGATGGTGTGAAGTAGGAGCCAAAAATCTGATTTAATAAGTTTTTATTCCACTCATAAACACCGGAACGGCAAGGCAAAATGTGTGTCGGTATACTTCGCCCTCAGTTTCTACTTCTACTCACCCTCTGGCCGAAGTCCTTAAAAGTATGAGAGCAGTGAAAACACCGACTGATATCTTCAGATACTCCGATGCACAAGAAGCAATGAAAATATTATAAACATCATTTTTTGTGCGTTAATAATTAAGAAAAAAAAATGCAGAGCTTACTCCACTCTTACGAGGATTCTCAATCCTGTCACATATCAAAGATTGAAAACTGAACCACCAACACAATGGGTGAAGATCTGAAGTGCCCATTAATGACTCGAGGGAAGGAGGAAAGGGTGATGTTGGGTTTACATGTGTGTGTGCATGGTCGTAGTGGACTGACAGAATTAGGCATAGTGGGAAAACTGTGGAAGACGAAGTGGAAACCCTAGTAGAAATTGGTAAATTTAAAGAAAAATTAAATGATTACCGGTAATATAGTAAGTCGTTGTTCAAGTTACCAAAGATAAAGCAGAAGGCCTTGGACAGCTGTTGCAGAATTGGAGTTTTCTTTCCGCTCGTTTGTTCGTGTATTCGAGCTGTACAGGCTACAGTTACTGAATGATTTTGACAGCTGAGGTGTCTAATGAATCTTTTTCACCTGATGGTGTGCCGCCATCTTATTGGTCGACATGCTCAAGTCAACCCTAAGATCTCAGTGACAAATCAGCAAGTTTGGTTTTCGCCACGAAAGATTCACCATTGATATGCTTAATCTTAATCTCCTGACTCACACTATCCATCAATCAGTTGACCAGCATGGAGAAACTCATTCAGTAGCCCGAGATATTTCTAAAGCTTTTGACAGTGTGTGGCACCGTTCCCTGCTGTCCAAACTCCATTGCTATGGACTAACGCATTTTGATCCTCTGATTTCCTCATATCTCAGCGATATATATATATATATATATATATATATATATATATATATATATATATATATATATATATATATATATACATATATATATACATAAGAGAAAAAGTAGATGATGTATATTCCAATTTCCACTCAATTAACGCAGACGTGCCACAAGGATCAGTCCTTGCCTCAATCCTATTCCTAATTCATATTAAAAAACTCTTTTATGTCAACCATAATCCCATTCATTCATGTTCAGATGGCTCACCACCACAGTTCATTCACACTTAAACACCCGTTCACAGAGTCTAGTATCTCACAACTCAGTACAGCCACCTCCATAAATCAAGACTGAATGGGGACAAAATAACCTTGTCTCATTTAATGCTAGTAAAACCAAATATGTCCAATTTACTAATAGACAGACATTGTCTGATTCCTATATTACCTTTAATGTTACTATATTTCTATCTCCAAAAGTACTGAAATATCTTGGTGTTTCACTTAACAATGCCCTCAGCTGGACCCCTCTTGTCAGATCACTTGCTAAAACCATCTCAAAGAAACTTGAATTATTGTACAGAGTTCGTAGCTTCTTCACTGACAAGCAGTTAGCTTTACTTTATAAGAGTCATGTGCGCTCAGCTGGAATATTGCTCACCCATGTGGAATGGATGTGGAGAGGTTGCACTAAAACATCCAGACAAAACTAAGATCAAAGTTGTTAGAGTTATAAATAACCCGCCTATTGCAAATAAACTACCTCTCCTACAAGTAAGAAGGAGTGTTGCCTCCCTTGTATTATTTTACAGATACTTTAATGGCAAATGCTCAGACGAAGTTGCATCCATTGTGCCACCTCTCCATGCCTCGCCCTGTGCTACACGGGCATCTGTTAAGTGCTCATGACCGGACTGTCACATTGCCATATTGCAGAACTTTTGCCTATCAGAATTCTTTTATTCCCCGAACTGCATCACCTTGGAACTTTCTTCCCCAGAGTTGTTTCTCCCCAAACTTCAACCCAGAGCTGTTCAAGTCCAACTGTTACGGATTTTTAATGAATGGAGGACACAAGTAATCTGGTGTATGGATTAATTATTTTTTTTATTCATTTGTTTTTCCTTCCTTTGTTCTGTTATATAAAAAAAAAGTTAAAAGATTAGAAGAAAATTTATTTGCAAGAGTATAACCATGAAACTGAAAGGACAATCCAAACTGGAAATTATTCACAATATGATGTCATTTATTTTCGAATTATAATGCTGATAATATTCTCTGGAAACTGCCAAATTATAAAATTTTCAATATGCCCATCTGTTGCTACTGCTGTAAATGGTTCGGAAAGGCAACAAGAATAAGCAAACCCTTAATGTGATAAAGGATTAACTTGCACCTGAATACCTCCTGATGAAAGGATCACATAATGTAACACAGTGCTTGTAAACCGTAAGATTACAATATAACACAGAATCTTCGGGGTCCTAGCATGGCAGCACATCTGGTATTAGTAAATGGTAACTAATTCAGCGCCACAGTTCTTTTATCCTGTGTTCTGGGTAACACCACGCAATATTATTCACCTTCAATAATACATCCTCTATTTGATGGAATAGAAAACAAGCTAGATCAATAAACCTTAAAGCAAAAAGTCTGCTCCTATACATTTTAACCCAGCTAATACCAGAAGGCCTTATTAAGCCTGGATAAAAGATCATGGAGTTGAGGGAGCTGAAAATAATATCAGTTGAATCATATTTAGTGGTTATTTGTGTATACAGAAGCCAGAATAAACATAATTAGTATATCCTTGTATTTGAAATAATAAGACATGTATTGTCCAAGCATAAGATATTTAGAATAGATCCTCCTCTTCCTTATCATCATCACCTCTTTTCCCACCTGAAGATGAGGTGATGTAATGGTCACAAGACCCTGCCATGCACACTTTCTTCAACTAAAAAACCTCCTTTACTCAAGATATTTCACAAATCTTTTTTTTTCTTATCCTATTTGCTGTCTACATTCCATATATATTCCCCCAAAATCTAATAGCTGCTGTTATTAGTCTCCACCCCTGCATAGGTGGAGACTATTGTTTTTGCTGGTACCATTAGCATTCTCGCCTCAGAGTCTCGCAACGATTCCAGTAGAACCGGAAACTGTGCAGGGAATCTGAAGGGCCCAGGTTATGTGTCCTGGCATGGGCCATTGCTGATAGAAAAAAATCCAAATCTCCCCTATGGGATCAAGGTCACTATAAGAAACAGTAGGTGAAGACTAACGACTGTTCGTGGGACAGTTACAGAATTCTAGTTATTATTATTTTGGCCTCAGAGTCTCGCATCGATTCCATGAGAACCGGAGACTGCACAGGGAATCTGAAGGGTCCAGGTTATGTGTCCTGGCATGGACCATTGCTGACATATTAAAAAATCCAAATCTTCCCAAGGGGGTCAAGGTCACAGTAAAAAACAGTAGGTGGAGACTAGTGACTGTCCGTAGAACAGTTACAGAGTTCCATATACTCTCGGTTTTTCACTTTCATGCCAGACCAGCTGTCATATCTGTAGGCTAATGTAGGCACTGAAATTCCTTTAATTCAAGCCTCTGGCACTTTCATTTCATATCAATGCCTGCATAACACCAGCCACATTCCTTCCTTAAGCGCTTTTCTACCTAACCACAATTTTCAAATCTCTTTCAAACTGCTAGAAACCACGCAAAATCAGTAATCAAACTTTCCTCACAACCAAGTATCCAAACTAATAAATAATCCAAATGACAAAAGATTATTTCGGTTAATTCTCAGTTCCCTCAATAGTAAATCTAACATGCCATCACCCATTTCCCCACTAAAATCATCAGAGAGAAACATTGTAATTGATTTCCGTGGAAAAACTAACAATCTTCCCAGCACGTTTGCCAGAAATTCTACCTTAGAAGAAATCAACCAGAACGTTCCTGTACTGACTCTCGAAACTGCTTCACTAAAGATACAGACCAGACATGTAAAATAAATCCCAGACAATTAACCAACAAATGAAACTACAGGTCCAGATGAAATTCCTACCATTGAAAGAAAAAAAAAAGTTCCCCAGTACTTCCTCCAGTTTTAGCTAGAATCTTCAGCCTATGCATACGTACTTTTTCACTCCATATTTCTTGGAAAGAACCCAACATCCACCCATTTCCAAAGAATGATCCCTCCCATAACAAACCTATATCAATCACACCTTCCCTAGGTAAGTTATCTGAGATTAACATTAACTTTCACATTGTTAATCATCCTGAATCCTACAACTTAATTAGCAACAGACGGAATGGTTATCGCAAAGAAAGATTCACAGTATAAACTCTCATTCTCGTCACTCATGCAATCCATCAGTCAGCTGACCAACATGGAGAAACCGATGCAGTACCCTTCGATCGATATTTCTAAAGTTTTTGAGATGGTACGGCAACATTCCTTGATATCCAGATTCTCTTGCTATAGCTTGGCTACTTTGGTTCTACAATCCTTGATATTTTAGCAAAAGGAAGATAAGAATAAAGATACGTATATTCAAATTTATGCACAGTACAATATATTCAAATTAATGCAGGTGTGCCACTAGAATTGATTCTGGCTCCAACCCTGTTGCTTACTTAAATTCATGATCTGTGTGTCACCCACAATTCCATTCACGCGTTTGCGTGTGACTGGCAGTTCATTTACACTTAACCACCTATTCCCAAAGTTTGCTATCTTTGACTCCTAACTCAGCACAACAATCACCACAAATCAAGACTGTTGACGATCACAGAATAGGGATAGAATACTCGTAACATTTTCTCATTTAATGACAGGAAGACTAAATACATTCAGTTTACTTAAAGGCAAATAATGCTTGATTCTTATATTACTTTTACTGCATCCAATAGTTCAACCTCTGACAGTACCGAAATTCTTTGTGTTTCGCTTAACAATACCCTCAGTTGGACCTCTCACATAGGAACACTTACTAAGACTGCGTCAAAGAAACTTTATTATTATACAGAGTCTGTAACTTCTTCATTGACAAGCAGTTAGCTATAATTTGCAAAAGTCATACCATTCTCAGCTAGAATGTGAAGATATTTCACTATAACTGACCGAAAGTCAGAACAAAACTGTAAGAATAATTAATATCCCAGCAATACAAATGAACTACCTCTCCTACAAAATTATAAAGATTTTTGCCTCCCTTGCAGTACTTTACAGATACTTTTATGGCAAATGCTTGGATGAAGTTGAATACATTGTGCCACCTCTTCACGCCTTCCCCCGTGCTACATGGGCATCACGTGGCACCAATGTCACACTGCCATATCGCAGAACTGCTGCATATCAAATATTCTTTATTCCCTGAATGGCTTCTCTTTGGTATTCGGTTTCCCAGATTAGTTCCTTTTCAAACTTTAAGCAACAGCAGTTCAAAGTTCAGCTGTAATTGATTTTTTTTAAAGAATGGATGCCACCTGCAGTTGGTGTATGTAAATTTTTACCAGTTGCGATAGTGAGGCTGGTATTGTTTTCAATTTTTCTGTCTGTACAAAGGAGTACAACGGAGTACAAAGGAAAGCAAACAGCAACAGACCTTATGGTCCTTTCGAGGCTGTTTGTTACAGAGTAGACTATGACTACGAGATCTAACTCTACATGCTGAAGGATAAGGATAGTACAGCAAGAAGGCTCCCCCCACTTCCAAACCCTCCAGTTAAAACTGGTAACAAAAAGTGAGAAAAACCACCATGCAGCATGGAAAAACTGACATGGAATTTTCATACGAAAGACTGAAATGGAAAAGTTACTTTCTATAATACTTTATCTATAAGTTACATGTATGAAAAACCTGAAAGAGAAAGTAGTAAAGTAAAATGAATAATCGAATAATAAATAACGCACGACAACATGTATGGGCACGTTGAGTTGACGGGGAGTCTGTGGACACGGCATGGAAATTGCACAGTGCACAATGTGGATGTTCAGGGGTGGTGCGGCAGCCGTGCTTGGCGCTATTAAGGTAGGAAGCAGTCAGTCAGGTACCAGCTCTATTCATTCCACTGAGACTAGGAGCTTTCCCATGCAGGACAAGCACACAAGTCACCTCCTGAAGCAGTGACCCCTGGTACATTAAAAAAATCCCAATGGTGGTCACTTAACTAACAGGGACCCTCAGTGATCCACAGCCCATCACAGGTCGAAAGTATGAGTAGTGACGGATAACTCAGGGCTATCTGTGCGTATCCTAGTCTGTGCATATACTATATTTGCATTCATAATTTGACCCAGGCTCTAAAAATATAATAAAATAAAATAAAATAAAAAATCATACATACACAAGTGTTCTATTCAGGAGTAAACATATTAAGCTGGGGAGTTAGACAACAAATACTTATCCAGGCGACCTTTAAATGTCAGTACTGTATTAGAATTTACTACATTGGAGGGCAATTTATTCCACATCTTTACAACTCTATTGAAGAAGAAATGCTTAGTTTCATGCGACTGGAATCGTTTGCCAATTATTTTATACCCATTGCCTCCAAAATAATTCGAGTGATCAACTGTGAAGAATTTATCAACATCCACGTTATCATGTCCTTTGACTATTTTGAATACTTGAATTAGATCTCCTCGTTACCTCCGTTTAGTTAGGGTGAATAAATTCAGGGCTTCTAAACGTTCCTTGTACGGTTTATTTCTCAATCTAGGTATCTTCTTTGTCATCCCTCACTGCACTCTTTCAAGTTTCTCCATATCCTCTTTATAATATAGTGACCAAAACTGATTGCAATGCTCCAAGTGTGGGCGTACTAAGGATTTATACAAAGTGAGGACAATATTATTGGATTTATATTCAAATGCTCTACCTATGAATCTAATCAATTTATTGGCTTTATTCACAGCTTCTGTGCATTGTTTGCAAATCGTTTGTTATTATAACTTCTAAGTCTTATCATGGTTTACCCTATCAAGTTGGACATTATTCATGCTATAACTAGGTCTTACATTTTTACTGCCATTGTTTAGCACTTTGCATTTGTTAATATTGAAATCCATTTGCCAAACTTGGGCCCAGTTAAACAGTCGATCAAGATCTCGCTGAATTGCCTGTCTTTGCAGTGCTGTATCTGCTCTGTTACCTATTTTAGTATCGTCAGCAAATTTTGAAATTTTGCAACATAATCCTTCATCAATATCATTGATATATATTAAGAAAAGAATAGGACCTAACACTGAACCCTGCGGCACTCCACTTGTAATGTTTATCCAGTCTGACTCTTTTCCATTTATTACATCCGGTGAGCCAATCTTCAACCCACTCAAGGACCCTGCCGCTGAAACCAATATGCCTGTAGCTTTTGAAGGAGTCTTTTGTGTGGAACTTTGTCAAAAGCCTTTTGAAAACCAAGATAAACATCATCAACAGATGTAGTGTCGTCATACATGCTCAGTATATCATTGGAAAAGTCTAGCAGATTCGTGAGGCAAGAGTGATTATTACGAATACCATGCTGAGAATCTTTTGATGAGATTGTTTGATTCTAAGTGTTTCACAAACTTGTCCTAGACAATAGTTTCAAGCAATTTGCAAATTACTGACGTTAAACTAATTGGGCGGTAGTTTTCTGGTTGGGCTTTGTTGCCTTTTTTTAATATTGGGGTTACGCTAGCAGGTTTCCATTCATGTGGCACCTTACTGCTCTTAAGTGATAAGTTAAAAAGTTCAGATAAAGGCTTTGACATTTCACTCTGTAGTTCCTTCAAAACACGTGGAGATATTTTGTCTGGTCCCGGTGTTTTATTCTCTTTTAATTTGGTAATTGCAAGTACTATGTCGTGATCACTAACTGTAATGTCAGTGATTATGTTGCCCTCTTCTATAGGAATGGGGGAAACAGCAGGAATCATATGTACAGTTTCTGTTGTAAATACTGACACAAAGAAAGTGTTAAGAATTTTCGCCATCATAGTTTCATCATCAGTGTGCTCACCGTTATTTGTGATTAAAGGACCAATTGATGGAGTTATTACTTTCTTGCTTCTTATGTAACTGAAAAATTCTTTGGGATTTGATTTACTGATACTTGCAATATGTGCCTCAAGGTTTTTCTTACTGCATTTAATAAAATTTTTGGCTTTCCGTCAAAGGGCATCGTATTTATTTTTAACACTTTGACTCTTTGTGGTACTGCACTTTTTATATGCAAGATTAATTTTTATTGTTTCTAGAGAGTGTTTAATGTCGGAGTTCCACCATTTGGGTTTAGAATTTTTGGCAGGCCATCTGTTGCGCATTGGTATACATAACCTGACAGCACTGTTGAGAGTCTCTGTAAAATAATTCCATGCGTCATTGATATCTAAAGTTTCGGCAATAGTATGCCAGTTACCTGCACCAACAGTTGACATTAATTTCCTAAAATTTGCCCTCTTAAAGTCAGGCACTTTCTCACAACTGGCCCTGACCTTATCTTCACAGATTTTAATGTTAAATGTAACTGTGCGATGATCACTTGTACAGTACTAATTTCTTCTCCTACAATAACATTACTCACTACATTTTCTGATGTGGCTAAGACAAGATTTAGGATGTTAGATCCACGTGTTGGATAATTTACAAATTGATACAAGGAACTTTCCTGCAAGTTTGTATATACAGTAGGTCTAACCCTGTGTTTGAGGATAGCGCTTCTCACCATTTTGGAACAGGTAAATTAAAAACATCAAATATTACACTGCCTTGAATACAAGATATTTCGGCAATTTGATTGTAGATTTCATTATCGATGTTGAGTGGCTGACCGGGTGGATGATAAATTAACCTAAGTGTGATTTTATGAGAAGATTCATTTCTAAGCTGAATGTAAATAATATCAATGTTTTCAGTAATTGGCTTGGTAATTAAGACTGAATGAATTCCTGATTTAATATATAACAACACACCTCCCCCTGCTCGATTCTTCTTTTCACTACTGAAAATGTGATAGCCTGGTAAATTAAACTCTGCTTGAAAATCTCTTTGCTCAGCATTTAGCTACGATTCTGTTATACCAATTACGTCATAATCTTCAGTAAAGACAAGGGTCTCTAAATCAGAAAATTTATTACATAGACTAAGCGCATTTACAAGAAGAGCTTTAATGTGTTTTCCGTTCCAATGTGTGAAGCTTCCATTAGTTATTGATTCATCGGATCATATGACATCTGCATTTGACTCCCTTGATTCTTGTTTTTTCTCCAGAAAAAACTTACGGCATCACTAAGCAAACGACCGAGACGGGCAGCACCAATGTCATTCAAGTGTAGCCCATCATTCGCAAATAGTGTTTGGTGCTCGCAAAACTAGTTCCATGTGTCAATGAACTCAACTCCTTCCTGCAGGCAAAGTGACCTCACCCTAATATATATACTAAATGCTATACTAAAGAAGGCATTCCCCGTACCAATCCTTGGGAGTCTTCCTGAAATAAAGATGTTGTTAGTTTTCTCCTTGTAGAATCGAATCATCCTCCTATACTCCTCTATCAGCTCCTCTGATCGGGTCCATTAGACATCATTTGTACCTGTATGAATGATAACTAAGCTATCATTTTCCGCATTCTCAAAAACATCATCCACAGCCTCCGTTATGTCGTCTGCTCCTGCACCTGGGATACAAAAACGCTTTCGTTTAGAGGGTGCCCTACTGCAAAATTCAACAAACTGACCACAGATGATAGAGTCGCCCACAACCCGTGCCTCATGGGGCTCTTCCTCAACTTCTGCAAGAATCAGAAACTTGTTGTATGGTGTTACTGGAATGATGCTCCTTTTCCTTGCAAGCCTTGCACCATTCCGCACTGGCTGGAATTCATTCTGTACGGTGGGGGAAGAAGTAACTACAGCGGGAGGAGGATGCTCAACCTGGACTGCAGTCGGCCTAACAGTGACAATAGACTCTGCAGTGTGTCCGACATTACTCGCAATGAATTCCTCCAGCACATCAACTTTTCGGGTCAAGCTGTTGATTTTGTTTGTAACCTCGGTCAGCTTGTCTTCCAGGGTCTGACGTAGTTTGCACATCCTGCAAGCAAAGGTGCGGTCCGTATAAAAGGATCCAGTGAAACTACCGGAGCAGGTTATGCAAATAATGTTCGGCGGCATTCTGAATTCCAAGGTTACTGCAAGGATTTATCAGAGAAAAATAATCCAATAATACTGATTAGTACCTGGAAGAGATATTGGAACAAGAAAAGTTACATATACAAAACCTGCTAGAACAGTGACAATTTATGCAATGGTTACAGGTTTTACTAGTCAGAGTCTTGTTGCTGTTTAGAACTGTAGAGGAATGACCACCTTACTGTTTAGTAATATACCTGTTACAAAGAATGGAAAGCTAACTGTTACCTGGAATGAAGAACTAAATTTATACAACCTGAAATACAACAATGAAGTCACAACAGAGTCTTACAATACACAAATAAGTTTACTGAAAAGTTACAACATATGAAAATACAATTATATCCTACTTGTAAGGATAACTGTAAACATGAGATATAAACAAAAAAAATTATTCTACAATCTGAAATATAATAATATCATACAATACACAAACAAGTTTATTATCTCCTGAAAAGTCACAGCATATATATATATATATATATATATATATTGGGTCTATGAATGTGCGTGGATGTAGTACAATTGAGGCTAAAAGGGAGGAGATTGGAAGAATGTTTGTGAGAAGAAAGTTGGATATGTTAGCTTTGAGTGAAACGAAGATGAAAGGGAAGGGTGAGTCTATGTTTGGAAGTGTGAATGAAAGATTGTCAGGTGTTGATAGAGGAAGGCCAAGAGAAGGTGTGGCCTTGTTAGTGAGTCCGGAAGTACAGCAGTGTGTGATTGAATGAAAGGAGGTGTCATCGAGACTGATGTGGGTGAAAGCGAAATTTGAAAGTGAGTTGTGGGTGCTTGTGAGTGCATATGGGCCTGGTAGTGAAAGGGATGAAGAAGAGAGGGAGTCTTTCTGGAATGATGTTGATGAGTGTCTGCAGAGTTTTGGAGCGAATGTTAATGTGGTAATGATGGGAGATCTGAATGCTAGAGTAGGAAATGTAACAGTTGAAGGTGTAGTTGGTATGCATGGTGTGCCTGGAAGAAATGAAAATGGGGAACGAATGATAGCGATGTGTGTTGAGCGAGAGATGGTGATTGGAAATACGCTGTTTGAGAAGAAAGATATTTATAAGTATACATGGGTGAGACAGAAGCGTGGAAGGGTTGTTGATAGAGCTTTGATGGACTATGTGGTTGTGTCTAGGAATGTAATAGGAAGATTGTTGGATGTGAGAGTTCTGAGAGGGGAGGGTGGAGGTAAGTCTGACCACTACCTGGTGGAGGGAAAGTTAAGAGTAGGCAAGAGATGGGTGAGAGCTAGGAGGGTTAGGTGTGGCAGGGAGGTTTTGAAAGCGACTGAGTTGGATAAAAGAGAGAAAAAGATAGAGTATCAGGGGAAATTGAAAGATGAGTGGAACGCACTGAAAGATCAGGAAAATGGCAGTGTGGAGGAGGAATGGCAGTTGTTTAAGAGTGCTGTGGTGGGACATGCAGAAGAGGTGTGTGGTGTGAGACGTGTGGGTGGTGGTGTAAGAAAAGAAGTGAATGGTGGTGTGAGGAAGTAAGTATGGCTGTGGCTGAGAAGATTCGTGCATATGAAGTGTGGCTGCAAAGGAAGGATAAGATGTCATATGAAAGGTATAAGGAAAAGAGGAATAGGGCGAGAAGGGCTGTGTGTGATGCTAAAGTGGCAGCAGATGAGAGGTGGGGTAGGCGGCTTACAGAGAATTTTCAACAGAATAAGAAAATGTGTTGGAAGGAGGTGAAAAGGGTGCAAAAGGGAGAGTCTGGGAAGGAAGAACGAGTAAAAGCAGAGGATGGAAGGATGTTAACTGAGATGGATGCAGTAAGGAAGAGATGGGCAGAGTATTTTGAAAGATTGTTAAATGTAGAGGAGGAAAGGGTGGCTGAGATTGTGGCAGATGGAAGGGTGCAAGGAATAAATGTGTTGGGAGAGTTGAATGATTCTTTGATCACGAAAGAGGAAGTGGAGAAGGCAGTAAAGGAGATGAAAACAGGGAAAGCTGCAGGTATGGATGGGTGTGCTGTGGAATGCCTGAAAGGTGGTGGAGTGACCATTGTTGACTGGTTAGTAAGATTGTTGAATGTGTGTTTTGTGAAAGGTATGGTGCCAGTTGACTGGGCAAGTGGTTGTGTGGTCCCCTTGTATAAAGGCAAGGGTGATAAGTATGAATGTACTAGCTTTAGGGGTATAAGTCTGTTGAGTGTTGTAGGTAAGGTTTATGGTAGAGTGTTAATTATGAGAGTTAGAGAGGGTACAGAGAGAGTGATTGGTGAAGAGCAGTGTGGCTTTAGGAGAGGAAGGGGATGCGTGGATCAGGTGTTTGCTGTGAGACAAGTGTGTGAAAAGTATTTAGCGAAAGGCAAGGATGTGTTTTGGGCATTCATGGATTTAGAGAAAGCGTATGATAGAATTGATAGGGAGGCTTTGTGGACTGT
The DNA here is from genome assembly GCF_032717465.1 of Coenobita brevimanus. Taxonomy (NCBI): domain Eukaryota; kingdom Metazoa; phylum Arthropoda; class Malacostraca; order Decapoda; family Coenobitidae; genus Coenobita; species Coenobita brevimanus. Next base: position 20,359,360 of record NC_137008.1, on the reverse strand, counting down.
TTTAAGATTGTATGGACTTGATGGTAGGTTACTAAAAAGGGTGAAAAGTTTTTATGTAAATAGTAGAGCGTGTGTAAGAGTGGGAAATGCTGTGAGTGACTGGTTTCCTGTGAGAGTGGGGCTGCAACAGGGATGTGTGATGTCGCCTTGGTTGTTTAATATTTACATGGATGGTGTTGTAAGGGAGGTGAATGCAAGAGTTTTAGGTGGAGGTTTGAGTCTGGTGGATGTTGATGGTGGAGAGTGGAATCTGAAGCAGCTGCTGTTTGCAGATGATACTGCACTGGTGGCTGATTCAAAGGAGAGATTGAGACAGTTGGTAAAGGAGTTTGGAAGGGTGTGTGAAAGGAGGAAATTGAAAGTAAATGAGAATAAGAGTAATGTGATGAAGTGTACGAGGTTGGTAGATGGTAGGGGGATGAATATAGTTTTGAATGACAAGTTGCTTGAGGAGGTAGAGTGTTTTAAAAATCTAGGGTCACATGTTGCTGTGGATGGAAGAATAGATGCAGAAGTGAAGTTTAGAATAAATGAAGTAGGAAAGGTGCTGGGAGGAATGAAAAAAGTGCTTAGATGTCATTCGCTTAGAATGGATGTAAAGAGAAGGTTGTATGAGGGTGTTGTGGTACCGACTGCGTTATATGGGGCTGAAACATGGAATATGGGTGTAGCAGAGAGGAAAAGTTTGAATGTAATGGAGATGAGGTGTCTGTGGAGTATGTGTGGAGTGACGCGTATGGATCAAGTGCGAAATGATGAAGTGTGAAGGAGAACTGGAGTTGTTCGGGAGATGGCTGGTAGAGTTGAGCAGAGGGTGTTGCTATGGTTTGGGCATATGGAGAGAATGGATAATGAGCGATTGGTGAAAAAGCTAACTAGATCTGATGTGAGAAGTGTAAGGCTGAGAGGAAGACCACGAATAGGATGGATGGACAGTGTGAAGAGAGCACTGGATGCGAGAGGGATGTCTGTTGAGGAAGGAAGAGTGGCTGTGCGTGACAGAAATAAATGGAGAGAAATTGTGAATGAATAAGTGATGACGCAGCCCTGAGGGGATATTCTCCCGCATTTGGTCTGATTAGCTAGTCAGGTCAGGTGCGGGTAAGGGGATGGGTCTGTTATGATGTGGCAGGGGTAAACCAGCTCTGCTGTCGGGCCCTGCTGTGGATGTCACTGATTGCATTGCGCAGCTGACCCTTGTGCGGTGTGGTGTGGTGAGGATCTGTCCGTTCTCCCCTTTGGGGCTAAGATGCGAATGAATGTGTTTGAATGGATGAGTAAATGGGGAGTGTGTCGTCCTGTCTCGGCTACCTCCCTTTCTGGGGGAAGCAGCCTAGGTATATATATATATATATATATATATATATATATATATATATATATATATATATATATATCCTATCTGTAAAGAAATGGGAGCTATTTCACTGTAAAACTTAGTGCAAGTACAAAAGAAAACAAAAAATGTTGGGCAATAACAGCGACACTTGCCTGGTGTCGAAAATGTAAACAAACGCTGACGTAATCCCTTGTTTTGCTGATTTATCATTTACAGTGATAAAATAATGGATCAGTGGTATAGTAGAGAATCCTATCTTAATCCATTAATACGAAATTGGTTCTGAGACCAAAAAATAAATAAACATGCGCAAATTCCTATGGTTTTCCGAGGGTAACTCGTCTGGCCCTCTGGCGGGAGACGGCTGAAGTAACTGCGTATCAGGGACAAAGAGACGGCGCCATGGTAAAACAAAACTATTTATATGATATAAATTGTTTTTACTTTCCTTAGGGCGGTGCAAATCGCCGCCCAAAGCACTCTACACTTAGTCACAGAGATTCACAGAATTATACTGAATCAGTACCGTCTATCAAACAAAGCTAATCAAACACTCATCCACCAGCAACACTCACAGACGTTGAACAAACCGTATTTACACATCACAGACAACACTGAGCGACCAGACAATCAGTCAGATCACTCACCTAACACACACACCACAAAGCCAGTCAGGAGACAGGATGTGTGTGCTGGGTAATCCCCAGGTTCTGTCCTCCCCACTTACTGTTTTTTAATAAGCCCATACACCACTGACCGGGCTAATGTATGGCCCGGCCTGCACCATATGTGCAGGGAATCTTTCAACGAACGAACGAACTCACTTAAACTCAAAACTATCACACTATTGTAACCACACAAGCAAAACAATGAAACAGAGCACTTAGCTGTGGTATTCGCAGAACGGACCAGGAGGACGCCTTGCTCCTATGGTGGTCAACGAGGGAGTGTGTCTGTTAGCATGAGAACTTCGCAACCGCTTGATATCATCACAAAATTTTACAGGAGCCAAGAAGGGGAGAAAATCGATCATGATTTCGAAATTGGTGAAAGTAAGTCAAGATCTGTGTGTCTGTTACCATGATAACTTTGCAATCACTCAAGATATCGTCAAAAAAATTTACACGTGTATAAAGAATGAAAATCTCTTATGAGTTCGAAAGAGGTGAAAATAGGTCAAGGTTTGTGTGTTTCTTACCACGATAACTTTGCAACCACTCAATATATCATTACAAAATTTTACATGTGTGTAGTAGAAACGAACATGTCCTGCGAGTTCGAAATTGGTGAAAGTAGGTCAAGATCAAGGTCATTATTCCGAGCTGCGCTAGATACGTATTGGGTCGCGAGTGGAGTAATTCCCCTTAGATTTAATTGTTTTTCCTTGTTTTCATCTTCTGTTTTTAAAAAAATCCAAAAATATAGCCAATCAAGTGAACATTTTAATGTTAACTTCATTGTTGCCAATAATGGAAAAATAAACAAACACAAAAAAAGGCATACTCAGTACCTTGGAAAAAGAAGCTGCTTGTCCATCTATCAATCTGTCTATTGCCAGGCGCCTTAATTCCATAAGGGGTGGCCATAAACAAATTGCCCCCATGTCGCCCTGTTCCCTGCCATTTCATCGCCTTGCTCCTAGCTCACACACACCCTCTCTCACATACCTCTTCACTCCATCCCTCCAACTTATCTTTGGTCTCCCCCTCCCTCTTCCCCCCTCCACCTCAATCACATACACTCTCCTCATCAATCTCTCGCTCTCCATCCTCTCCACATGTCCAAACCACCTCAAAGTGTTTCACCTAACGCAGCATATACTACTTCCTCCTGTCCTTCCCTTCTTCTGTTTCTCCATTTTATTTGGACTTTAATTCAGACCAACACTAAGTGGTGGTCCGAAATTTCCACTCCCCCAACCTCTATATACCCTTGCATCCATTACACAGGATATAATACAGTAATCCCTCCAAGATCCAACGTAATAGAGCCAAAGGCATGTCTGGGAATTGGCTTTGTCCGGGACTTGGGATTTTAATACCCCTGGACAGGTACTTATAGGCCCCAACCCAACCTAACTTTGAAAGCCACCTAAATAATTCTCTTCCGGATATGCACAGCACCACTATGCACAAAAATAAGGGACAGAAACCATGAAGTAAATGAAAAGGAGCCAGAGAATGAGAAATTAGAAGTGAGACTGGAAACTATTTAGCAGTGTACAGGGTACTTATGACACGTCCACAGCCATTACGAAGATTAACCCGCCTCCTCTAAGGCTCTGACAGTCAAGGCCTAAAGATTACCAGGTCGAACTTCGCGCAGGTGGCGTGACGTCATGCGGCCTACCTGTCCGTCTACCCCTCTCTCCACTACCCTTACTTCTCCTGTCTGCCCCATTTTCTGTGGTGTACACACTCCCAAGACTTCACTGACAGCCCCATTCTCTCTCTCTCTCTCTCTCTCTCTCTCTCTCTCTCTCTCTCTCTCTCTCTCTCTCTCTCTCTCTCAGTATATATTTGTATGTATATAATATTATGTTGTTACATATGGATAAACAATATAAAAATATGTATATTTCTTGCAATAAATTTTCTATACAAGCCTATGTATGTATGCATGTATTTCTCTTTTTCTCTGTCTAATATACTGAATTTGCTGTATATTCTATAATCTTATATATATATATATATATATATATATATATATATATATATATATATATTTATATATATATATATATATATATATATATATATATATATATATATATATATATTACAGAGAGAGAGAGAGAGAGAGAGAGAGTGAGGTGTTCCTTCTGATGCAATTCCCCAGTGTCCTTTGACACTCCCATATACAAAGTGAGTCAAAAGTAGCGCCCAATTTCTATTTTTACGGTTATCAGTTGATTGTTTGTTTGCCATATCTGTTACAATGTACAAGAAGGTAGAAATCAGCAATAACCTTCAAAACAAGAACAAAAAGAATTAACTAAGAAAATTAATAATGCAAGACAGATATTAACAACATGACCTCCCAGAATCTGGGAGCTACTTCTGACTCACCCTGTAGGTACAGGGTTCAGTCTCTCTCTCTCTCTCTCTCTCTCTCTCTCTCTCTCTCTCTCTCTCATTATTTATATACAGTATAAAATCAGTATACATTAGATAAATAGACAGATAGGTAGACACACAGACAGATAGATAGAAAGGCTTGTATGGAATAGTTATTGCAAGAAAAATGAAGTAAATATTTAATAGCCCCCCTTATACTGTATATACGATTTCTTGTATTGCATATCCACATACATATCTGCATAACATTGTATACATGCCAATGTATAATGAGAGAGAGAGAGAGAGAGAGAGAGAGAGAGAGAGAGATGATGTAATTGAGGTGTTCCTCTGAACCTCATTAAATATAAATTCAGTATATATCAGACAGAGGGATAAATAGATAGACTGACTTGTATAGAAGGGTTATTACAAGAAAAACTTAGTGAATATGTCCATCCATTTGATATTTTCATGGGTAACTGTTGAAAAGTATCTTTGAAAAATATCCCTTCATGTTTCTTTTTTTTTAGTCATGAGTCACATTCTTGCCTGTAGAATTTGGTATAATCAGTTTTGGAAGTGCACCATCCTCTAGTCTTCTTTGACTTGGAGGTATTGGTATGTCCAGCAGTTCATATCTGAGTGACCTTTTAGCCCCTTAACCGCGGGGCGTCACTTTGGTGATGCATGGGAGCAAGGGATCATACCGCAGGGCAACACTTTTGTGATTCTGTGTTATTTTGAATTCATCCGGGCTTTCAAATGGTGGCTTGTATCATCTATCAGTACTGCTAATGTCCAACACTAGTCAGCACTCCTAATCTCATCTGTACTCCCATCCATTGTTGACAATTTAGCCATTTCTCCCCATTCTTGACTCCCCTCCCTACCTCCACTCCATTACCCTATCCTCTCGCCTCCCCGGCCGTGCTATGCTAAGTAAATCTTCCCTGGAATTTTTCACTGATTTCATCCATTGAAATAAGCTCTATGCCCTATTCTTATACCAAATAATATATGCAAGAAAGAAATAAGGTAAGTGAGAGTGCCATACACCTAGAATTGGCTAATTATCACCTGACAACACCTCACGTGCACTCGTTAGCTAATTTTAGCTGTTTATTTCCCCTTGAAATATGCCGTATAATCTATTTTCGCAATAAAAATATATATAAGAAAGGAAGGGAGAAGCCTAAGTGATATTTACATTCACCTGGAACTACCTAATTATTTCAGGTCACCACGCTGTATTCTACGCTAAGTAAATCTTCCCTGGAATTTTCCACTGATTTCATCCATTGAAATAAGCCCTATGCCCTATTCTTATACCAAATAATATATACAAAAAAGAAATAAGGTAAGTGATAGTGCCATACACCTGGAATTGGCTAATTATCACCTGACAACACCTCATGTGCACTCGTTTGCTAATTTTTGCTGTTTATTTCCCCTTGAAATATGCCGTATAATCTATTCTCGTAATAAATATACATATAAGGAGGGAAGGGAGAAGCCTAAGTGATATTTACATTCACTTGGAACTACCTAATTTATAAGGTATTGTCTTGGTTTCCTGCCAATCATTTCATTGCTATATATTAGCAGGTCTCACAGAGCTGAAGTTGGTAGTATTGCACTCGTCCTAGCCAAGTAGCAGGAGGCCACTACTATCAGTTCACTGTCGTCTTTGAAGGTCGGAGTATGTCTGATTAGCTCCTGCTAACTTCCGCCACTTTTTATCCCCATGCAAAGGGCCCTGTGACCTTTACCCCCTACTAAACCTTGTGTGGAAAGAGGTAAAGGGCTGACAATTGATAGAGAGTGACTACGATCTTTTTATTGAGTAAAACAGTGCAAGTGGAATTGTAAATAATGTGTAAATAATGTGTAAACAGCAAGTGAAAGTAATGAATGTAAATATAAGTGAACAGTGGAAAATAGTTTTATAAGTTACTTCAAGTGACAGTGCATAACACAGTGTAAATAAAATAGAAATGTAAATAATGTAAATAAAATAAAGAACGTAAATAGAAATGTAAATGAGTAGTATTATAAGAATACGAGTATATATACTAGGAGTAATGAAAGTGAAAGTTTCACTCTAGCATGTATGAATACTATGAGTTATGAGAGTGAAGGTGAAAGTGACATTCACTCTCAATGCTAGTATACAGGATGAGAAAGTGAAAGCTACGTATTTTACTGAAAGAAATTGCATCCCTACAGTGACAATAAACTACTGTTACTGAAGGAAACTTATGGATAAAGACTGTAGATATATATGTGTTATATAGTAACAGAAATATAAACTGTGAGTGTTTTTAGGAATAATAGACAACACTAGCGGTGAACGGTCGGAAGTGGGATGGTCATATGCCCTCGTAATTGTCATTGCTTTCACAGTGTTTTTTTTTTTTTTTTGGAGTATGGATTCCAAACTATTTGAGAAGCATAGAATAGTGTTTCTAGTGATAATATCAGGCTGTGGTAATCATATTACGTGTTGTCGGGAACTGTAAAGTGGAGACTTCGTTACCCAACTTCAGAGGTTTCCACAAGTCCTACGGTACTCGATGAAGGCTCAACAAACACCCAAGGAGAAAGCTGAAGGTATGTGCCATAAGTATATGTGATTTTAATATTCTAGGACTAATAACTGATTTTTGGCAAATATTTTTAGAGAGTCTGTCGGAGCGCGAATATGCTCGCGGGAGCCGCAAGTCAAAGCAAAACAAGCCCACGGTTTAAGGGTTAAACGCTATTTGCTCAAAATGACGACTGCATACTCATGCTATATCTGGGTTAAAGATGTCTTTTCTTTAACCCAAATGTATCCACCATTGAAGAACTTCATTTCTTGGTAATCTAAAGAAGCTGACACCCTTAACCTTCTTTCCAGAGTCTTCATAACACCCGAATACTGCACAGTTAGTAGGCATTGAATAGTTGTGAAAAGCACGGTGACCTTAAGAGAACTGAATGAGCTAGCACCACTGCTGGCAGTGTGACGTCATGCGCAAAGATAGACACGTTTTTGTCCAGCCGTGGTTTGACCTGTTATATTCTTTAGGCCTTGCTGACAGTGGGAAAGGTGCACTTGAAGCACGTCCGCAATCCAGTGTTGTGCTGCACTTAATCCTTTGCACTGTGAATTATGATTGTTTAACACTGTACAGTACATTCTGTTCTTACTTGCGCCACCCCAGTTACAACACGCCAGTGTTGCACTCTGCACTTAATCCTTTTACACTCTGAATTCTAATTTCTTAACACTGGACAACACTGTATATTCCCATGTGGTCTAGTGGCGAGGTATTGCATTATATTCAGTTTATTCACAAAAACAAGCACATGGGCAGCCATGGCGACCAGCATGCAGTCACGACAGTAAGTAGCCGGGAACTGGGACAATGAAGGGACTCTCTAGTAGACGTCGGCAGAACTACGGGCCAAAACACAGCTGCTCATCACCACGTGGCAAATTCAAAATAGAGTTGAAAACGTCATTCTTTTTTTTTTTCTGCATTTTTTACGTTTTTTGGCCATTTTTGGTGTCCGAGGACCTGAGCCCAAAATGTGCAGGACTTGGGGTGTCAGGGACTTGGGTGTCCAGGTCTTACAGGGATTACTGTATATCATACGTAACACCATTTAACATAAGAAGCAGTCATCTGGCTAATAGTTTCTGACATTAAATCTTGTAGCACAGTAATAGTATAAGCATATAGTACGACAGCCTTCAGTTCTTCTATAGTTTGCTGTTGTCTAGATAGAGCATCATAAACGTCTTGTTGGACGCAACTAATGACAAGTCACGGACAGCAAATGCCACACATCCTCATTACACGTCAGTAGACCATCCCCTGAATTATCGCCAACGATACTCGATAAGATGCAGGAAAGATTTTTTAACCAGTAGGGGACTAGACTTAGGCCTAGCATACTCTTTGATATGCAGTTGCTCTTGCAACATATGTCGGTGGGCAGTTCACGGCACACACTGTTGTTGAGTCCCTGGCGTGGTCAGCCTCACATATCAACTGCTGTACTCCCTTTACTCTAAGTTGGCCTAGATTTTCATCCTTCTGTGGCTTATTTTGCGTACCTCAGTGTCAGGAAAAGACAGTGCTAATGTTTTACATCCAATTTATTGCACCTTTTCATGAATAGCACTAGATTTTCATTCTAATATGTTCTTACAACTCAGCATTCAAAATGGAGACATGGCAGTTATTAGTCAAATAAGAGTAAAAAAGAATATAGTGGCAGCACCTCACAGCACTCTTATTTTCGTCCATAGACAAAAATAAGCTTATGACTTGCAGGAGTGGCTAGTAGCCATGAACTATTCTGACGTTACCCTCCGAATCTTCAGCTCACTTGTCCACCTCGTTTGACTCGATACCAAAATATAATGAACACCTTACTCACTTTGTTAAACAGTTAGTTTCATTACAAGGCCAGTTATACATATTTGATTTTTTATAATAATATATCGATCTATATACTTAGGCTGCTTCCCCCAAAGAAAGGGAGGTAGCCAAGACAGGACGACACACTTTCAATTTACTCATCCACACAAACACATTCATTAGCATCATAGCCCCAAGGGGAGGAGAAACAGATCCTCACCTCACCACACCGCACGAGGGTCAACTGCTCAGTGTAATCAGCAACATCTGCAGCAGGGCCTGACAGCAGAGCTGGTTTACCCCTGCCACATCATAATGGACCAGTCCCTTTACCCTTACCCGCACCTGACCTGATCAGCTGATCAGACCCAATGTGGGAGAATATCTCCTCAGGGCTGCATCTTCATTTATTCATTCACAATTTCTCTCCAATCATTTCTGTAACACACAACAATTCTTCCTTGCTCAACAGACATCCCTTTCGCATCCAGCGCTCTCTCTGCACTGTCTATCCATCATATTCGTAGTCTTCCTCCAAGCCTTACACGTCTCACATCCTATCCAATTATCTTCTTCACCAATCACTCATCATTCATTCTCTCCACATGCCCAAACCATTTCAACACCGTCTGCTCAACTCAATCAGCCATCTCCACACAACTCCAGTTCTTCTTTGAACTTCATCATTCATCACTCGACCCATACGCGTCACTCCACACATACTGCTCAGACACCTCATCCCCATAACATTCAAACTTTTCCTCTCTGCTGCATCCACATTCCATGTTTTACCCCCACATAATGCAATCAGTACCACAACACCCTCATACAGCCTTCTCTTTACATCCTTTCTAAGCGAACAACATCTAAACACTTTTTTCATTCTTCCCAGCCTATTTCCTACTTCACACATTCTAAACTTCACTTCTGCATCTATTCTTCGATCCATAGCAACATGTGACCCAAAATACGTAAAAACACTCTACCTCCTCAAGCAACTCACCATGCAAAACTATATTCATCCTCCCACCATCTACCAACCTCGTACACTTCATCACTTTACTCTTATTCTCATTTACTCTTAATATCCTCCTTTCACACACCCTTCAAAACTCTTCTACCAACTGTCTCGATCTCTCCCCTGAATCAGCCACCAGTGCAGTATCATTCGCAAACAGCAGCTGATTCAGATTCCACTCTCTACCATCAGTATTCACCAGACTCAAACCTCCACCTAACTCTCTTGCATTCACCTCTCTTACAACACCATCCATATAAGGCGACATCACTTCCCTGCCGCAGCCCCACTTTATTGGAAACCAATTACTCACTGTATTTCCCACTCTTAAACACGCTCTGCTATTTACACAAAAACTTTTCAGTCTCTTTAGCAACCTACCATCAAGTCATATAATAATATATACAACAAGGAAACGCAAAATATACTGTATGATATAAAAATTAACAAACAACAATATATAATATATAGAACACAATAATTCGTAAGCAAACAAAATTACAGCTACACTTGATAACAGCCATCACAGTAACAATACCAACATAATATTCCGTACATAAACAAGGTTAACATTTTTTGTTAATTGGAAAAAGCTTGTGTCTCTCCAATGGTGTGTGTGTGTGTGTGTGTGTGTGTGTGTGTAAACATACTGTGAGTGACATTTCATTTATTTCACTTCAAGTCATTTCGGGAATCGATGCTCTCTCTCTCTCTCTCTCTCTCTCTCTCATGTGATATATTGAAGAAAATACTATCAGGGTATCAGTGTCCGTACTTGAAAGTGTGGAATATGTTGAAGCGTATTAGCTCAATGATATTTTTGGTTTAGCAAGGTAATAAAGCCTGTGCCATTCTTCTTTCTTTTTTTTTTTTTTTTTAGATAGCTACTAAGTAAATCTAGTTTTCCAGCGGTGTGCTTTACTCGGATGTCGCATTAATAGTTTCCAAGATAATTAAGTTTTGTTACTCAGCTTGCCAGCACTGAGCTTTTATTCAACAATGAAGCGGCGAATTTAGAGAAAACTCAAATAATGTCTATTAAGTTTAATAAGCTTTCTAAGGGTGTGTAAAGATCAGTCGTGACTCTAGTAGTTTCTGCGTTAACTCGGTGTTGGTGACATTTTGATTTTTTTTTTTTTTAACAGTAGTAATATAAATTTTAAGAAATGTCGTTTATATAATGCTTGGTAATTTTTCATTTTAAAAATATATAATCTCAGTATTTAGGTCCACTTCAGCTTCAACAATTTCCGACATAACACAGCTTTGGGAATGTGTTCCATGACCCAGCTACATGTCTGATTCTGATCTGCCTTAATTGCTTCGTTCCCTGACTCGCTAATAGAGGAAATAATGACTGTTATAAATATCTATTCGCGCTTGTCACTGTTAATTATCTCAGATTCCAGTGGCTTTCTCTCACATGAATAATATCTTCTTGCTCAGGTTGGAGTTGAAAATTTAAATTGATCCAAGCATGGTAGTGTTTTAATGGTGAAAGTACTGTCTGTCAGAAACTTGAGACTTCCTTCAGACAAGTGATAATAATATGGCATTAACTAAGAAGCTTTTCTAATGGATTAGAGTGACGTCACTAAAAATTTATATTTTTTCCCATCTGGCAACATTACGTAGACTTGAAGATATTTTTTTTAACTGTACATGCTATATATCCATAACATTCATTTCCTCCTGCATTCTGAAAGGTCCACTGTAGGGTTTTAAAAAATAGCCAACGGAAACAAAAACAGTCAGATGAAATATGTCACAGATTTCCAACGGCATATTTATCACCGATTACATGAACACCATTTGTATGTAATTATCCAAGAATTAACTCTCATCATATCATATCGTCATCATCATCCGGACATCTTTTCTCACCCTAGGGCAGGGTGAGGAGTAGCAACGTTCACATAGCCCAAGTTTGACTAGTCGAATTGGCCACGCTTCCATTCACTCGTCATTCAAGTCCCTGGAATCCTGGCTCTATCTGATACACCAAAAAACATTCACCACATTATGTACCTTAACATGAACATATCCGATAGATTCATCAAATCATGAGCTGCATAAAAAAAAAAAAAAAATGCAAAACACTTCACCATCTCAGTACTACGAATTTCTTTTATATTTTTGCTGTTATCAAATTATTTTAAACATCTTTAGATACCGTTAGTAGTGAAGCTGTATAGTTAAATCCTCCAGTATGACAATCCCTTAAGCAATAAACTACTGTCTGGAATCTGCAGTAATTTAATTGTAACGTGCCACCCTATTTAGTTAATAAATTTTCCTTGGAATACTCTTTACGACTGTATGACATTGTTACATCTTGAGGAAAAATACGAGTCACTGATTAGTCGTAAGTTGAAAGATGACTCTCTGTCTCTGTCTGTCTCTCTCTCTCTCTCTCTCTCTGTCTCTGTCTCTGTCTGTCTGTCTGTCTGTCTCTCTCTCTCTCTCTCTCTCTCTCTCTCTCTCTCTCTCTCTCATTACCTTTACGTACCGGTGTTTCAGGTGAGTCATCATCAAGGGTGTTTATCCTCACTCGGTTATCAGTAACTTAAGCGATTCTGAGGCAACTCGTTATAATTATCTTTGCATTAGTTTTGAGTGATTGATTATTTGATTGACTGATTGTGTGTGTGTGTGTGTGTGTGTGTGTGTGTGTGTGTGTGTGTACTTGAGCAAAGAGGGTGAATATGGCATGCAAATAATGCATGAATCAGTATCCTTTCATTGAAACCAGATACTCTTAAAGTTTCTGATTATTTGTTCTAACCTAGTTTTAGAGAGAGAGAGAGAGAGAAAGAGAGAGAGAGAGAGAGAGAGAGAGAAGACATGCAGTTGTAAAACCTGAAATTAAAGCTGCGAATCTATTAGCTGCCGGGACATTGGGCTATTTGAAAACCTCTTGGTACTTTTGGCAGTGAAGGAGGTGGGGATCATCTATGGGGGTCATACAACATGGAACACCTTGTAACTGTTCTGGAGGCTGTAGGGCGGCAGTAAGAGAGTATTTTCAAAACAGTCTTATCAGTAACATAATAAATCAATGACAAAAGAATTTCTAGGTTGGTCTCTGCTTCCCATGGTGTGCCATAAATTCATGATATCATTTAATATGCCTAAAACTCTCATTTTATAAAAACAGTACATTTATTCTTAGAAAGGCTTAATATACATTAGAAAAAAAAATCCTGCATTTTTATGTAGGTGTTTGCCGTTGTTTAAGAAAACTCATTGGAGGATATGTTTCCCCCATCATCATCAGTTGTCGAAGGAGGCTATACAGTATCTTTGCCGTGAATTTATTGCTCGCACAATATCTCAGGAGGATGTGGACACCCCTCATCCACTCACTCACTGTAGGGCTATTCGAGGGTGACTCAACATTGAAAGACAAGCAAAATGATCTTCCGTTGGCCAGAAAATCATTTATTACCCTGTGGTAACAATATAACCAACCCATACGTGTTCCTTACGTGTCAACAAGTGGGTTGGCCGAGGGTTAGCATCCTTCCCCGTAAAACAACTAGCTAAAAAGACAACCATATACCTCGGACGTGGGCAGACCTATAAGTGACGACCACGTACAGGACAAAGGACACGATGATGGCAACATGGAATGTGAGAGGTGCAAATGATGAGGTGAAAAAGGCAGGGATTGTCTAGGTGCCTGAGGATGCAAAAATGAATATATGTGGTTTGGCCGATACCAAATGGGTAGGTGAGAGTGTGAGTGAGTGGGAGTATGGACTGGGTGTATTGCAGGAGTACGTAAGAATGACAGGACAAAAGAATGCGTATGTAATACTGTGTTTATTGTGTACAAGGGATAGAAGGAGAATATAAGAGATGATGGATCAGTTGGTTCACAGACTATGTGAGTAAGACTGAAAACTGGAATACAAACGTGGGTGACTGTGTGTGTGTATATTGAGCCGACAGAAGACCGTGCAGAAAGAGGTAAATACAAGTTCTGGGCAAATGTGGAAGCATGCATGGAAAAGTTTGAGAGGCGTGATAGTGTTTTTTATTGGAGATATGAGAGGAAAAGTAAGGAATGTGAAGATATATGGGGTAGTTGACGAAGGGGGTGTACCTGCAGAAATGGATGGGAATGGTAGTGCTCTGGTGGACATTTGTACAAGGAGGGGGTTGGTGATAGCCAGTACCCTCTTTAGGCACAAAATGATCCACATGTATACAGTACGTGGCGAGTGATGAGAAGGCTGGGTGATGAGCTGGATAAACGGAAGGCAATGACTTCATTATGTATGTGTGGATGTGAAAATGAGATGATATGTGCTGGGTGTGAGTGCAGACATGGGTTGAGGATGTGGACCCTCCGACCACGAGTTAGTAGAGGTGAGAGTCAAGGAACAAATGCGCTGGATGAATAGAAAGGAAAAGGGCAGGTGGAGGAAGTCCATACAAGGATGGTAGAAATGTTGCAGGAAAACGAAAAAAAAAAAAAAAAATACAAGTGAGAAGTGGAGGAGCGATTGGGTAGAATGTGGAGCAGATGGGGGAGGTGGAAAGTGCGTGCAAGATATTCAGAGAAGAAATCTGCGCAGCATGTGTGGTAGTGTATGAGGTGAAGATAAAATGAAAGGGGGTACAAGGAACAGCATGGTGGGAAGAAGAGATGAGACAAACTGTGGTGCAAAAGAAGAAATTTTATAGTGAGTCGATGGGAAGCAGAGGCATGGAGGAAGTTCAAAAACGAAATACAGAATTATATGTAGAGAAGAGGAGATACGAGAAATGATTAGTACGAGAAAGTAAGAAGTGAGTGGATGAGGAGTTTGGAAGGAATTGGAGTGTACAGTGGAGGGAATGCAAGGAAAGATTCAGGAGGGAGGTTCAGAGAGTAAGACAGGGTGATATACTAGGTAGCTTGGGAGTGTAAGATAATAATGGCAGATTGGTGGTGGAGAAGGGAAAAAAGGTGAGCAGATTGAGAGAGAACACTTTAAGGAACTGTTAAACATAGAGAATGAACGTAACGCTAGTATAAGTAGCTGGGAAATGGCTTGGAGAAGGAGGGAGATGAGAAGCGAGGAAGAAAGCGATAGGATAGAAGTAGTGGAAGCACCGAAGAATGTCCAAATGGGGAACTCCCCAGAAATTAATTGAGTCTGATTAAATGCTGAACCACTGTGGAGGGACAGTAGTAGAATGCACACGGGAAATATGCAGATTGGCTTGACAGGAAGGTAAAGCCCCAGACGATTGGAAGTCAAATATAATTATTCCTGTGCACAAAGGGAAAGGCAAAAAGAAGTGTGTGGTAATCATAGAGGCATTTGTCTTCTTCGTGTAATACGAGAAGTATATGGCAGGATACATGTTGACAGAATTAGGTAAATAACGGAGGAATAATTGGAGAGGAACCGGTAGCTTTCAGGAAGGGATGGGGTTTTGTAGATTAGATATTCATCCTAGGGTGTTTAGTGGAAACGTTTCTAGAGAAGGAAAGAAACTGTATGCTGCCTTCATGGATTTGGAGAAAGCATATGACAGAGTGAATAGACAAGGAATTTAGAAAATATTAAAAATATATAGAGTAAATGGGAAGCTGTTTCAACGCCGTGAAGAGTATGTATGAGGGAGCTAGGACTGCTGTGCGAGTGGATGGTTAACTGAGTGAATTTTTCTCTCTGAATGGTGGACTGAAACAGGGATGTGTCATGTCTACATAACTGTCCAGTTTGTATATGGATGTAGTTATAAAACAGATACAATGCAGGGCAGAGGATGTTCGACCAGTCCTGATGAGAAAGGGCAGCGTTTGGAGATTTCCTGTTCTGTAACTTGCAGAAAATCTGTATTGTTAAGTGAGGGCAAGGGGGGACAGCAAGGCTTGATGAATTAGTCTCGGAGAGCACGTGTGAAACAGGAGACTAAAGGTGAATAAAAAAGTTGTATCCTCGTGAGAAATGAAGGTACAGAATAAGTAGTGAGGCTTGATGGTGAGGAATTGGAAATTATGAGTGCATTGAAGTACATGGATAGTGTGATGAGTGTCACGGGGTTTTTAAAATAAATGCAAATATTAAAATGATAATGTTCAATAATACTGAACAGCAGGAACAAAAATTGTCTTGCTACATCAAGCAATGATTACTTTACGCTCGCTTGCTTCGCACGATTCTCTAAGAAAGAGAATTTATAAATTTTCTCAACAGTACACAGCAGAGACTAATTACTCAATTGCTGTTTATTAGTACTGTTAGCCTCTGGAGAAAGTTACTTCACCCCTGACAATAAATAACTAATACTATTAATAATATCAGGTTCTTGCTGATGCTTAACTCCTAGAAGGCACAACGGATTTTAAGCTTAATACAACAAGACTGGCCTAAGTACCAGTTATGAATGGCAAAACGTTTATGCAAGCTAGGAGCTATAAGGGAAATAAGATTAATTGTGGAGAAATGAAACACGAGTTCACATTACATTAAGCTCAAGAAAAAGAACTGTTAAATTTATTGATTACAAAAATAAATTTAACGTTACATCTCAAAATGAATTCAAATAAAGAGATCGTACTCACTCACTCACTCAAGAGCTAATTTCTTACGCCTAGGAAAAGCACCTTAACTAAACTCTTAAGTCTAGGAACATGAAAAGAAAATACTGGTCAATGAATGTGGTGTATCACCGAAGAAGGGTGGGAGCCTGGAGAACTGTAGTCTAGTGGAGTCTAGGTGCTAGCTGACCTCTCACTCTCTCACTGCTGGAGCACAGAACCTCACTCCGTCACGACAGACACTTGACTGCCTATTCAAATACGATGCGTCTGGTAAAACGCACAGGCCAGCCCAGAAAGCGTGGCCAACGGTTTAGGCAAGCAGGGGCGAACAATAAAGAAACAATAATATCGCTCAGTCGAGCACTTAATGACGTGCATTAGATCGGTCACTTTTGAAACAGTGACGAATGTTTTGAAAAGTATACCACCGAAGTGGAGAGAGAAACGGTTAACTGAGCGATACACAGTGAGTTTTCCACTAATAGTTCGTGGTTTCTCACAAAAGGAAAATGTCGTGAATTTGATTCGTGACATTACACCCCTACAAAATGAATTTTTTCCTTATGGGAAAATTTTTTTGGATATATATATATATATATATATATATATATATATATATATATATGTACACATCCTAACTCAGTCACACAAGATTCACACTGTGGTGTGTGTGCTATCCTGTTACAGGAGAAAAACACTATCTCCAATGAGCATAAAAACCTTGTATTTACGTTAATAGAGGCAAGCTTGAGGAAAAAAACTTTGTGACGATGGTGAGAATCCTGTACTCAGGTCAAACTGAGCGAAAGTTCACTACATTTACACTGATAACTAATTGTTGTGTAGCGTGGTGTATGTGATACACAGTGTAGGTGTGACAGTTGTAGTGTAACTGTACCTATGTGTAAAATGACACAGTAATATTAATAATATGGCGACGACGAAGGCAGAGGAGAAGAGGCGGCAGCGTGCGGCAGACGATCAGCTGGCCCGGACAGCAAAACTGCTACACCCATTGCTGTACCTGCAAAATCAATTAAGGTGGAACATCAAAAGTGTCAATGAGACAAAAATTCTTATTACGTTACAATTACTCTCTCTGCCTAGCAGTCAGTACATGCTACGTAAGGTATGCTCTAGCTG
This sequence comes from Coenobita brevimanus, assembly GCF_032717465.1. Lineage (NCBI taxonomy): Eukaryota > Metazoa > Arthropoda > Malacostraca > Decapoda > Coenobitidae > Coenobita > Coenobita brevimanus. The sequence continues at coordinate 20,341,845 of NC_137008.1, read as the reverse complement.
AAAAATACGAGTGACAGCCTAAGCTTCATACATTCGAGGTCGCCATTAATTTATTAGGTAGATTATTAACCAGGAAACGTAGTCCCTGGACGCCGTTGTCTCAAGGACTCGTGTAGTTTACTGGTTAACTTAACTCTACACTTACGATTAGTGTTGGCAAGTTGAGAATCCTTATGCAAACTTGGGCTCACGTAGCCTCAAACTGCACACGGGTCCTCAACCTGTGCCTTAACCTAGTGCCTATATTAATATCGGGGAGCTGAGAATCCTTGTGCAAACTTGGGCTCATGTGTCCGCAGACACAGCCTCGAGTCGCCTCTGTGGGGTTCTCTCTCAAACTTCCCCCTTAACCTACAGTACTTATATTAATATCGGGGAGCTGAGAATCCTTGTGCAAACTCGGGCTCACGTAGCCTCGAGTCGCCTCTGCGGAGTTCTCTCTCGAACTTCCCCCTTAACCTACAGTACTTATATTAATATCGGGGAGCTGAGAATCCTTGTGCAAACTCGGGCTCACGTAGCCTCGAGTCGCCTCTGCGGAGTTCTCGCTCGAACTTCCCCCTTAACCCTTTAACCGTGGGTGTAATCCCAGAATGACATTGCAAAAACTGGACCAAACCGTGGGTGTCATTCTCGAATGTTTGTGAATATTTTGAATACCGCGCGTTTTTTCCGTGCGCCAATTGTTTCAAGGGAGAGTAGCTATTAAGTTCTTTCACTCCAGCCGACCCCCACCTCCCTCCTCCCACCCCTCGGGCCCCCACCTCCCACCCCCCGGGCCCCCACCTCCCACCCCCCAGGTCCCCCACCCCACCCCTCACCAAACACGCATCAGTATCTGTCCAGCTGTGTGAGTGACAACACCGCTGATGTGGCAGTGAAGTGAGGGCAATTACAGTGCCTTTTACCTGCCTCAGTGAACACAGAGTGGGTGTTTATCGTATGTGCAGTGTTCATATATGTTTATAGTATTATTATCAGAATGAGGTTGGCATTTGGTAATGGTGTGTGAGCGAAAAATAGTGATTACAACACCGCTGATGTGGCAGTGAAGTGCGGGCAATTACAGTGCCTTTTACCTGCCTCATTGAACACAGAGTGGGTGTTTATCGTATGTGCAGTGTTCATATATGTTTATAGTATTATTATCAGAATGAGGTTGGCATTTGGTAATGGTGTGTGGGCGAAAAATAGTGATTACAACACCGCTGATGTGGCAGTGAAGTGCGGGCAATTACAGTGCCTTTTACCTGCCTCAGTGAACACAGAGTGGGTGTTTATCGTATGTGCAGTGTTCATATATGTTTATAATATTATTATCAGAATGAGGTAGGCATTTGGTAATGGTGTGTGAGCGAAGGTAATGGTGTGTGAGCGAAAAATAGTGATTTTAGATCGCTCACTTCTAATGGCACTGCCCATCCAGTGATAGTCAACGAAATCATGAAACCTACATCACTGCAAAGCCGAAGGTTAGTACTTTCTAATGGTACCTTATTTTTCGCTCTAGATTTATTTTTTCCAGAGTTATAAAGGTTTAAAGTTTGTTTACATTTTGGCTGGAACCCCCGCGGGAGAGGCCAGTCGGGGCAAAACAATGCCCGCGGTTAAAGGGTTAACTTACGGTACATAATATGTATGTACAGGCCCTGGACATGATGTGTCCTGTGGGGCCAACAAGTGGACGTCAGGTCTACACTTTTAACTGGGAACCAGGCTGGTCCTTGGATTACTCAAATCTCTGAGGCCGCCAATCTAACGGAACCCAGCATACAACAGTTGCTAGTTAGTAAGCAGTTAGTAGGTGAGACATCAGGTCTACACCCACATTACCACTACCCTGTCTCTCAACTGACTCAGAGATTATGGGTGTGGTTACAAACGGCACAGGAAGGACATGTCCCTCATTAGTGGTGTTACTTTGACACACACTGCAGGAACGCACAAAACTATCTATGTCTTGTCCCATCCCTGGCCAGAAAAAGTCAGCTCGGTTACAGCTCTGGGTCTTCCTTTTGCCCAGGTGACCTCCTGAGGCTGAACAATGACCCCATTCTAACACTGCTAGGCGGTACTTGGTGGGAACGACAAACTGCAGTCGAACCTCGCCCTCGGGTGTTCGTGACTCACGGTAGAGCCGTCCTTGTTTACGAAGGAACTTGGCTCGACCTCCCCGTGAATACTTAATCACTCGACCCTTTTGTTTCTTCCACATGACAGCAAGTGTTGGGTCAGAATGTTGTTCTTGAACAACAAGTTGGCTACACATCAGATCTTGCGGCGATTCAATGGTCACTGGGGTGACACAATCTGGAGCCTCAGTCATGGCTCGTGTTACTGTAGCCAAAGTCTGAGTAGCGTCATCTTCGGTGCAACTATCCTTAACACCGAAAATATTGCCTATTATTAGGTCAAATAAGGGTTCTGGCATGACAACTGCAGGTGTCGTACCAGTATAAAATGGAGATGCCACCTGGATACATGCCTCAGGGAACAATCTCACTGATTCATCAATAAGGTTTGCATGGATCTGTCGACCTGTATACTGCTCAGGCCAAACTAGACTCTGCTTGATAGAGCAACCTGAGGAACCATTGTCTCTCAGGACCTTCACAGGGATGTCTCCCACAAACCCTGGCTGAACAAGGAAGGTACTGTCACCTGTGGGAGGGCCTGTGGAGGAAGCAGCTAGCCACTCATGAGGCTGCTGAATAATTGATGCGGCAAACATGGTGCCCTGAGAATTTGATACTTGAGGAGTCGTACTCACCGCCTGTGGAGATGGAACATTGGCCATCTGTGGAGGGGGGTTCACTGTCGCTGTGGGACTAGTGAACTGTGGGGGAGTACCCATACTGGTAGGGACGTGACCACCATGCTGCTGCCATTGAGGAATGAAGGCTGCGTTCGCTTCCTGCCTCTTTTGAGCTGGTGGTGAAAAAGTTTGTCCCGACGGTCGGTTGCGTGGCTGATACTGCTGCTGGTTAGGGTACTTGTTGTACCTCTTCCACTCAGGTTTCTGAGTGTTTTGCCCCTGGTCCTTCTGCGGTTTGCTTGGACATTGACCATTACTCTGAGAACGGCCTTTTTGCTGGGGTTCAATCTGAGATGGTTTCCCAGATTTATCAGCTTTACTGTTTCAGGTATGCTGCTTGCGAGTTTGATACCCATATGCAGTAAAGAATGCGTCAGCCATTTCTACCATTTGGCTGGCATCTTTCACCTGGCAGATCTTAAGCTGTGCTATGAGCTCAGCAGGCCACGACCTCTCTAGCTGTGTACGCAGCATAAGGTCAATTATCCCCTCACTCGTGGAAGGAGTTTCATCTTTCTCCATCCACTCATTTAAGTAAGCTGTGAGACGGTCGAGGAACTGAACAGCTGTTTCCTTGTCTTGGAGACGAGCTCACATGAACTGAACTTTGGTGTCGTCTACTGTGAGACCATACGCCTTAATGAGTGCAGCTTTCATCATCTCATACGTGAGATTGTCTCCACGAATTCTGTGGAGAATATCGAGGGCAGGGCCCTCAAATAAACTAAGAAATTGGAGCTGCTTAGCTGCCTCATCCAGTTGATACATGTCTGCCATGTCCTCAAAACGAGCTATGTACGGCTCGATTCGCTCGCCTTCCTTGTATGAAGGAAGCTTGATACGTGGGGTCGCCAGGACATGTGCAGGGAGAACGCTCATGGAGCTTGGACCAACTGCACCAGATGTGCCTGAAGCCAAGGAATCTCGCTTGAGCTTCAAAACCTCAAGCTCATGTTTTTCTCGTGCCTCACGTTCGGCACGTTCATATTCACGTTGTTCTCGCTCGTATTTGCGCTCCTTTTCGCGTTCCTCACGCTGTTCTCGTTCATATTCCCGCTGAATCTTACGCTCTTCAAGGGCATAATTCTCGCGCTGCTGGTCCAAATTATTCCGTGAGAGTATGTACTCTTTAATTTCAGTTGGGTCTATAAGACCCATATCTTTGGCTTCCTGTAAAAATATGGTGGTAGCCATGTCGCTAATTTACTGAGCAAGCCGAAACTGAGTACTGACTGCTGCTTCTCAAACGAATACTAATAAACACAAGTAAAGAATACAGACACAAGCTAGTGGTGACCAGTCTTATCTAGTTAACTGGCAAAAATAAAGCAAAAATTCACTTGCTAAACTAACGGTAAACACCAGTAAGCTTGTGCCTATAAACTTTAATGATAAATACCTAAATATGAACGAGTAAGTACTATCTCGTGAATAGCTCTGGAGCTAGGAGTTAATATCCTGGAATGAGGTCGCCAATTGTCACGGGGTTTTTAAAATAAAAGCAATTATTAAAATGATAATGTTCAATAATACTGAACAGCAGGAACAAAAATTGTCTTGCTACATCAAGCAATGATTACTTTACGCTGGCTTGCTTTGCACGATTCTCTAAGAACGAGAATTTATAAACTTTCTCAACAGTACACAGCAGAGACTAATTACTCAATTGCTGTTTATTAGTACTGTTAGCCTCTGGAGAAAGTTACTTCACCCCTGATAATAAATAACTAATACTATTAATAATATCAGGTTCTTGCTGATGCTTAACTCCTAGAAGGCACAACGGATTTTAAACTTAATACAACAAGACTGGCCTAAGTACCAGTTATGAATGGCAAAACGTTTATGCAAGCTAGGAGCTATAATGGAAATAAGCTTAATTGTGGAGAAATGAAACACGAGTTTACATTACATTAAGCTCAAGAAAAAGAACTGTTAAATTTATTGATTACAAAAATAAATTTAACGTTACATCTCAAAATGAATTCAAATAAAGAGATCGTACTCACTCACTCACTCAAGAGCTAATTTCTTACGCCTAGGAAAAGCACCTTAACTAAACTCTTAAGTCTAGGAACACGAAAAGAAAATACTGGTCAATGAATGTGGTGTATCACCGAAGAAGGGTGGGAGCCTGGAGAACTGTAGTCTGGTGGAGTCTGGGTGCTAGCTGACCTCTCATTCTCTCACTGCTGGAGCACAGAACCTCACTCCGTCACGACAGACACTTGACTGCCTATTCAAATACGATGCGTCTGGTAGAACGCACAGGCCAGCCCAGAAAGCGTGGCCAACGGTTTAGGCAAGCAGGGGCGAACAATAAAGAAACAATAATATCGCTCAGTCGAGCACTTAATGACGTGCATTAGATCGGTCACTTTTGAAACAGTGACGAATGTTTTGAAAAGTATACCACCGAAGTGGAGAGAGAAATGGTTAACTGAGCAATACACAGTGAGTTTTCCACTAATAGTTCGTGGTTTCTCACAAAAGGAAAATGTCGCGAATGTGATTCGTGACAATGAGTAGACATGAAAGTTTGACCATGTTGGAAAGACAGAAGTTAAGAGAGAAAGCAGTGGAAATGAGTTATATGAGAGGAGCATTTGGATTTACATGGAGAGATTGATTGACAAATGAGGAAGTGAAGAGGCGTTGTGGTGTGGATGTAGATGTGATAGAAAGCATAAGGAGAAATATGTTGAGGTGGTCTTTGGCCATGTGGGGAGGAGGGAGAGTGAGATACTAACTAGGAGAGTGTATGTGAGTGAGGTGGAAGGGGAAGAAGGAGGAGACCGAGGATGAGATGGAGAGATGAAGTGTAGAAGTATATGACAGAGAGGGGTGTATGTTGCGGTTAAGGCAGTGAAACAGCAGACGATAAGGAAACATTGAGGTGATATGTTTGTTGCCACCCCTTACGGAATTAAGGTGTCTGGCTATAAATAGACAGACAGATGATGTCTCCGTAAAAATGACAGAAATGTACTAAAACTTAAAACTGCTTCCATTGTTGAATGCTGTGGTTACCACAATTGCATTAGACTTTTATTTTATAAACGATTTTTAACATTGTGATTTTCATCTTAAGTTTGAATTATATATTACTAGACAGAGAAATTCAGCTATATACCTTAAAATTTTATCATAATTTCCGTATGTTTGTAATATCCTCTGTTCAAATCACCTAAAGATCTGTAACCTTATACACGAATCAGCTCTCTTTTTTTTGTGTTAGTGTATGAAGTGTCTAAAGAAATGATGTTGTTTTCTTTTATTACTAGGCAATACAGATTTGTGATAGTATTATGAATAACTCTTATATGAAATATATGTCCCTAAAGGAATCAGTTATTTTCATGGGGATATAAAAATATTCAAAGCAGAGGATTGACTGAGTCTCCCTAAATGGTAATAACTGATTTACCTGTTTAGTTTGACCTGACCGCACTTGTTTGACCTAACCCGGACAGCTCTCACCAGGGACTAAATATCTGTGTCCCTGATTGACCAGCCGCGTTTCCTTTACAGTGTATACCCAGTTCGAGGCTTTTCAGTGAGATGGTTATTGTACAGAGCAGTCAGTATGATAAATTTCATTATTTTTTCCCAAGAACACCTCAGATGTCCCTAAATGCAATGTTTATTTCAATAAGTTCATTTCATATTTCTGGTGGTTTTATGGCTATCCAATGAGCAAAGGACATTAAGGAAGACAAGCACGTTAGCATGTCTCCGGCTACGCCTCCTTGTCAACCGCCCCCTTCTCTCAATTTACCCCCATAAATTTGTTCACACATGGACCAGTGTTCGCCGTTGGACCTATATTCCTCATGGACCTAGTTCTCCATGGACCTAATTTCTCATGGACCTCCTCTTACCCACAGACCTATTTTCTGTTATCAGTCATTTTTCCTCAGGATGTACTTTTACCCTGTTTTCGTCCACCGACTTTCTCTTGACCTATCCCCCCCCTGGACCTTTGCCCATCCTAGACCGGTTTTCCTCATGGACTATCTTCTTCCCTGGACTTACTGTCACCCATGAACCTATTTTTCAATTGTAACTAAATTCTTCATAGCCATATTACTTTCACTGACTTACTTTTACTTCAGCCCTATTCTTCCATTAACCTATTTCCTCCTATAGGGAAACATCCATTTTCCATTTTGACTGATTTTCTCCCATGGGTCTAGTTCTCTTATGGAGCCATTTATGCTCACTGAAGCTATGTTCCCACTCGTGTCGATTACCCCAGGACTTACTTTCCTCCAACAACCTATTTTCCCACTTGGGCCTATTCTCAATCATGCATCTTTTTTCCCCATGATTCTATTTCTTCCCCCTCCCCACCAACCTACCCAAGGAAGTTTGTTTCAGCATCAGCAGGATGAATCGGCAAGTGATGAGCGATGCAGATCGGGAGATGAACCTGGTAACAATGATCAGTGTAAGACCTGGTTACATAAAGGGTGTCCAGTATCCAAAACAGTGAGGTAATTCCAAAACTCAGTGTGAACTCGTCAATTATATGTAAAAAAAAGACAATAGCTCTCTTAATCCTGCACAGTTCTTGTTGTTATTATTGCAAATATAAGCATAAAATGCCTTTGTGGCCGTATGTTTTTATCGAGACATTTCACTGAATAGTTTTAGAGGGAATTTTTAGGTGGTTAAATACTCTAATACGAAAGATAACATGGGTAGGAATTTATAAGAAGTGACAGGGGTATGATGAAGATCGGAAAATGAGTGAGAGCGATGGACGAAGAGTGATGTATTGTAGGAAAGAGGAGAAAGCCTGTTTAAAATACAGATGGATATAACAACCCTAGAAAGGGCAGGGAATAAATGAAGGATGAAGAAAAAGTGCAAATTATGGACACAAGAGATTATTTAAAAAATAATACTGGAAAATGATAAGATGTTGGATGGATACTGTAATAAGTAACAGGAAACAGAATCAAATTTAGGAAGTGAAGAGACGAGGGAGGACGACGGACAGAAGCAATAAGACAGTACAAGTGACAGAGGAGAAAAATGGGCGCGGAGGCAGGGGAGAGGACGACGTCAGGATGTTCTGTTCATAAAATGCTGTGGTGTCATGTCGGTAAGACTTGATTTTAGTGGATTTGCAAGATAGTGAGTGGAAGAGAAAGAGGAAAATGTAAGCAAATGTAAGGTTCGGGCGGCGAGCAAACTGAGTAATGAAATTTAAATAAGAAAACAAACATATGAGCTGTAAAGAAGGGCACAGGCAGCCAGTTGCAGGTGAGGGAAAAAGGTAAATAAGGACGAGAAGGTGGAGATGAAGAACAGCGAGTGGGAAGGGAGGTTAAAGTATAATAACAGGTTGCTGAGGGAAGACTAGGTGGTCAGGGAAACGTGAGTGCTGGATATGAAAAGTGAAGTAAAAAGGCCGTCGAGAGAGAGAGAGAGAGAGAGAGAGAGAGAGAGAGAGAGAGAGAGAGAGAGAGAGAGAGAGAGAGAGAGAGAGAGAGAGAGAGAGAGAGAGAGAGATGCAAGAAGTTACAAGGCGACATGGTAACTGAAAACGTATTACGATCGATATGAAGGACATACTTGTAATATGAATACAATGAAATGCGGAGAGCTTGGGCCCTTAGCTGTTGAAGCAAAGCATGGTTCAGTAAACCTCTTCCAAGCCTTGGCAACGACTAGCCATACATCCTCCACGACAGTGTTCACTGAAGGCTGAAATGAGGCAAAAGATACACTGAGTTGACCATATATGTCCTATACTTTTGACCCTAGACCTTACTGACCTAATCAGTTCATCGTCCCTTCATACTTAATCACTGACAAAAGTTTGGTCGAAATCCGTCGAGGCATTCAGGAAATAACGCACCTACACCCACATGCCCTTGACCTTTGACCCCTTGACCTTGCTGGCCTTAACAGTTCGTCATCGCTTTCTTCTATATCACTGACAAAAGTTTGATCAAAATCCGTTGAGTGGTTCAGATGATATCGCACCCACAAGGATAAATAAAGTCGACCCCATATGACTTTGACCTTTGACCCTTGACTTAGATGACCTAATCAGTACATTATCTCCTCATACTGCATCACAGATAATACTCTGGTGGAGATCCATCAATGGGTTCAGGAGATATCATGCCAACCATAGTGTTAAGGGTGTATGCCCAGATGGACAGATTAAGTGGACCCCATACGACCTTGACCTTTGATGCGTTGACCTTGTTGACATAAGCATTTCATTGTTCCTTCATATTTTATCATTGACAAAATTTTGGTCGAAATCCGTGATGAGCTTCAGGAGATATTGCACCCACAATGACATGATAAGCAGACCCCATATTACGTTGACCTTTGACCCCTTCATATAGCTGACCTAATCTATTCATCATCTCCTCATACTGCATCACTGACAAAAATTTTGTGGAAATTCATCAATGGGTTCAGGAGATATTGTGCCCTGAAAGGTGTTACAGATGCACTCACACACCCACGCATGAACAGACGGACACCCCCATCACTAAATGCCTCCTCCACCATAAGTGTGCAGAGGAACAACTAGCAGATACATGTTGCTACTCTACAAGTGAGAAAAAAGTGTGAAAAAGATAAAGCTCCTTCACACCCATCTCTCCCATTCGCTGACCAGGCACTGAAAAGGAAGTACACCTAGCCCAAAAGAAAAATGCTGAGCTTTGAAATTTCACGTCAAAGGAGGACTCTTTCAGTCAGGGCATGACTTAATACTTTTCCTAACTTAGCTCTGAACTCACCAGCGAGGAACTGTAAACTAAGTCTGCTGATAGATGATTACACAATGTGCAGATCATTATAAAGACATCATCTTGTGTACTGTGGTGGTGACACTTCAAGCAAAGCTTCCATCCGTGATTCCTCGTCGAGTTCCAGCTTAAACTCAATACCTGTGGATATCGATGATGTATCTTGAAAACTCTAATTAGCTGTCATGCAAATGCCTAGTTTCTAATGAAAGTAGTTCCAGTGCCCACAGCCTTCTTTGCTATCCTATGTGCCTGATATATGTGTGACCAGTTTTGTAGCCCATATGTGGACTCACTCAAAGCCTCACAAAATCCTTCTTCTAGATCGGGGACCAGAATTGCGCTGCATATTTCAGATGTAGCTGCACATGGAACTGTACAGAAAGAGATATAAGAGATTATTTCATTGTTTCCATAACTAAACTACCTTTTTACATAACCAAAATTCATCTTTTTTTTTTTTAACTCATTAAATATATTGTCTGGAGAAATTGAGGTCAGTGTTGTTCAGTACATGTAAGTCTCTCGAAGTCAGTACTGCTGATTTCACCTCCTAAGAGTAGTTTCATTTTTGGATTTCCTGCATTTCTTCAAGTTCAGTGGCATTTATCATTGTTCAAATCACTCACTTTTTTGTATCCAAGTCCTTACATATTTCTTCTATTGTCTTCAATGATGATGTATAACCTCCTAGTTTTGTGTCAACTGCGAATTCTACAATTTACTGATGGTGCCCAAATCTGTATCACTGATGTAAATTATAAACATTGGTCCTAGAACTGAGCCCTATGAACCTCTGTTTGTAAATGATGGCCAGTCAGAGGTTTTCCCGTTGGCTGCCACTCTATGCTGCTAGTCAGTCAGTCAAATTTCTATTTTTCCAGGGAGTGATCCCAGAATTCCCAGTGTACCAATATTTACCATCATCCATCAGTGGCGTGTACTTGATCGAAAGCTTTCTGAAAGTTGATGAAAAAAAAAGTCAGTTGGCTGGCACTGACCATATTCAGAGACCATGCAGTTGAAGAACTTAGTCAGATTGGTCAAACACCAACGATGACACCGTAAGCCATGTTGCGAGTCCTACACTACCTTAATTTGTTCTAGATCATCCCTTGGAATACATTTGCTACATTAAATATGAGTCTAATTGGATGGTAATTTCCAGGACTATTGTGATCTCCCTATTTAGAAATGGGAGTTACATTTGCATCCTTCCAATTCAGTGGAACTGTCCAGTTGTCAGCGAATTTTTAAAGGATAGTAGCCACGTGAAGGACCACCTGTTCACTTGTTTCTTGCAGGATTCTTGGAAGAAGCTCATCGTACTGGAGGATTTGTTAGCTCTTAATCTGTCTATCCTTTCAGACACTTCTGTTTCGGTATAGCGAACATTCAATGTAGTCACACTCTCATGAGCATACCCTGGATCAGGGATGTCACCTCCCATGAGTCTAGTGAATATTGATGAGAAGTGAGACTACAGAATGTCTGCAGTGTCATGACCAGAGATTCACACAAGCTATTTGCATCAAGCAGTGTCCTTATTTTGTTCCAAACCGGTTTTCTGTTGTTCACACAACCAATGAACTCCTTAGGATTCTCCTTATATAAGGATGCTAATCGGAGTTTCTTACTGTGTTTCGCCCTGTTCAAAGGTGACTTCATGCTCCTAGGCAGGTGGATGTAATAATTTTGAACTGCCAGATACCACTGTCCTTGAATTTGTGGTATGTTGAATTTCTCAACATAACTGTTGCCAGTCTCTCCCGTGTAAACCATTTGGATCGAGACAGTAGTAAATGGACTGGTTTTAAAGACACTAGCTTCGCCTGGTGTGCCATAAAACATTTTCTGAATGTGGATCAGGGCTCATTCACACTCCATCTCATTTGAGATGCATTGCAATCACTCTCTCTTTAAGGCCACTGAAGTCCTTATGTAACATCTACTACGCTACCGAACTCTGACTTCAACTTTTGGTAGGGGAGACCAGGGCTAGTTGTAAACAGGGGCAGGTTGTGTACACTGTTATTAGTTTCACTATGAACCAGCAGATGGCACCCAGCTTCTCGGTGCGGGCATGCATCACCATCGACCATATTGTGCAGATGACACAGGCCACCTTGGACAAACATCTGCAAAACTAGGAAAAAAGAAATATTTTGGACCCCTGATGTAAATATTCTAGCCTTTAACAAAATCTTCACACACCCTGCAGAATCCATAGGTCAATAAATTTCACTTGATTATTTCAAGTGGCTGTTCTGATGCTTGATTTACCTGTAGACTTTGTTTTTCGAGAATTCGACTGTATGACCTATATTACGTCGGGAAGTAAAATGGTCGTGTCGAGGTTTGTTGTTACGAGATGTAACAAATTGCCACATGTATAATATGACTGTAACATCTTAGGTGGATAAGCCCCGAGAAACCCGCTAAGGGAACCTGGACACTGAACTGTCTCAGAAGTCTGCTGGAAATAGGAAAAAGAGAAAGAATACCAAATATTTTTCGTGTCTTGTGTGCGGTGAAAACTGGTCTGACTCTGTCCCAGGGGAAAAATGGGTGTAGTGTGTCGAGTGTAAAGAATGGGTCCATGAGGATTGTAAAGATGGGTATGATTGATATGTATGCCACCTCTGTGATTCTGATGATTATTAGTCTAAAAAATATGTGATCATACCTGGCACAACTTGAAGGAGGCAGGATCAGCACCTGTCATAGATCTTGAATCTTGAGCAAGTTTTGTTCCATAGATAAGATATCCCATTGTCACTCATTTGAGAATTATGTTTTTTTTTTTTTTTTTTTTTTTTTTTTTTTTTAACAACTAGCCCCAGTCTTCTCTACCCATAGCAAGACTCTGATCAGACTGTGGTCACTTATTCCTAATAGCTCGACTTTGGTCAAGCTAAAACGAGGTCATCTTAGGTGCTCAGCATAAAATCCAACAAGTTCAATCGCCTTGTGGTCTCGGTCACCCACTGGATTAAAGGGGAAGAGAGAGAGAGAGATAGATAGATAGATAGAGAGAGAGAGAGAGAGAGAGAGGCTGAGTCTGGGAGAAGAATGGCAAAATAAACTAAAACTTATCTGAGGGTCAAAGGAAACTGGTGAGAATGAATGAAAACAGAAGAATATGGTATGTTAAGGAAATGGAAGCAGTAGCAAAGTCCAAAGACACGGTAAATTGAATGAGTGAAGACTGTAGCAGAAGAATAAAGATATGAAGGAATGGGTAACGCTACTTCATATCATTTTTTTTTTTTAGGAATCTATCGAAAATTTTGATGGCCTAAAGCATTGTTACCGAGATAAGTCTCTTGTTACAGTTGGAGCTAACATCAGAGCTGCGTGAAGAGCTTTTGAATGACTGTATATCTTAATTATTTCAGCATCTGTGCTGAAAGAACGTAAGTGTAAGAGAAGTGGAAATTTGTTATATGAGATGAGCATATCGCATTACGTGAATTAACAAACAGACAAATGATGAAGTGAAGGAGGGCTCTGGTGATGCATTGGATGCTTTGGAAGGCACTGGCGAAAATACCTTGAGATTGTGTGGCCATGTCGAGAGGATGGATAATGAAAGATCGAATAAGAGAGTATATGTGAGTGATGTGGGGGGGGGGGAGGGGGGAAGAGAAGGCCGAATCTGAGATGCACTCACGGGATGGTGAGATAACAGAAGTGCGGGTGTGAGTTGAAGAGAAGGCCTCTTCATGGTGCACGACAAAATGACGCAGGATTTAGGCATCTGGCTATCGACAGAGAGACAAATAGGTAGATATTATGTCTGATGTCATCCTAAAGAGAGTACTTTTCTCCTACTGAGGTCATCCTTAAACCACAGCCTCCTCATTTTCAAGATTACCATTGTGTCCAACTTCCATCCATTCCAATTATAATTATATGTCGGTTGACATACCAGGGTCTCTCACTGAGTTCGCATCTATGCTGCACAGCAAAATCAATAGAACCTTATCTCTGGAATGTCAGGGCCAATGATCTGTGATGCAAGAGATGTTGAGAGAAACTAAAAATAACCGCTAGTCTTCTAGCACTATGGCTTCTTAGTATATTACCCACTTAATTGTCTTGTTTTATTCGAAATTTGTTTGAAGTTCTTCATATATATTAATTTACGATCATCAGTTGTCCCAGTTTGATGACTTTTCCATTTCTTCATACATATATATTATATATATATATATATATATATATATATATATATATATATATATATATATATATATATATATATATATATATATATATATATATATATATATATATATATATCAGCAACAGCCACGCACATCCACTGCCGGAGTAAGGCCTACCTCAACCTTTTCCACGAGTCTGCCACGTTTGCCTGCAAACCTCTCCGTCTCATCTCTCCACTACCTGTCTGGCCTTTTTCTGCTATATCTATAGTTTCTTGGCGTCCAGTCAGTCAATCTCCTGCTTCATCGGTTATCCCTTATTCTTGTTGCTTGATCTGCCCGCCTCCATTTCTGTTTTTTTTTTTATAACTTCCATAATGTCTTTGGCTTTAGTCAGGTCTCTGACCCAAGTTGATCTTTGCTTGTCTCATAAAGATGTTCCCAACAACGCCTTTCCATTACTCGTTGAGAATGGATTAGTTGTTTTCCCTTCGATTATGTTAGTTTCTGGGCCTCACAACCGAACTTCATAGTGGGGATTATGCAATCGTTACATACCTTTCGTTTCATACATACTGGCATGCTACTCTTCATGATGTGTCTAAGTTTACCAAAAGTTTTCCATTCAGTTGCAATGAGCATTATTATCTCGTTTACATGGTCTTTCGTTAGTTTTAGCATTTGCCCCAACTTCCCCAAGTAATTGTACTCCTTGACATCTTCAAGAATTTCCTCGTCTATTCTGATGACGCTCTTTGGTGTATTTGGATTAAACCTTACTTTAGTTTTACTCTAGTTTACCTTCAGCCCAACTTTGAGATTTTCTCTATTTAGATCATTTAACATTTCTTGCAGTGTTTTTGCTGTTCCTGAAATTAGGATGTCATCTGCAAATCATAAATGGTTTATGTTTTCTCCAATTATGTTTAATCTTTTGTTCTCCCAGTCTAGCTGTCTGAAAATGCATGCTGTACCTCCCTGCCACACTTCCTTCTCAATCTCAATTATTTCCGAGTCTTTAATTATAGCAGTTCCCTCTTAATATATGTTTTTGGGCAGTTTTTTAATGTTCTCATATACTCCTTGTTCTCACAATGAATTTATAATTGCTATGTGCCACACTGAATCGATAGCCACTGGCCTATAATTAACTAATTGGTACCAGACTCTTGACATTCAAGCCGAACACCATTTTGTTCAATAATTTTCCAGGTGTCGTGGCTTTTACTGAACAAATATTGTTAAATATAAATACAGCTTCATTCGGCCATACAGTTGTACACAGTAACATACATCTGAGTCTAAATGGTTCTTTTTGTCAGCAAATACTCTATTTATGGCTCTTCTCACAATGCTAGTCACCCAGAGATTGATGCGGCATTCCGCGGGATGCGGAGGAGCACTTGTGTGTGTGTGTGTGTGTGTGTGTGTGTGTGTGTGTGTGTGTGTGTGTGTGTGTAAGAACACCACGCTGATCGGTGTTTCTCACGCATCCATTCTTTTAGGGAACGAAAGTTTGTTAAATGAACATAGCATTCGGCCAGCTGAAGGCGGTCATTAAAAAAAAAAAAAAAAAAAAAAAAAATCATTAAAGGAGAGTTCTGTATACCGAGGGTTTACTGTAACGGGTAATTAGCTAATGGGTCGACAGTTACTAAGATCTTTTGAGTCCGCCTTTCTTGTAATGCAAAATATCTATAGCATTACACTATGTTTTTGGAAATTTCTTCTTTATACACTGAGCAAATAGTGGGGATTCCTGTTTTGTACTTCTATTCCTGCATTTGACAGTAAATCTGCTACTATCCCATCTTCCTGGGCCTTCCTTCTTTTCATATTGTAAATAAAAATGTTTACTTTGGTGTTGCCTCTGGTATTTCACTTGATTCGTCTGAAAAGTTAGCTATTGGCACTATTGTCTTTGATGCATACAGTTCTATCTAAAATTCTTCAACTCTCATCACCATCCTATCTCGGTATTTAACCCGCCGCGTGCCGGCTATTTTTAGCCCTATGGGTCACCCCAGTGCCGGCCATTTTTTGACTTTTTTTTTTTTTTTGCCTAAAATGATAGATTTTGATGTGGAAACAACGAATTTTGCCATTAAAATGCTCACCGAGGCTCGGAAATGAGTTTTATTGATCCCTGCATACTCGTTTACAGGTATAGCCTCTCTCTCATGCTCACCACGTATGTGAGAGAAACCCATTTTCAATGTATGGTATACTCAGGTATTTATGCTGGGAAGGTATAGCAAT
Organism: Coenobita brevimanus; assembly: GCF_032717465.1. Classification (NCBI taxonomy): domain Eukaryota; kingdom Metazoa; phylum Arthropoda; class Malacostraca; order Decapoda; family Coenobitidae; genus Coenobita; species Coenobita brevimanus. Next base: position 20,325,820 of record NC_137008.1, on the reverse strand, counting down.
GTTCAGTACACTTTTCTGATTACTTATTACTTCAGCATCTATCACAATTTGCATGTCTTTCTCACTGTGAATGCATTATCTTACACCTACTTGAAGATGGGTACAACCTGACTTCATTACATACAGTCCTGGCACTTACAAGAAGGTATTTACAACTTGACTTCACTGTATAGTCCTTACACTTACAAGAAAATATTTACAACTTATACTTACATGAAAATATTTACAAAATGCCATCACTATGTACAGCGCTGGGTGAGACACACCGGCACAGTGAGGCAGAGCAAGCCTTGGAGGGAGAGTGAGTGAGTGTAGGGCCTTGACAGACTGGGGGATGGTAGAGGAACAGTTACCTTACATGCCTGCTAATTTTTATCAGCGAATCTCGAAAAATGTGGTCACAGTGAAGTTTTTTATTTTAGACTTTTTAAACGGTAGTGGCACGGGCCGCAACATTATGTCAGACCATTTTAAAATGGCACTGGCACGAAGAGAGATTATGACCGTTTTTGTCTTTCAGCGATATAATTTGTTGTTCTAGTGACACTTTGCGTTGGACCTGTTTCAGACTTTTTCCTTTTTTGATGGTTTCTTTGATCTGATCCGTATTTCTCTTCTTTTTTTCTTCTCTCTGCTTCTTGTTGATAACCTTATTTATTTCTGTTCTTTCCATTTCATCATTCTTTGTTTAAATTTCATCTCCCTTCTTTTTATGGGCTCGGGGGTTATTTCTGAATACTTGTTGGCTTTGGTTGTATTAACTTCTGTACTATCTCATTTGATTCTCTTAGCACATTTGTTAGTTAATGTCACACTCAGCATAACTTAGAGCCTGAAATATGTTCGTTATTTCTAATTTGAAGGCTGCTTTGTTTTCGCTTACTTCTATTAGGCACATCTTTTTATTGAATATATAATCAACTTCTTTCTTTGACTCCCTAAACTGAATCTGGCTCTGAAACCATTCTGTGGTCACTTCCTATAAATACCTTCTTGATAACCCTGACATTTATGATCATGTTATTCTTATGTGCTAAGTGAAATCGGTATCAGTCTTTTTTTCTCTATTTGGAATTCTCCTGGTTGCATTTTCTCCATGTTCTTTTGTGAAAGAATGTGTTCATTATTCTCATGTTATACATTTTGCCAGAATTTCCCTCCACTTCACCTCTTTCATTTCTTTCCCTCATTCCGAATTTTCCCAAACATGTTTCTCGATTTTTTAGTTTGCCAACTTTAGCTCTGAAGTCTCCCACGAGAGTATTATATGTGATATTTTCTTTTTCTATAATCTGGGAAATGTCATCATGGAATGTCAATGTCTTCATCTGAGCTTTGAGAAGCTGGTGCATGTACTTGTATTGCGGGATGTATCTTTTGCCTTCTCTACAATCCATACATCTCTGTCAAACATGCTGGTGAACTTAACAATGTTCTCTGCAATATTTTTGTTTATCAGAAACCCTACACCAATAACCCTTTCATTTTATTTCCCTTTATAGTAAAGTGGTGGTGCAGAGCACACGTGAGCCAAAGGCTCCAAGTGCGGATTTAACCGTCGGAAGGCACTGCGGGTGGGGGCTTCGAATGTTCTAAGCCTTTCAAAGGATGATCCATTGCCTTTTTTGTCACGAGAGTTGTGGCAGTTGGGGGTTGGCATAGCTGCACTCTCTGAAGTGGGGCAACCTGGGCATGATGAGATCAGAAGCGATGGTTACACATACTACTGGTCTGGCTGTGACAATGGTGCCCATCTTAGGGGTGTTGCTGTGGCAATTGCTGCTCACTTTGTCTCTTGCGTCGACCGGGTTACTCCGGTTGATTGGCGTATAATGCTGGTGAGACTGAAGCACCCCTAGGGCTTCATCTCTCTTATTGCAGTCTATGCTTCAACTGAGATGACTGATCTTGAAGAGAAAGAGCTATTCTACACCAAACATGACTCTCGTGGAACAGTGCCTCTCATGGAATACACCGCTGGTCTTGGGTGACTTTAGTGCAGTTACTAGCACCAACAAGAAGGGCTTCAGTGATTATGTAAGTCCCCATGACTCTGGAACCAGGAATTCCAATAGTTCTTTAGTCTGGACTGTGCAAAATCCTGTAAGTTGCGAATTGCTAATTCCTGGTTCCAGTAGCCAAATCTTCACTGCTGGACTTGGTATTCCGATACCGGAGGGGTTGCTAAGGAGATTGATCAAATTCTGTTAGTACTCACTGGTGGATCCTTCAGAACTGCAGGGTTTTCAGGAGTGCAGAGATTTTTGCTACTGAACACAGACTTGTTGCTACTCTAAGGCTACAAATCAAAACTGAGAGATTCTCAAGATCCCACAAAGAAAGGTACCATCTTGAGAAACTCAAGAGGAGGAGTGTGCTTATGAGTATCCAAGGGCATTTTCAAATAGGTCTGAAGTGCTCAGTATTGTTGAGTACCCTGCTGAGTGATAGGATACCTATAAGCATGCTACCCTGGCAGCAGCTGATGACTGTATTGGAGACTGCCCGAAATTAAGGAGGGGATTCATCTCAAGGAGGATGCTGACCACACTTGAGGAGAGTCTGCCAGATTGACTGGGGATCAGGAACAGTACAGACTTCTGTCTCTACAGGCATGAGTTTCACTGAGAAGGGACACAGGGAAGCCACTGAGGAGGTGGAAGACCGTTTTCATGCAAATGACCTTTGACCCTCCTATCGAGCCCTGAAGAAACTCCACTCCAGACCCATCTCTTAGGTTGACTCTGTTTGGACAGCAGATGGATGGCTCATGTCGGGGGCAAGTGAGTGTAGAGCTCGTTGGGATGAGTACTTTGAGTAGTTGTATGTGGCTCAACCTTCCAATGGAGAGCTTCTGTCGGATGGTGTACAACCATTGACTACTGTCCCACCAAATGATGAAGCCGTGCCTTCTTTTAAAGAAATCAAGAAAGCAGTGGCCAGGTTGAAAAGTGGCAGAGCAGCTGGTGTTTGTGACATCCCAGCAGAATTGATCAAACCCGGGAACACAACCATGATCAGGAGGTTACATGCAGTCATAGATACCGTTTGGCAGACTTGTATCATTCCTCCTGACTGGACCAAGGCTTTGGTCACCCTCCATCTGGAGAGGAAAAGGAGACCAGTGTGACTGTAGTAACTACCATGGTATTACAATGCTCAGTGTGCCAGGCAAAGTTCTTGCTCACATTCTTCTAATGCATATCTGGGACCATTTGTTAAAGTTTCAGAGGCCTGAGCAATCCAGATTCACGTCCAAGAAGTCTACTGTTGACTGTACCCTAGCTCTTTGAGTTCTTGTGGAATGGCATCTTGAGTTTCAACGAGGTCTGTTAGTAATCTATGTAGATCTCAAGAAGGCGTTTGACTCAGTTAATCGGGAGGTACAATGGGAACTCATGCTACTCCGTGGGATCTCTGCAGAGATAATCCGGCTGATTGCCGGTTTGTACTCAAACACTGAAAGTGCTGTCACATATGGGGGGGGGGGAGGGGGACATCCAACTTCTTCCCAGCAAGTTCTGGTGTAAGACAGGAATGTGTCCTTGCCCCCACACTTTTCAGCACATATATGGATGGGGTACTGAACCAGGCTGTGTGTCAGTCATTGTGGTGTATAAATTAGCAATTTCAGGGTTACTGACCTTGACTTTGCTGATGATGCAGTCATCATAGAGAAGTTGCTGGAGATACTACAGGGTGCCTTTTGAGGAATTTCACGAGACTGCAAAGCCACCGGGATTAAAGGTCTCTTGGGCCAAGACCAAAGACCAGGCATTTGGTGTCTTGTTGGATGAAGCGGTTCAGTCCGTCCAAGTATGTGGTGAGAATATAGGAGTCTTGGAAAGATTCATTTATCTTGGTAATATGGTCCATAACAGTGGTAGATCAGACAGTGAGATCTCTCATCCCATTGGTCTGGCATATGGGTTAATGGATTCACTCAGTTCGGGTATTTGGCACTATCGTTATTTGTGTACAAGGACGAAAGTTGGCATCTTCAAGGTGCTAGTGCTCCCTATCTTCCTTTATAGCTGTGAGACATGGACACTAAACAGTGAACTGAAGCAGCAAACTGACTCCTTTGGTACTAAGTGTCTTCACAGGATCATGAGTTATCACTGGTACAACTGGGTGCATAATGAGCTACTACTCCGAGACTGAATCGAAACATGGTAACCCCATAATACTGTACAGGGTGTCCACAAAAACACTCCCTGATTTCAAACAGGTATAACATGTAACATTATTGTAATAATCTTTCACAGTTAGTAGCTTCAGATGCAGGATTTCATTCAGTTTCATGTGGTATAGGGTAGGATTAAAGACACTCAATGTGCTCACCAAAAGTTAATGTGTTTTGTGCCGTATCAGAGAGGACAGTGTATGGCCCTTTCTTCTTTGAGGGAAGAACTGTAACTGGTCAAAGTTACCTGGAGATGCTGACCAATTGGATAATTTCCACAACTAGCTGCTGAGGGTGATGACTACCTTTTCCAGCAAGATGGTGCTCCACCGCACTGGCATCTCTCTGTCAGGAGATTTCTCAATGAGCACCTGCCAAACAGATAGATTGGTCGTGCTGGACGAGATGATCAGGTGTTCTGCAAGTGGCCTGCGAGGTCACCGGACCTAACTGTTTGTGACTTCTTTCTTTGGGGGTACATGAAGAGCACAGTTTACGTACCACCGCTACCTGCAACCCTGGAGGAGCTGAAAATTTCAATCACTGAAGCAGTTCGCATGATAACTCCAGATATGCTGCAGAGCGTCTGGACCAAACTGGACTATCGCATCGATGTTTGCCGAGCAACCAGAGGGGCGCACATTGAGTGCCTTTAATGCTACCCTATACCACATGAAACTGAATGAAATCCTGCATCTGAAGCTACTAACTGTGAAAGATTATTACAATAAAGTTACATGTTATACCTGTTTGAAATCAGGGAGTGTTTTTGTGGACACCCTGTACATCGACGCCAACTCCAGACATATAAATAACTTGTGTTGCAGCATATATTCCTCACTCCCTATGACTTTAAGATACGAAAAATGAAAATCATGCATAAGCTGAGGAATGGAAAAGTTGTGAAAGAATGCATAGTTGATGATCAGTGTTGTTGGGTGAAGAAAATAGCCCATGTGTAAGTATGTATTATGGAATTATCGGTTTAAATGCAGTGAAGTATTATTCGATTCCCACCAAAATTTGGCCAAAGTTTCCATTCTTATTCTTATGGAGTAAAGTACAAAAAAAAAAAATCTCGTTATATTTTTCAGTGCAACAAGAGCTGATCTGTCATTCAGAAAATCTGCCTGTAGATAATAAATGCCACAACACTTCGACTTGAGTCGATCTGATCCTGCTCGAGTCAATCGAGTGTGTCAAGCCATATAAACACTTGTTCTCACTAAATCTGTCAAGTGAAATGTGACATAAACTTGTAGAGTTCTCAAATACGTGACTGATTTGTTTTCCTTATTTTATCATAACAAGGGAAAAAGATTAGCATTGAAGCTATGGGGTACATTTTTGCTTGCTGAATGACTGACTTCTTTTATATAACTTTTCAACTTCAGAAGGTTAAAGCAGTGCCATGCAGTGACATAACTTTTGAATGAACGGCAGTTTAGTTCTGAAATCAAAATACGTTGCTAGCCGCACCAAATATCTCTTTCTGACCATCACAGCAGATTACTTTTCTTCGTTCCAAATCATCCTCAGATACTGAAAGTGCTAAGGAATTTAAGGAAAGCTCGTTAAAGACAAAATAGGTATGTTGAGAGGGAAATGTGGATGATATTCGAGAACGGAAATGAGATTGTATCCTCAGAAAATGGATATAAAAAAACAACGGGTTGATTGCAGTAAAGGTATAATTATTTGAAAGTTTTCTCCAACAAGAATAGAACCATGAGAAGCGTGCGTTAGTATCATTTACCTCGCCTTATAACGCAGTTGTAATTTAAGCCATCGCAGTGAAATGAATAACCTGCCTCGCTTCACAATGAGGGAACATTCCAGCAGTATGTTGCCTTTGTAATGTTCTGTTCCATTCAGCTTGGCAGTGGTGGTAGAAAACAAAAAAAATCCAGTAGGTTCATGTTCCCTTAACAGAATAAAAGATGTAGTGGTATTGAAGGTAGACCGTGAGATAATGCTAATTCCATGTGTGCAGTGTGTGGGGGAGAGCAGTTGGAGATTGCCAGGCGTGAAAAGATTGAACTTGCTGGTGAGTATCTTGAGTGTGAGGAACTTCTTCACTGACAAGCAGTTAGTTATACTTTATAAGAGTCATGTGCGCTCTCAGCTTGAATATTGCTCACCCTTGTGGAGTGGATGTGGAGAGGTTGCATTAAAACAACTAGAAGAAATTCAGAACAAAGCTGCTGGAACTATTAATATCCCTGCTATTATAAAAAAAAGCTACCTCCCCTACAAGTAAGAAGGAATGTTGCCTCCCTTGCATTATTTTACAGGTATTTTTATGGCAAATGCTTAGCAGAAGTTGTGTCCATTGTGCCACCTCTCCTTTCCTTCCCTCGTGCTACACAGACATTTGTCAGCGCCCATGACTGGAACATCACTCAGCCATATTGCAGAACTTCTCCCTATCAAAATTCTTTCTTTCTCCGACCTGCATCTCTCTGGAACTCGCTTCCCCAGAGTTGTTTCCCTTCAAACTTACACCTACAGAAGTTCAAGTCCAACTGTTACAGATATATTTTTACTCATTTGTTTTTCCTTCCTCTGTTCTGTTATGTAGAAAAAAAAAAACAAAAAAAATTGGGAGATATGTGCTGGAGGTGGGGCTGGAACTAGCTCTGTGGCTAAAGTGAGGAGTGGTTGGAAGAAGTTCAGGAAGCTGTTGCCTCTCCTGACACTGAGAGGGCTCTCCCTCCGTGCTAAGGGATCTTTGTTTGCGGCATGTGTTAGGAGTGTAATGCTGTATGGTAGTGAGACGCAGGCAGTAAAGGAAGACGATATTCACAGGCTCAAACGTACAGAAATGGCAAAGATTAGGCGGATGTGCAGTGCGTCCCTGAGTGCGAGGCCTAGGGGAGTGGGGGGGCAAGGTTAATGATGGATAAGTCGAGAGGTAGGATGAGACTGGAGTGTATTGGTTTTGTGATGAGGAGAGGTAGATTGAGATGGTTTGGGCATGTGGAGAGGATGGGGGATGATAAGTGAGTGCAGAAGGTGAGAAGTGTTGATGTTGGGGGTAGGACAGCGAGAGGTAGCTCGAAAAAGACCTGGGAGGAGGTCACTCAGTGTGACCTGAGGGATAAGGTACTAAACAGGGTAGCTGCCAGAGAGCAAGTAGCATGGTGAGCCGCCATTAGGTGACCAAGGCCGACGCGTGCAAAAATGCTGAAGCCTATAAAAACGAAATGAAACGAAACAAACCTTGAGATTATTGTATTCTTCAGCATACTAATTTTCACTCAAGGGGGCTTAGGCACAGTCGTCATTAAATCCTTTTACTACGGGTGGTTTCTCATAAGCTTTTTAAATAAAGTGGATGTCCCAAGAGATTAAACTGTCACCGTTTTGTACGTGTTAAGAAGAACTGCCTAATAATTCTGGAAGTTTCCGTCCCCAGATTTTAAAAATGTGAGAGTTTGAAATTCTGTACTTCACTCAGCAAATATTCATCCATAAAAGACAGATAGATAATACAAGGAATAAAGGGTAATGAAGCGGGACTGGGTACGAAAGAAGGGAAAAACAACGATTTTAAATAGAAACAGAGGGTGAAACACCATGATAAAAGAGCGGGCTGTGTGGAAGGAGCTGGAGGCGGCAGTGGATATGATTGAAGGTCAGGGAGGCAGAAACACCCAAGGCCAGGAAGGGAGACAGATAGAGCAAAGGATATTTCACGCTATAGGGAGATATAGGTTGGAGGAGAGAGAGAGAGAGAGAGAGAGAGAGAGAGAGAGAGAGAGAGAGAGAGAGAGAGAGAGAGAGAGATGCGATTATAAATACAAAGGAAATTGAAAAACCAAAGGCGTGAAAAGGAGTAAGACAGACTGAAAAGACAAGACAATGGGGGGATTAAAAGTGAAAATGGAGAGAGACAGACAGACAGACAGAGACAGAGAAGAGAGAGAGACAGAGACAGAGAGAGCGTTGCGATTACAAATACAAAGGAATCTGAAAACCCAAAGGCGTGAAAAACAGTGTATTCGACAGACTGGAAAGTCAAGACAACAGGGAGATTAAAAGTGAAAATGGAGAGAGAGAGAGAGAGAGAGAGAGAGAGAGAGAGAGAGAGAGAGAGAGTTAATAAAATCAGGGAAGTGAAGAGAAGTAAGGGAAAGCACGACCTGAGGAGTGTGAATTGCAGGAAGGAGTGTGCTGGAGAGGAAGGAATGACAACAATGATGAAGACGAAGAGAGTGTCGGATGAGCAGCAAAAGGGTGGTTGGGGGGAAGCAGAGGTAGATGGGGGGCTAGCAGGTGTAATGGAGGGGCAGGAGGAGATAAAGTTGCTGAAAGTGGTGATGAAGGGGCAATGAAGGGTGATGGAGGGGCAGCAGGTAATGATGGAGGGGCAGCAGGTAGTGATGAAGAGGCAGCAGGTAGTGATGGGGAGGCAGCAGGGGGTGACGAAGGGGCACCAGGTAATGATGGAGGGAGAGCAGGTAGTGATGGAGAGGTATCAGGTGGCGAAGGGGGAGCAGTGGGTGATGGAGGGGCAGCAGGTGGGGATGAAGATGCTGCAGAGAGAAGGAAAAAAGATGTTGATATACCGTACATATTAAAATTATGTGCATCAGTTGACTCTGTTGCAACTCACAAAAGAACGAAAGCTTCTCTCATTTTCATCCACTTTATTTTTTTCTATCTTATTCCATGCAAAACCTCTTCTGCCAAGGATTTCATCCCGATGTCATGGTTTCTGCTTACCTCTTCTCACCCTGCCTTTGGGCTTCAACTTATACTCGAACAGTTCATCTGTTTCCGTTTTAGTTTCCTGCTTTAAGGACTTACACAGGAATACAACGGAAAGCAAACACAGATAAACTTAATGGTACAGTACTTTCATGGCTGCTTGTTACTAAAAAGACTATGAATGTGCTCACACATCGAAAGGCCTAAAACATATATTAAACCAAGAAGGCTCCTCCCTTGACGCACTACTTGAACATGACAACAAACAAACGTATCGAGGTCGGCTGCCAGTAAACTCATAAAATGATTAACATTTTGACAAATCGCGCAATGATCTGCAGTTTTCCTTTTGGAGTAAGTTGAATGTATATAGAAGATTGTTTAAAGGAATGACTGTCAATTTAATTCTCAGCAAATCTTCAGTGAATGAAAAAAATGTAAAAAATACGAATAATCTTTGTGAACCACACAACTCGTTTTCTCATGGCTGATGAACAGGCATCATAACTTTTCCCTACGAGGAAAACTGGGTCCCGTAACGAATATTTAAGTGACTGTAAAACCGCCTCCACTTATAAGTAATCTTCTACAGGCGATGGCGTATTGGAGGTTATTTACGACATTAGTGTATTGTAGGAACAACCTCATTATAGTGCCTTGATCACAGTTGACGTGAGACATAAACAAATATATTGCTGCCACATGGGACTCTCTACACACCACCCCCCGTAGTTCTTATAAATGGAGACGATTGCACAATGTCCTGTATGGAGATTGCAACAAATACCGTACTTCACTGTGCATTGAAAATAAATATCTGTTTTGCCGCTGAGGAAACTGTGAGACTGTATCTGCATTTGCCGTGTGAATATTTTTCGTGTAAGCGTTGTTGTTTCAACTATTTCCATGTAAGTGCATGTCTGATCACCCTATCCCTGGTTGTAGTTGCTAGACCGAGGGTTTTGGTCGCTGAGGATTTCGTTGCTATGGGTTTTGGTCCACGGAGGGAATGGACTGTCCCATAAAGCATATCGACCGGTGCGTCTGAAAATTCTAATTTCTAAAGGAGCAGAAATGCAAATCCTTCCTATTCTTTACCTCTTTTCTTTAGAACCAATCCTTTACCTTGACTTCTCGCTTTCACATAATCACATTTTCCTTTCCATTTACGTAATGAACGTGACGCGATGATGATTTAATCCCACAGTAGAGCTGAACCATCCTCTTAACGCAACAGCCATCATGACGTCCATTTTTGTTCCCTACACATATTATACTGTATATGAAGAAAGATGTACCTATCAATGTATTTCAGTGCAGAACACTCTTTTTTCGAAAAACAATGTGACTTGAACAATTTCATCAACATTTGAGTAGCGTGAATATAAATGTGTGCTGAAGGGCGGCGTTGCAATCCTGTGATGACTTAAATACATGTGAGAGTCACTGTCGTCACTGACTCGATTGATGCACTCAGATTATTGTATGTGATTGCATTTACCCATATAATGATATCAGCCTTGCACTCTTTAGTAAACAAGGAACACAACACATTTGAATAAATAATTTACACTAACCTACTAATTTTCACCATTCTCTCACTTTAAACACACACACACACACACACACACACACACACACACTAACATTAATATAAACCGTGCACTCACAGGAACAAGTAGCAGGAATGGACTTTAGAGCATGAATAAATGGCAGTGCTAATGGAGGTACAGACCAGAGGGTGTGAGATAGAACATGCAAACCTAGAGTATATATATATATATATATATATATATATATATATATATATTTTTTTTTTTGGGGGGGATGGTAAGCTCTTCCCTACACTAGACGGTGTTGTTATTTCCATGGAGAGAGAGAGAGAGAGAGAGAGAGAGAGAGAGAGAGAGAGAGAGAGAGAGAGAGAGAGAGAGAGTTACATATTATACAAATACCAAGGATCACAGATATCTTGGGACAATTTCTAGGTGGCCCGACCTTGGAAATAAGGAAGACTTTATAATTTAATTGCAACATTTGAAAAATTGTGGTATTTTATAAGCAAAACAGCGTTGTAGAAAACTCAATCCCACCCCCCCTTCCACATCACTAGCCCCTCTAGCGTGAGGTCTGTCTATCTATCTATCGCCAGATGCCATAATCCCGTAAGGGGTGGCCATTGACTCTGAGTTATTTAACATTTGTTTTACGGGAAGGGGCATTAACCCTCCACCAACCCACTTGCTGACACGTAGGGAGCACGTATCGTTTGGTTATATGGTTACCACCCAGCGTTGTAAATGGTTTCTTGGCTTACAGGAAACCATTTTGCTTGTCACTCAATGTAAAGCCACCTGTAAATGAAAGAAAAGCAATAAGAAGTGACAGGAAAGATGGGAGAAATAGAAAGAGAGGGCAGGCACAGAAAAAAATAAAAATAAATAAAAAATAAAGGCTAAGGAAGAAATAGCACTACACCAAGTGAGTGGATGATGGTCGCCACCACCTACCACTATACAGAAAATAGGTAGAAGGAACACATTCCAGGAATAAAATGTTTTGAGAGAACTTTATAGGAGAGGCAAAATTTTGTAAAAAATGTTAAGCCACATATCCTTAAGTATTTACTACTGCTGACCAATCATTTTCATTTATGATTTCATATTTTTCTTTAAATTTGTATGTGTAGTTTCTTCTCTATTCGTTAATGAAATCTCTAGAGCGCTGAGCATTCCATGACATCTCCAATATAAGAGAATTCTTATGGCATGCATCAAGGTAAAACGATCCAAAGAGGTTTATATCAAAGCATTTCGTTCAGTGTCTCACAAATCTGAAATGGGAAAACTGACAATACTTTTGTCTTAGTACGATGCATTAAAAACGCTGAGAAAATTTTTTCTCATGGCGGGCATTATACTGGTAACAGTATTTGGGCACAATATATTACCGTTTTCTCTTTCGGGAGTTATGCATTTATGTGATAAAATTTTCAGCCAACCCCAAATCTACGATGAAATGGCATTGAACAAGTCCAACGTTTGCTGAGTAGTTCATGGACACATGAATAAAGCTCGGTGTTCTTTAGTTTTTGCATTGTTGCTGCTTGAAGCTCATTGCTTCATTTATACGTTCTGTACAGAGAAGACAGCCAAATGGAAGTCTGATTAATAAAGAAGCGAGTGCGTTTTGTGAGCGCGTGACGATCGAGCTAGCGTTTGTACATACGCCTATCATCATGATTTCATCTAGGTGTAAACTTTAAATATTTCTGGTGAGGTAGTTGAACAATAAGAGAAGAATAATTGAGCTATAATACTTTCTAAAATTTTCTCTCTGGGTGTGCATGTAGTGAGGCACTGTAGCATTTATCACACGTGCAATGTTCAGGTTTCTGTTTCCAACTTGTCGTGTCAACTAACTTCGTCGGTAAATATTTGGCAATTAATCGAATGATAAAACCCAGAAATGGGGGGATTACCCTTCCTGATTTCACCTCCTAAACACAGGAAAAACGTTCATGTAAAATTATGAGCATAATATCCGATAATTAATTGTTAGAATTCATGCAAGAAAACATAATGTTACAACAAGAAATCTTTTTTAAATCGATTTCCTTGTGGAGGATGTCAGTTGTAGTCTTTGGTACATTCCCTTGGAATGTTGGGATTCCAAGGGGTTTGGGTCTCGTGAGTAAATATAGAGCTAAAAACAAGTTTATTCAATGTATCAATTACCTACTGAAAGAATCTCTTCTCTATCTCACAGTTAGAAGAGTTATTAGTCTCTGAAGACCATCGCGGTCGGGCTGTGCCGTGTCAGGACAGGCCGGCTCATTTCTCAGCTGAACCTAAACATCCCTTTGATACGCTTGCTTGCTTCGCTCGCTGCGTTTGTTCGCTCGTAACTAGTATATTCATTATCGTCGAAGAAAGTCTGCGTGATATGATCATAAAAGTTACAAGCACTATGTTTCATGTGCGGTACCCTGTTAAATTGTGTTCTGATTAATGACAAACTTTCCTTTCTGTGTGAGCAGAAAAAAGTTGGAAATATACTTTATATTCTTCTATGTGACACTCAGTATTTCTAGAGCCTCAATGTCGGTTTGTACAGGCATATGAAAAATGCCGAATAAGGAATGCTGATTGACTGGAAGACAAAAATAAACGAATAAATAAATAAATAAATAAATCACAGTATTCCCACAGAACTGTCCTCATAGTCCATCCTTACTCTAGATGGTCTCGGTTACATGGAGGTACATGTGAGGAGTATTTATCAACAGGTATCTACCTATTAATGATTACCGGAAATCATAATAAAAAGTTCAAACAGTGATGGGGCTCTTCAAGGCCAAGTAATTCCATTATTCCAAAAGAATCCAAACACTATTTTCTTTGTCTGGAACCAGCACGGAGGCAACCCTTCGTTCCAGAAATCTGCTTGCTATTTTACACACCATAAGTATCGGTAAGACTCACCGAGAATCACGTCGAGGAGAAAATGGCAAGAACACAAGTGGTCATCAGTAACAGCATATGACAGTCCCTCAGAAAATTTCAAGTAAAATGAGTTTCTTATCATTTTATTATCAACAAATACACAATTCTTCAGGACGCTGAAGTATTATCAATGAATGGTTTATGATGCAAGTAATTTGTAGCACGTTCTTAAGCAAATATTCTTGCGACCAATTTGCTGGAGCACTGATGAAAATAATCGAGCCTGAAGCACCTCATCGAACATCAAAAGTGTTTGGATAAAAATATGGGGTTTGTGGCACTATACTTTCCTTCAGAGACGGAAACCGAGGTGAGTGAAACTGTCACGAAACTTCCTCTTTTTGGCTGTTCTGTGAACTGTCAATTCACGTGTAACTGCTTGAGGTTGTCGGGTCGTAAGTATAATTAAGTCGCCTTCAGGTTGGGCGTGGGGAAACTACCGATGACGTAGGGCTGTGCATGCTCATTGTCAGTGGAGTCACCAGGGGTCAGATTTTGGGGGGGCTGTAGCCCTGGTGTAGGTAGAATGGGGGGGGGGCGAGCAAAGCGAGCCTATGCAGCTGGGGGGTACGGGGGTCGCTGGAAGCCCCCCCGGAAAATTTTTCGGAAATTGAGCAGTTTTAGGGACATTTTTTAGGCCTATAGATGAAGAAAAAGTAAAGTAAGGTCTCCCAGGCTATTAATATTTGATATAGGGCTACTTACACATGTCTGAATCGGTTCAGCTTTGGGGTTATCTGGGGTTGCTTCTGGCACCTCATTCCCAATAACAGCCACTTTTTCTCGGCACTCATCTGAGTCATCTTTGGAGGTGCGGGTGCGAAAGAATTTCCTTATGTCACCCTGTCCCTGAAGATTTTAAATGATCTTTTCATCACTTGAGTGGCTGCTGGCTGATATCCGCAAATGTATTATTGTGGAATAGCCTATAAAAGGGAAATGACATTCAGTTCTGACAGTCGAGTTAGTACTGCTGACTCTTTGTATAGAGTATAGGCTAGATCTCATATCTGTAAAAACAAAAATTAACAGGTACAGTGAGGTGGCTAGCAATATACCGGAACGTAGTAACGTCTATACAGCCACTGAAACCAATACATTCAAATAAAACAGAAAACAACACAGGATTTAGCCACAGTTCACCGACACTTCTCAATGTAAACAAACATTCCGAGTTCCGAATTCCGATACTCTGAACATTCGAATTTGTGGCAAATTGCATAGATCAGATATTTTAGACTGCATAATCCAATTTTAAAGCTCCGTGATTAATATATACCATACTATATATTGTAAATGTATAATAAGTCTGATAAATGTAATACAATCTTGCATTCTTTGTGCAATAAATATATTTCAAAGAAAACCAAGCTTGGAAAAAGTATATGGGAAACTAATATATTATAACTTATGATTTGAGTCATAGGTTTACGTAAATTGTGAATAAATAATCACATTATGTAGCTATAAATAATATTGTATTAAATTAATATGGATGCACGAATAAAAGTGGATTGGCGGTAGGGGGTTGGGGGAAAGCTAGGTGGGTCAATGCCGAGCTCCAAGCATACTATGTAAGCTGGTGATTTTTTTATTATTATTATTTTGGGGGGCTGCAATTTTGGGGGGCTGGGTCCTTGATTTGGGGGCCCAAAGCCCCCCTAGCCCCCCCCCCTGGTGACGCCACTGCTCATTATAAACCCCGGCTGGAATGCCCTTTTGGCGGTCGCCGATTGTAGTCGGTACCTCGCTTGCCGCAGTCACCACCACCATCACCACGACTAAAGGACCACAGCGCGAATTGTAAATATTTAGGTATTGTTATTCCTGCTCTTTAAAATGTTGGGATTGTTTCTTGAATTTACATGTATTTACCTTTGCTTTTGAGAAATGTTTTTCCGTGCTTTCAGACAAATACGTAACTCCTACAACCGGGAGCTCATGTATTAATATTCTAATATCCTAGGATGAAGATTCTTAACCCTGAAACCAAACACTGGCCTAATTATCCCATTTTATGCTCTCTATTCTCAGTGCCGCGTAAATCGATGAAAATATATATTGCAATCCATGTCTGCTTGGTGAACATGGTGAAGTACACACACCGGCTTTGGATGACTGCATAAAACGAACCTGTCACATTATGTCTTACCCTGTCCTCTTATTGGCATTAGTAGTACTACGACTGTGACACTAGTGTCACATTTATTTTGATTACAGCTAATATATGGCTCTTTTGTTTATATCTAAAACTGGTGGGTGTTTCATGTACGTCAGATTTTGAGCTTCGCTGAGATGAATGGTTTCTACGCTGCAAAGAACTGGCCATTGATTTCCATCTAAGGTACTGGTTTCAAGATCTTATGGTATGATGGTGCGTTTCTTCAGAGTTGTCCCAGTATAATCCTTTTATCTCTTCTTCCCTCCCTCTGGGCTGCAGCGTGTTGCAGAGAGTTGCCCTACAGAAACTGACGGGGAAGACGGTGCTCAGGCATGTGGATCTCAGCTGCTTTTCAATCATTATGGTTTGTTTTTACGCTGGTTAACTCCGCGTGCTGGAGAATTTGTGAGTTAGGGCCATTTTCCTCCCATCGGAGTCCTAGGATGCGCTGTAGGCATAGGATGTGAAACTCTCTCTCTCTCTCTCTCTCTCTTTCTCTCTCTCTCTCTCTCTCTAAATTGAAAATGATAATGTTTACATAACACACTGCCCACTGACTAAGCCAAATATTGTTTATGCACAGGAAGCTGAAGGTCCAACACAGTTTTATAGGCAATACTTCAGAGTCTCCCTTGTTGAAATTAGCCCTTTTCAGCAACACTCTGGGTCTCTTCCAATATTAAACGAGATGAGGGTACACTAACACGCTACAGACACCACACGCACACTTCACAAACTTCCAACCTGCTAACAGAGAAATGTGCATATGTTGTGGGTCTCAGGCACACGCTTAACACGACAGAGTAAAGTCAATTAGCACTAGGTGAGATGCGAATTTGTGCTTCTCTTTTGCACCCAGACATTCGACTGTAGAATGGTTCAGGTTAGATAACTAGTATATCTTCCGTCTTTGACTTGTTTCACGATAATCATAGCCTTAACATCCTTAAATCTGTAATACCATCCTCAGAATATTCCCTGATTTAGGGTTAGACTTGTTGTTCTTACTAAATTCATGTGAGTTTACCTTTGTGTTTCCGGGTCCTGTGCTAAACACCTCTGTCTTCCTCAGCCTAACCATCGCTGGTCGATCCAGTTAACCCTCCAGCACCTGATTCTCATAATGGTCCATAAATAGTGCATAAAGTGGGGGCACCTGGATCGGAATTGCGGGTGGAAACTTTTACACCGTGATAAAGGCCAAATTGCTTTCACATAAATGTGATGGCTGCCCCCTGCTGGTGGTCCTTATAGCAGGAGGGATGGAATAAATTATGACACGCAAAAGTGTGCGATGCTACACGGAAGTAACAAACGAACTAGAGTATGAATGGCTGGGATGACTGAGGTGGGACGAAAGTGAGGATTTGTTTGAAGATAATGCAAGATTAGGTGGGACAAGAATGAGACAAAGAAAAATGTAGATAACGGTAGGATGAGATAAAGAGAGCGGAAGTAAAGAATATCTGGATGAACATGCACAAAGAAAACAAAGGATTACTTTTAATATGTACTAATAAAGAAAGACATATGGCATGTGTAATTCTGCGGAAATAAATGTAAACATGTCAGCCCTAATTCCTTGCATTTGCTTTAAAAGTTGAACCAGGTAAGTTTTCGACCAACATTCCTGAACTACAACCGAAGAAAGGGTAGTGCGAATAAATTAAAAAAAAAAAAATGAATAATGAGAAAGCTAACAGTTAAGATTGTAAGTAAAACTTAATATACGATAACTGTACGATGAATAATAGGGAACGCCCAAGAGAGTAGGTTAAGACTAATGAGATGAAATGAAATTAACCTAACTCATAGGCGTTATGGAAAGAAACACGTATGTTTAAGGGTGTGGTGTAAGGCATGAAGATGAGTTGCAGGAAACTTAATATTTGGCGTCTGTTTTACACTTCTGTACTCCGACGTCCTCGTGGAATGAGTAAAGTTAAGGCTTTACGTCCCCTTGGAAAGAGTAAAGTGGTAAGGGTAAAGTTATGACTTTACGTCCTTGTGGAATGCGTAAAGTTCAAGTTTTTATCATACTCCTCCACACTCTCCTTCGCACCAAAGGATAGTCATGGACAAATTACGCTGGCACTTGGGCAGGGCCGTTTGCAGAATTTATGTTCGGCAAGGAATATTGGACAAGGATTAGCCATAGCGTCGGACCATCCATCCTCCCTGTTCGAGGTACCATATGCGAAGACAAGACATTATGCTAGTTTATATGGTTATCATCCTCTTCCTACCAAAAGTTGTTAGATTTTTACCTCAGGTCTCAATTGATATTACACTTTTTGCCATATGTTGAAATTAGTTTGATTCAGGATGGTCTTGGCAAGTGTTTTGAATTATGGCTGAGTAAACATACATTTTGAATTATGGTCATCCATGCTGCCCTGGACTGACGTTCTTCACCTGACGGCTGCTTTTCAAGTTTCATTGTCTTCCGCAGCACTTGACTTAATTTTCATAGCTCTGAAGGCTCTCCTCAGCACCTGTATGGGACCGTTTTTTTTTTTTTTTTTTTTTTTTTTGTGGGGGGGGATGTTTGCAACAACAGTAGAATAAGCCTGCCGCATAGCACCATCCCAATGAAGGACGATTATTAAGGCCTCTCCCGATTGTATCGCTTGCCTCTCTTTGCTATCATTTTGTTCCGTTCCCTTCCAGCACACTTTCTGGACATGTGGCATATCTGTCTGTCATTTTACCACTTCTAGCTCCATCGTGAGACTCTGTGTTTGATCTGGTGACTAGATCATCTGGTATCATCTCTGTTAAATAATTATACAAAATACTTACAGCTGTGTCATATTCTATAAATCAGTGAGGATATTTTCGAGTAGGATATTTCTTGTCTAAAACTGTTACTTTCCATCTTCTCAAGTCACACATAGTATTATCTTCCCCATAATACCAAAAACAGCTTGGACGGATTTGTATGTATGCAATATATTACTATTTGCGTAAGTGCTCAGGATCTACTGGCGTCACTATGCTAACTATCTATCTATATACCTAGGCTGCTTCCCCCAAGGAAAGGGAGGTAGCCGAGACAGGACGACACACTTCCCATTTACTCATCCATTCAAACACATTCATTCGCATCTTGGCCCCAAAGGGGAGAACGGACAGATCCTCACCGCACCACACTGCACAAGGGTCAACTGCGCAATGCAATCAATGACATCTGCAGCAGGGCCCGACAGCAGAGCTGGTTTACCCCTGCCACATCATAACAGACTCATCCCATTACCCGCACCTGACCTGAAATAGCTGATCAGGCGAAATGCGGGAGAATATCCCCTCAGGGCTGTGTCATCACTTATTCATTCACAAATTCTCTCCACCCATTTCTGTCACGCACAGCCACTCTTCCTTGCTCAACAGACATCCCTCTCGCATCCAGCGCTCTCTTCACACTGTCCATCCATCCTATTCGTGGTCTTCCTCTCAGCCTTACACCTCTCACATCAGATCTAGTTATCTTTTTCACCAATCGCTCATTATCCATTCTCTCACTATGCTAAGTTCCGAAAACGTTCATAATGCTCTGAAGACACTGAAGCATATATTATACGTCCTGGTTCTTAATACTGCGAGTCTCATATTCTTACCTGAAATATCCTCTATGTACTTATTCCAGTGTAGCCAATATAATCAATGCAATACAGATTGAACTAGAATGACACTCAGTAGAGCGCATACCTCCGCCAAGGCCCAGCATGCAGTTCCTTTTAATTCGGTCAAGTCTAATCCAAAATCAGCTCATAACCCTATAAGTTGTAACACCACAATTTTAAACTCCCCATAACTCTTAATCATAATTTTTATAACTCACTGTAACAGCCAGCAAAACAGTGCATATCATTTCATAATTTGCATTATGGAAAAATTTATGAAAACGTCGAAAAAGGCCCTATCTCGCAATGTTAAAGAAAGTGAAAAAAAAAAATATCCTGGAACCGAACCTTTATCAGGATCTGCACCAAAACTTAATGGAGTCTCTTCTGGGCCAAGGCCCATTCTTCTACAAAGTTTCGTGGAAATCCGTTTAGTAATTTTTGTGTAATCTTGCTCACAAACCAACCAACTAACAAACAAACAAACGGAGAGGGGTGAAACATAACCTCCTTGGTGGAGGTAAATATCCCTCAATAATTTCCTCCAGTCTTGGATGAATCGCAGCTTTCTTGCACATTGCACATACATAACTGATAGTCTAGCAATCTAGCTTTTAAGTCACAACATCTCCTGTGCACATAGCTTACACAGACATTAAATAAATAAAATGGAATTATTAATATCGCTACTCCATTTCTCACAAAGCCACTCGGTATTTTCCACCAACGTGCTTTTATTCACTTTAGTAACCATACTTTTGCCTTTCCTATATACCTTTAAAACTTTTTGACTTCATACCCTCCTACAACTTCCTAATTTTCTTGACAGTAACCTCCTGGCTATTACCACTTAGTATCGCATCATACTGAATACAGCATCCAGAGCAATGTGCAACTGAATCCCATGAAAATACATTGACCACCATGATATTAACAGGGCGGGGATCAATGTAGAATTCCAATGTATTTCAGTTCCATCTCTAAACTCCTAATCACCTACAACTCGCACTTTCTCACGTGTTCCTTTACCACGCATACCAACCATTGTTTCATTCCTATTTTTCATTCCCAGTTTTTACCAAGTGGATGATCTCCTGGGCACCCAGTGTTATGCAATTTCCAAATAAACAAAAACAAGGAAAAATTTTGCTGTCTTTTTTCTGATTACTCCCTGCAATTAAATAATCATATAAATATCATCTGGTGTACTTGCACTATGTACAAGTCCAAATGGTATCTTATAATTTCCCTATTCCCTAATACTGACCTCAGTGCACTTTCGATACACTTTATTACCTGATCCAAGCTTTACATCCTTATGATTAGGACACTAAAATCCATATCCCTTCCTCCCAAACACATGCAAGGTAAAAACATTTGGACGTCATTTAGAGCAGCGTCCTGTTTTGCAATTATATTGATAACGATGTTTGTCATTCTTCTACTTACATCACCCTGAATCTCCAGCGATTCAAAAAGAAAGTATAATTAGTTTTGGCCACATCAGCAGACCCCCAGCAGAAACATTATCAGACTTCCAAAGGCAGGTGCACTTCACACCAGCTGCAAGCAGCTCAACTGGCATCATTGTTGACTAGGCCACCAACCCCCCGACCTATATTCCATCCAGCCCTGTCATTCCCCAGCCAGACTCCAGAGCTTCGTCGCTGCTCAGTCTGAGCAAAATCTCCTTCACACAGTTCCTGAGGGGCCAGGCCAGCACTCCCATGCAAACACAACCACCACCACCTCAGGAGCACCACTCAGCCAGTCCCATGGAGACCCCACCACAATAATGTTTCTTGTGCCTTTTTGTGTGCATGTGCAGGTTAGCTTGTGTACGTGGGTGGATCTTTGTGTGTATTTTGATTTGTGCGTGCTTGTGTGTAGATGTGTGATAAGGTGGACTGGAGGTGTCTGTTTGCATGTCTGTAGTGTGATTGTGTGTAACTGTATGTAAAACTTAATAAACTTATATACAGTACCATGTGTTGGGGTCTTGCTCTTCGCCAGCCATTTCAGAGAGAGATCTCCGGTCAGGAGATAGATGAAATTAGCACGCCTGGCTGCTAGGGTACACTTAGTACCTCCAAACCATGTAATTGTTTAATATCTTAACTTGTATTATCTGATTTTTAAAATGGAATGGTAATGAGATGAGAAGAGAACAATAGATAAAAAACAAAGAGTTGCTTGAGAAATGGCACCAATTAAGAAAATTATGACATAAGAAAAAAGTAATTATTGGAAAAAGAATATTTATGGTTGAGAAATGGAACCAAGTGATAAAATTAATGACGTCCAAAAATGGAGAAGTTTATGTATAAGAAATTGAAAAAATAAGTTTGGACCAAATACTTTTATGGTTATTGGGATACTGAAGTTTGTCAATGGAAAGAAAGGGAATTGAAAGGTTTGATTAAACAAGTTGGAATTAGGCAATTATAGTAGTTAAACAATAATATTGAGGGGTTAATAGTTACCTTATATCATCTGGTCCTGCCATGGCACGCTCCCATGTTCGGAGTTGCTGTAGTCCCTCAAGTAAGACCGTAGCATCTTGGCCTCGAAGGTGGCAGTGTTCCGAGGGAGGGCATCCAGGGGTACCAAAGTGTTGCTGTCTCGCCAGGTGCCTGGGATCACTGTGTGGGATAGTGGGTCCTCTTCATCCAGCAGGTGGGCTTGGTTCACTGGATATGTTATCCTCATAAGGTTGTACAGGCAACAGCAAGCAAGAACAACAGCCTCCACTCTCTTGAGATGCTGCAACATGGTACCCAGTAGACACCTGAATCTAAGAAAGAGAAAAAAACATCTATTAATGGTACAGTAGTAGTACGCTGTATTAATGTTTAAAGTAAAGACATCTCTTTTTGAAGATTTTAATATTTCTGACAGACGAATGAAATTTAGATGGCTTTCAATAGGTACCTACCTACCTGAAATAATGCTAAAGGCATTCTCCACCACTCTCCGGGCCCTGCACAGTAGGTAGTAATAGTAGTAGTAGTTGTTCCCTAGGCAGTCTGGTCGAACAGCCCCGAGTCCCTTAGGAAGGCCACGGCCGAGACCGGGCTTTCCCACAGAGCTCTCAAGGAGTGTATGTTGTGTTGTTGGCATAGGTGATTGTGTGCAATGCAGTCTTCCATAATGTGCTTAATAGTATGGGGTGCTGTGTTGCATCCTGGACAGGCATCAGCGACGGAGTCATCCAGCCTCTTCTGGTAGCTTAAGAGGGTTGGATGGTGCCCACATCTCAGCCTAGCCAAGTGGACCCTGTCCTCACGAGGAAGATAGGATTCAGAAGGGTGGATGTCAGGAGGCCGTGCATGCAGCTGTGTGTTGTCTTAAAGTGACTGAATGGAGCAGCGAGTGATCTGAGTGTGGATATGCTTCTGGAAGCTGGTCTGAGGTCGGCGAGGGGGGAGAGATGACAGTATTTGTGTATGGTATCGTGTGCTGGGTGTTGTTTTGATGTTTCTTGGTGTAGGTAGTTAAAGATCCTGGTCTCCTTCGTCATGTTGCGCTGGGGAAAGGGCTTCATTAGCCAGGTCCTCATGGGGAATGTGTCGTCACCAAGGAAATAGGGGACTTGAACTCCGTCAGAAGGGTGGATGGGTTCAGGGTCCGGCATGTGAAGGGTGTTCTCTTGGAAGGCTATCTTGAGTGGGGATGCACCGAAAATGCCATCATCTGAGTTGCATCCATGGGCTCCAACATCGGCATACAAGAACTTATTATCTGTATCCACCAGAGCCAGCAGCACAATGGAATGGAAGCCCTTGTAGTTGAAATATTTGGAGCCTGCATTGTGTGGACACTTGATGGCCACATGTTTCCCATCCAGTGCCCCCACCACGTGAAGGAAATCCCACTTCGGTAAATTTTCAGAAGTAACCAACGTTTTCGTTTATTATTATTTTTATGGTTTCCAATGCAAAATACCGTGTTTTAATTAGTTTTGACCTTCATTTTTGGGGGAAAATCCCCCTTTTGTAATTTTGAGTAAGATTTCCAAAAGTGGGTTTATCCCCCCAAATCAAGATCAAAATTAACTGAAAACACACTAATCTGCATTAAACTAACCCAAACTAACCTAACCTAACCTAATCTAACCTAGGGCCTGACATTGACCGAGTCCAAATGCCTGCACCAGCCAATATGGCGCGACATTCATCCGCTACTGAGAGATAACCTAACCAAAGCCACTACATGACAACCCCTACAAAATTAGCTCCCCCAACTCAAACTGGGCTTAAAAGGTAAGTCTTAGTTAGAATAGTTCAGGGACGTAATATAATGAAAATCGGTAACGTTGGTTACTTCTAAAGTTATACCCCCACTTCTTCTGGTACAGGTCCACCACCTTCCATTTCTCTGGGTTTCAGGGCAGGTCAAGACTTCGTCCTGGTACTCCTTGATGATGGCCTCACAGGTGTCAGGGATAAATTTGGAGATGGTGTTGTGCACCACCTGGAAGCCATAGGTTAGGGATTTGTAGGTGTCCCCAGTTGCCAAGTAGCGTAAAGTGACGGCCAACCTCAGTCCAGGAGATACGAGTATGGGCTTCCTCCAAAATGTCGTTCTCGTTTCAGTTCTTGGCCCCATTCTGTTGAGCATCTCCTGGAACATGTCTGGCCACATTCGGAGGAAGTTCCTGAAAGCCTTCACATCCTCAGCATCCAGCTGCATCAGAAGATTCTCTTATTACCCGAAACTTGGTTGCCTTAGTAGCCATGGTGCTGTCCAGTAGGCCCTCTTCTTCTGTGCCTTCTATTTTTTTTCTTTGTAGCACATAAATGGCGAGGTCCAATTGGAACTGCTGGTCTTCCAGGTCGCTATGCACGAACTAGAACTCCTCTTCAGGAGTCAGACAGTAATCATTCGCCTCTGCTAGAGCCTGGAGATCCATCCTTACGCCACATTCGCACTTGGCAACTGACACCTGCCTATACTCCACCCTCCTATATATGGCCTTGCACTGAATATCCCGGCCATCGTCCTGTATTGTCATATGTCTTGATAATCTTAGCGGTGACTTGGCAGTAACTTATCGGTTCCGTAGCGTATCATAGGTTGCTGTAGCTTGTCGTAGCATGTCGTGGCGATGCCTTGGCGTGACGTGGAGTCAAAGTGACCGTTTTTTATTTTTTTTTTGTTTTAATGAGGGATGATCGTAATGTGTCGTCAGTATAACGCGACGCTTCCGTAGGGTGTCATGGGATGTTGTAGCAATGTCTTTGTGTGCCTTAGGACTAACATGGCAGTGTCGAGAAATGGCCGTTTAGGCCTAACGTTTGATGTATGATCGTGGCATTTCACCAAGATCATACCTCGAGGGTAAGATCATGGTGATCTGGGCCGTTCTAGAAAATGTACTTGAATATGGGACACGGGCTTAACTGTGAGGGACAAACACATTTTCCAGTATCAACGAGTACAGTAGACTGTCGACATTTGGTTCCATATATATATATATATATATATATATATATTTGGTGGTAGATGGGGGTGCTCACCATCCACTCACTCGATGTAGTGCTGCCCTTGGGTGTCTGCCCTTTCCTGTCCTCCATCCTTCTTTCTTTCCATCCTTTCCTGTCTTGATTTCCTTCAATCTTACCTCGTCCTTCTGCCTACGGGTGACTTTACACTCCCTCTTCTGTCTTTCAGTCCTTCATTCTTTCCTTTTCCTTCTGCCTGTGGGTGACTCTACAATGAGCGACAAGCCAAATGGTTTCCTGTACACCAGGAAACCATTTACTATGCTGGGTGGTAACCATATAATCAAATTCCTTCAATCTTTCCTCGTCCTTCTGCCTGCAGGTGGCTTTACACTCCCTCTTTTGTCTTTCAGTCCTTCATTCTTTCCTTTTCCTTCTGCCTGTGGGTGACTCTACAATGAGCGACATGCCAAATGGTTTCCTGTACACAAGGAAACCATTTACTATGCTGCGTGGTAACCATATAATCAAATCTTTCTTTCCTTCAGTCTTTCCTCGTCCTTCTGCCTACGGGTGACTTACACTCCCTCTTCTGTCTTTCTGTCCTTCATTCTCTCCTCTTCCTTCTGCCTGTAGGTGACTGTACATTGAAGGACAAGCCAAATGGTTTCCTGTACACAAGGAAACCATTTACTATGTTGGGTGGTAACCATATAACCAAATTTTGGCGCCTGGTGGTTTTGTGGGTAATTACGGCACTCCAATCAGATTGAGCCGGTGAAGGTTTATATTCATGGAATGGTTGGGGTTTACTGCTCACGCAATGCCACTCAGGGATGAATGAGGCTGATGAGTCTCATCTTAAATGTCATGATCACCTTGCCTAGCCCCAGGCTTTTACGCAACTCATGGGGCAACGTAGGATTGGATGATATTATATATATATATATATATATATATATATATATATATATATATATATATATATATATATATATATATATATATATAATATCATCCAATCCTACGTTCCCCATGAGTTGCGTAAAAGCCTGGGGCTAGGCAAGGTGATCATGACATTTAAGATGAGACTCATCAGCCTCATTCATCCCTGAGTGGCATTGCGTGAGCAGTAAACCCCAACCATTCCATGAATATAAACCTTCACCGGCTCAATCTGATTGGAGTGCCGTAATTACCCACTAAACCACCAGGCGCCAAAATTTGGTTATATGGTTACCACCCAACATAGTAAATGGTTTCCTTGTGTACAGGAAACCATTTGGCTTGTCCTTCAATGTTGCTTTTGAGAAATGTTTTTCCGTGCTTTCAGACAAATACGTAACTCCTACAACCGGGAGCTCATGTATTAATATTCTAATATCCTAGGATGAAGATTCTTAACCCTGAAACCAAACACTGGCCTAATTATCCCATTTTATGCTCTCTATTCTCAGTGCCGCGTAAATCGATGAAAATATATATTGCAATCCATGTCTGCTTGGTGAACATGGTGAAGTACACACACCGGCTTTGGATGACTGCATAAAACGAACCTGTCACATTATGTCTTACCCTGTCCTCTTATTGGCATTAGTAGTACTACGACTGTGACACTAGTGTCACATTTATTTTGATTACAGCTAATATATGGCTCTTTTGTTTATATCTAAAACTGGTGGGTGTTTCATGTACGTCAGATTTTGAGCTTCGCTGAGATGAATGGTTTCTACGCTGCAAAGAACTGGCCATTGATTTCCATCTAAGGTACTGGTTTCAAGATCTTATGGTATGATGGTGCGTTTCTTCAGAGTTGTCCCAGTATAATCTTTTTATCTCTTCTTCCCTCCCTCTGGGCTGCAGCGTGTTGCAGAGAGTTGCCCTACAGAAACTGACGGGGAAGACGGTGCTCAGGCATGTGGATCTCAGCTGCTTTTCAATCATTATGGTTTGTTTTTACGCTGGTTAACTCCGCGTGCTGGAGAATTTGTGAGTTAGGGCCATTTTCCTCCCATCGGAGTCCTAGGATGCGCTGTAGGCATAGGATGTGAAACACTCTCTCTCTCTCTCTCTCTCTCTCTCTCTCTCTCTCTCTCTCTAAATTGAAAATGATAATGTTTACATAACACACTGCCCACTGACTAAGCCAAATATTGTTTATGCACAGGAAGCTGAAGGTCCAACACAGTTTTATAGGCAATACTTCACAGTCTCCCTTGTTGAAATTAGCCCTTTTCAGCAACACTCTGGGTCTCTTCCAATATTAAACGAGATGAGGGTACACTAACACGCTACAGACACCACACGCACACTTCACAAACTTCCAACCTGCTAACAGAGAAATGTGCATATGTTGTGGGTCTCAGGCACACGCTTAACACGACAGAGTAAAGTCAATTAGCACTAGGTGAGATGCGAATTTGTGCTTCTCTTTGCACCCAGACATTCGACTGTAGAATGGTTCAGGTTAGATAACTAGTATATCTTCCGTCTTTGACTTGTTTCACGATAATCATAGCCTTAACATCCTTAAATCTGTAATACCATCCTCAGAATATTCCCTGATTTAGGGTTAGACTTGTTGTTCTTACTAAATTCATGTGAGTTTACCTTTGTGTTTCCGGGTCCTGTGCTAAACACCTCTGTCTTCCTCAGCCTAACCATCGCTGGTCGATCCAGTTAACCCTCCAGCACCTGATTCTCATAATGGTCCATAAATAGTGCATAAAGTGGGGGCACCTGGATCGGAATTGCGGGTGGAAACTTTTACACCGTGATAAAGGCCAAATTGCTTTCACATAAATGTGATGGCTGCCCCCTGCTGGTGGTCCTTATAGCAGGAGGGATGGAATAAATTATGACACGCAAAAGTGTGCGATGCTACACGGAAGTAACAAACGAACTAGAGTATGAATGGCTGGGATGACTGAGGTGGGACGAAAGTGAGGATTTGTTTGAAGATAATGCAAGATTAGGTGGGACAAGAATGAGACAAAGAAAAATGTAGATAACGGTAGGATGAGATAAAGAGAGCGGAAGTAAAGAATATCTGGATGAACATGCACAAAGAAAACAAAGGATTACTTTTAATATGTACTAATAAAGAAAGACATATGGCATGTGTAATTCTGCGGAAATAAATGTAAACATGTCAGCCCTAATTCCTTGCATTTGCTTTAAAAGTTGAACCAGGTAAGTTTTCGACCAACATTCCTGAACTACAACCGAAGAAAGGGTAGTGCGAATAAATTAAAAAAAAAAAAATGAATAATGAGAAAGCTAACAGTTAAGATTGTAAGTAAAACTTAATATACGATAACTGTACGATGAATAATAGGGAACGCCCAAGAGAGTAGGTTAAGACTAATGAGATGAAATGAAATTAACATAACTCATAGGCGTTATGGAAAGAAACACGTATGTTTAAGGGTGTGGTGTAAGGCATGAAGATGAGTTGCAGGAAACTTAATATTTGGCGTCTGTTTTACACTTCTGTACTCCGACGTCCTCGTGGAATGAGTAAAGTTAAGGCTTTACGTCCCCTTGGAAAGAGTAAAGTGGTAAGGGTAAAGTTATGACTTTACGTCCTTGTGGAATGCGTAAAGTTCAAGTTTTTATCATACTCCTCCACACTCTCCCTTCGCACCAAAGGATAGCGTCATGGACAAATTACGCTGGCACTTGGGCAGGGCCGTTTGCAGAATTTATGTTCGGCAAGGAATATTGGACAAGGATTAGCCATAGCGTCGGACCATCCATCCTCCCTGTTCGAGGTACCATATGCGAAGACAAGACATTATGCTAGTTTATATGGTTATCATCCTCTTCCTACCAAAAGTTGTTAGATTTTTACCTCAGGTCTCAATTGATATTACACTTTTTGCCATATGTTGAAATTAGTTTGATTCAGGATGGTCTTGGCAAGTGTTTTGAATTATGGCTGAGTAAACATACATTTTGAATTATGGTCATCCATGCTGCCCTGGACTGACGTTCTTCACCTGACGGCTGCTTTTCAAGTTTCATTGTCTTCCGCAGCACTTGACTTAATTTTCATAGCTCTGAAGGCTCTCCTCAGCACCTGTATGGGACCGTTTTTTTTTTTTTTTTTTTTTGGGGGGGGGATGTTTGCAACAAGAGTAGAATAAGCCTGCCGCATAGCACCATCCCAATGAAGGACGATTATTAAGGCCTCTCCCGATTGTATCGCTTGCCTCTCTTTGCTATCATTTTGTTCCGTTCCCTTCCAGCACACTTTCTGGACATGTGGCATATCTGTCTGTCATTTTACCACTTCTAGCTCCATCGTGAGACTCTGTGTTTGATCTGGTGACTAGATCATCTGGTATCATCTCTGTTAAATAATTATACAAAATACTTACAGCTGTGTCATATTCTATAAATCAGTGAGGATATTTTCGAGTAGGATATTTCTTGTCTAAAACTGTTACTTTCCATCTTCTCAAGTCACACATAGTATTATCTTCCCCATAATACCAAAAACAGCTTGGACGGATTTGTATGTATGCAATATATTACTATTTGCGTAAGTGCTCAGGATCTACTGGCGTCACTATGCTAACTATCTATCTATATACCTAGGCTGCTTCCCCCAAGGAAAGGGAGGTAGCCGAGACAGGACGACACACTTCCCATTTACTCATCCATTCAAACACATTCATTCGCATCTTGGCCCCAAAGGGGAGAACGGACAGATCCTCACCGCACCACACTGCACAAGGGTCAACTGCGCAATGCAATCAATGACATCTGCAGCAGGGCCCGACAGCAGAGCTGGTTTACCCCTGCCACATCATAACAGACTCATCCCATTACCCGCACCTGACCTGAAATAGCTGATCAGGCGAAATGCGGGAGAATATCCCTCAGGGCTGTGTCATCACTTATTCATTCACAAATTCTCTCCACCCATTTCTGTCACGCACAGCCACTCTTCCTTGCTCAACAGACATCCCTCTCGCATCCAGCGCTCTCTTCACACTGTCCATCCATCCTATTCGTGGTCTTCCTCTCAGCCTTACACCTCTCACATCAGATCTAGTTATCTTTTTCACCAATCGCTCATTATCCATTCTCTCACTATGCTAAGTTCCGAAAAACGTTCATAATGCTCTGAAGACACTGAAGCATATATTATACGTCCTGGTTCTTAATACTGCGAGTCTCATATTCTTACCTGAAATATCCTCTATGTACTTATTCCAGTGTAGCCAATATAATCAATGCAATACAGATTGAACTAGAATGACACTCAGTAGAGCGCATACCTCCGCCAAGGCCCAGCATGCAGTTCCTTTTAATTCGGTCAAGTCTAATCCAAAATCAGCTCATAACCCTATAAGTTGTAACACCACAATTTTAAACTCCCCATAACTCTTAATCATAATTTTTATAACTCACTGTAACAGCCAGCAAAACAGTGCATATCATTTCATAATTTGCATTATGGAAAAATTTATGAAAACGTCGAAAAAGGCCCTATCTCGCAATGTTAAAGAAAGTGAAAAAAAAAATATCCTGGAACCGAACCTTTATCAGGATCTGCACCAAAACTTAATGGAGTCTCTTCTGGGCCAAGGCCCATTCTTCTACAAAGTTTCGTGGAAATCCGTTTAGTAATTTTTGTGTAATCTTGCTCACAAACCAACCAACTAACAAACAAACAAACGGAGAGGGGTGAAACATAACCTCCTTGGTGGAGGTAAATATCCCTCAATAATTTCCTCCAGTCTTGGATGAATCGCAGCTTTCTTGCACATTGCACATACATAACTGATAGTCTAGCAATCTAGCTTTTAAGTCACAACATCTCCTGTGCACATAGCTTACACAGACATTAGATAAATAAAATGGAATTATTAATATCGCTACTCCATTTCCCACAAAGCCACTCGGTATTTTCCACCAACGTGCTTTTATTCACTTTAGTAACCATACTTTTGCCTTTCCTATATACCTTTAAAACTTTTTGACTTCATACCCTCCTACAACTTCCTAATTTTCTTGACAGTAACCTCCTGGCTATTACCACTTAGTATCGCATCATACTGAATACAGCATCCAGAGCAATGTGCAACTGAATCCCATGAAAATACATTGACCACCATGATATTAACAGGGCGGGGATCAATGTAGAATTCCAATGTATTTCAGTTCCATCTCTAAACTCCTAATCACCTACAACTCGCACTTTCTCACGTGTTCCTTTACCACGCATACCAACCATTGTTTCATTCCTATTTTTCATTCCCAGTTTTTACCAAGTGGATGATCTCCTGGGCACCCAGTGTTATGCAATTTCCAAATAAACAAAAACAAGGAAAAATTTTGCTGTCTTTTCTGATTACTCCCTGCAATTAAATAATCATATAAATATCATCTGGTGTACTTGCACTATGTACAAGTCCAAATGGTATCTTATAATTTCCCTATTCCCTAATACTGACCTCAGTGCACTTTCGATACACTTTATTACCTGATCCAAGCTTTACATCCTTATGATTAGGACACTAAAATCCATATCCCTTCCTCCCAAACACATGCAAGGTAAAAACATTTGGACGTCATTTAGAGCAGCGTCCTGTTTTGCAATTATATTGATAACGATGTTTGTCATTCTTCTACTTACATCACCCTGAATCTCCAGCGATTCAAAAAGAAAGTATAATTAGTTTTGGCCACATCAGCAGACCCCAGCAGAAACATTATCAGACTTCCAAAGGCAGGTGCACTTCACACCAGCTGCAAGCAGCTCAACTGGCATCATTGTTGACTAGGCCACCAACCCCCCGACCTATATTCCATCCAGCCCTGTCATTCCCCAGCCAGACTCCAGAGCTTCGTCGCTGCTCAGTCTGAGCAAAATCTCCTTCACACAGTTCCTGAGGGGCCAGGCCAGCACTCCCATGCAAACACAACCACCACCACCTCAGGAGCACCACTCAGCCAGTCCCATGGAGACCCCACCACAATAATGTTTCTTGTGCCTTTTTTGTGTGCATGTGCAGGTTAGCTTGTGTACGTGGGTGGATCTTTGTGTGTATTTTGATTTGTGCGTGCTTGTGTGTAGATGTGTGATAAGGTGGACTGGAGGTGTCTGTTTGCATGTCTGTAGTGTGATTGTGTAACTGTATGTAAAACTTAATAAACTTATATACAGTACCATGTGTTGGGGTCTTGCTCTTCGCCAGCCATTTCAGAGAGAGATCTCCGGTCAGGAGATAGATGAAATTAGCACGCCTGGCTGCTAGGGTACACTTAGTACCTCCAAACCATGTAATTGTTTAATATCTTAACTTGTATTATCTGATTTTTAAAATGGAATGGTAATGAGATGAGAAGAGAACAATAGATAAAAAACAAAGAGTTGCTTGAGAAATGGCACCAATTAAGAAAATTATGACATAAGAAAAAAGTAATTATTGGAAAAAGAATATTTATGGTTGAGAAATGGAACCAAGTGATAAAATTAATGACGTCCAAAAATGGAGAAGTTTATGTATAAGAAATTGAAAAAATAAGTTTGGACCAAATACTTTTATGGTTATTGGGATACTGGAAGTTTGTCAATGGAAAGAAAGGGAATTGAAAGGTTTGATTAAACAAGTTGGAATTAGGCAATTATAGTAGTTAAACAATAATATTGAGGGGTTAATAGTTACCTTTATATCATCTGGTCCTGCCATGGCACGCTCCCATGTTCGGAGTTGCTGTAGTCCCTCAAGTAAGACCGTAGCATCTTGGCCTCGAAGGTGGCAGTGTTCCGAGGGAGGGCATCCAGGGGTACCAAAGTGTTGCTGTCTCTGCCAGGTGCCTGGGATCACTGTGTGGGATAGTGGGTCCTCTTCATCCAGCAGGTGGGCTTGGTTCACTGGATATGTTATCCTCATAAGGTTGTACAGGCAACAGCAAGCAAGAACAACAGCCTCCACTCTCTTGAGATGCTGCAACATGGTACCCAGTAGACACCTGAATCTAAGAAAGAGAAAAACATCTATTAATGGTACAGTAGTAGTACGCTGTATTAATGTTTAAAGTAAAGACATCTCTTTTTGAAGATTTTAATATTTCTGACAGACGAATGAAATTTAGATGGCTTTCAATAGGTACCTACCTACCTGAAATAATGCTAAAGGCATTCTCCACCACTCTCCGGGCCCTGCACAGTAGGTAGTAATAGTAGTAGTAGTTGTTCCCTAGGCAGTCTGGTCGAACAGCCCCGAGTCCCTTAGGAAGGCCACGGCCGAGACCGGGCTTTCCCACAGAGCTCTCAAGGAGTGTATGTTGTGTTGTTGGCATAGGTGATTGTGTGCAATGCAGTCTTCCATAATGTGCTTAATAGTATGGGGTGCTGTGTTGCATCCTGGACA
>NC_137008.1:20275298-20287798 GCF_032717465.1 Coenobita brevimanus | reverse complement strand
ACATGGCTCTTTTTCTCGGTCCATTATTTCAGTACCTTTTGGGGCGTGCTAACGGGTGAGGGAGTGTTGTGACTAATTTTGTAGTGCCTTTTATAAATGTACCCATTCTGTGTGGCAGTTTAGTCCTCGTCATGTATGACAGTTTAGTCCTCGTCATTCCTACGTAGGTATGAGGCCCGCAGTCCTCACTTGTACAAGTCTGTCAGTAGATGACGTTATTTTCTTCCATGGACGTACTTTTCACGGCAGGGCGGTTCTTGAGTAGTAGCTGCGAGGTTTTGCAGGTCTTGCAGTATGAGATTAGCTGAATGCTTTTGTTAGGATCTGTGCATTTGACATTTTTATGAATGTTTTTCATTATTCTCTCAACAGGTTTATAGTCTGTATACACGTAATTTCGGTAGTACAAAGTGATTTTTTTCGTTACTGAAGGAAAGGGCACTGTGGGTAGAGTACCATTTGTTAAATGCGTTCGTCACTACGTCTTCCAAGTTGCTATTCCAGTACCCATTGCTGACGAGAACTTGCGTAAGTCTTTCCATCTCTGAATGAACACTGCTCCATGATGAACAGTGGGTGTGGGCACGGCGGACTTAGGCATTGGTCGTGGAACGTAAATATCGCTGACAGCATTCACTTTTGCCGTTGAAATATAGTCTTTTATTGGATGCTTTAACGTAGACATCAGTTGTGAAACCAGAGTCACAGGCGGTCACTGAGACATCGATGAAAGGGAGGTGGCCCTGGGTATACTCTTCAAAGCAAAATTTAAGCCAGAGGCTTGAATGAGGATCTTAAGTTCTTGGATGTCCTTTAGTCTAACGAAAATGTCGTCCACATCGTGGTAGCAGATTGAAGGAGGATTGTTAGTCAATATAGTGGGCTCGATTGTACCCATTAAAAAAAATGCAAAGACGACTCCTAGAAGGCTGCCCATGGCAACACCGTCTGTCTGGCGATACATCTTTCCAGGGGCAGATGAAGAAAGCCTTTTTAGTATTAAGCTCTAACAGGGTGCAGAGGCAGGTTCTTGGTATGCCATGGGGGGTCGTTCCTTCATATCTGTATATTCTGTCGAGGAAGAAATGTATCGTTATCCACGAGTACTTTGGTAAAAAAAGCTTTCGATGTTCAAAGAAGCAATGATGTGGTATTCTGCAGGGGGTGCACCAGTCAGAATCTTGTGGAACTAACTGGCTAATGTCAGGCAGTAGTTGATAGGTACGTAGGGTGTGAGTGTTTCGAAAGCATTGAGCAGAAACTGAATAATAAAGAAACAGCAGTTGGATTCAACATCGTTTGTTAAAGTACAGAGAGAGAGAGAGAGAGAGAGAGAGAGAGATTTAACTATACATACATAAGGTATGTGAAAATGTATGACCACATTGTCTAATGGGACAGTAAAATGCAGATGAAAGGTATTACTAACATACAGTAAAATCTAATTGAGGTACTATAACCTCCACTGCATCAACTTGCTATGCTGAAACATAGTAGGCAAAAGGTAGGTTAACCACTATTAAAATTATTTCCTTTTCATAAATGAGTCTTGTTGCCGAGACATGACAGAATAGGTTATTTGCCTAAGAACAAAGTTTGTTTTTAAAGTAGGAAGATAAGACATGGGATTATTATAAACTCTTCCTGTCCTTCCTTCAGAAACAAATCAGAGAGAGAGAGAGAGAGAGAGATTTCTCCCAGCCTGAACACACAAATAAACTACAGCTTGAAGAGGGCTGAATAAATACAGGAAAGTAAACACCAGGCTTATTTCTTACGACAGTTCTCTCACAGATCCTGACAATAAAATTTTTGTGAATAAATGACTTGGGCGATGATACAGTTCTCTCAATACTGTCTTTTGAATTACCTGCTTTAACTTTATTTCGGCTAACGTCATAATTTTGTGCTGCGGTCAACTAAAACCTTGGGCGCAGACGTAAAAAAAAAAAAAAAAAATCACTCTCAACGTAAAGACCAAGGATAAGATCTTTATTAAAGTATGCTTACGACGGACGATTTTATTTAGCTCACAGAAACTCATCGCTGTGGAAGAGTTAAGCCCTGTGAATTAAAGGGGAAAAACACATTTCCTTAGCACACACACACACACACACTACGTGCTCACTTAAAACTTCTTGGATATCAGTGCATTTTTTTTAATGATTTCGGCTTTTCAAACAATTTCTGTTTTTACTTCCTGCGACTTGTTTCAGTATAATGAGCATGATTTTTTTTTTGTACTTATTTATTTATTTATTTGTGTGTGTGTGTGTGTGTGTGTGTGTGTGTGTGTGTGTGTGTGTGTGTGTGTGTGTGTGTGTGTGTGTGTGTGTGTGTGTGTGTGTGTGTGTGTGTGTGTGTGTGTGTGTGTGTGTGTGTGTGTGTGTGTGTGTGTGTGTGTGTGATTACAATCTTCTAGCTTTTCCGGGTCATTATTTAGGATTTTCCTTTTTCACTTTTTTGATGTTGTTCCATCCATATGTTTTGCTAGGGTCTGTTGATACCATAATTTCTTAAGTGATGTTACCATTTCATTAGTCCTTCCTCATCAGCAGCATCAAAATGTCGTACCCTACACTCCTTAAGTGATCATATACCCGTCTTGAATGAGTACGATATATGACTGCAGTATATGTAGATGGGTAGCGTGAGAACAATAGCCTCAGGCAGTGCGGAGACAAATCCAAAGAGAATCAGTAACATTAAAGTTAGGAGAATGTGACACTGTGTATCCCATTTTGCCCCAGTTCCTACCCAGACAACGAGGAAAATTGTACCATACACTGAGGCTCCAAAACACAGATACGATTTCTAGTTTACAAGTACTAACTCAGTACAAGATTGTTACGTTACTTTAGCAGCACAAATGGAAACAAGTCACTTAATCATGGAGATTTAACTTAAATACGTATAATTAAAAATGTTATTCTTCCATAATGATTCACTAATGAGTATCATCTGTTTACTTGAATTTTTACATACTACAGAATAACCATTATCATTATCCCCAGGACCAGGGACTAGCATTAATTACTGCTGGATATCGGGGAGAAGTTAATTGTCATTTTTTAGTTTACCCTTTGGCATGTGAAATTTCCTTGTCTTGTACACTCACGATCTCCCCATCTTATCTACTTCCACTCACTAGATTCCTTAAGCTGTCCATGGCCGTTTCACTGGCTTCTCCTCTCTGCAGAATTGTTGTGTCCCGAGACAATCCCAAAGTTGTCCCGTCTGCCAGCCACCTAAATCAGTACACAACAGTTCACCCTTATGTCACTGCTTATACGAGTATCTAGTTCCTGAGCACTGCCTTGTCCCTTACTCGAACTGTCTAGCTCAAGACGTGAAATACTTATATTAAAATTAATGATGCTTTTAGGGGTACTTTCTCGTGACCTATTATGAACACTAATGATACTTTGAGGGGTACCTTTCTGGTGACCTTTAAAGTTTATTATTCACTTTAGTAGTACCCTCTCTCATAACCCCTGCTTGTTCACTCCATACTCCACAGAGGATCCTTGGAACTCCACAAGAGTCAGGCCTACGTCAAAATGCCTCAGAAACCTTCGCATAATTCACTGTCATCTATTTTCACTCCTTATTTCTTCCGTTTTCTGCAATTTCCCTTGTCTCCCACCATCTCTAAGTCTTCAGTAAAGCTCATCATGCTTCCTGTGCTGTTGTTCCAATTTTCTCATGATGCCTGCTTTTAACATCTTTATCAGCCACTTTCAGCAACTTGCGACACTCGGCATAAAGCGTTTTTTTTTTCTTCCTCCTCTTCAATTTCTTCTCCTCTCACTCCGTTTTCGCCACCTGATCCTAAGTTTAGATTAACGAGTGTGTAAGGTAGGCTAAGGGTTTGAGGGGAAGACCGCCTACCATGTCTGTCTGTTTTATAAATTCCTGGCCCACATGTGAACACTTCGGCAGGCTCGGGATCAGTAACATTATCCAGCGTTTGGCTGTGCCGACAAAATGCCTTTTTTTTTCTTCTTCCTTTACTATTAACTTGTGCATACTGATTGTCTTTTCTTTTTATCATTTTTTTCTTTTACTTTTTCCAGTGTTATCGAGGCCACCACAATTATCACGGCAATAAAATTTTAAACCCAAAATTGGATATACTTTCCATTACGTTCTCAACAGTTAAATTTTTTTGTTCAAATGGTTCATCCTCTTCTTCGCTCTCATATCCATGATCGGCATTATCGTTATGGTTACATACCATCTCAAAGCCAACTCTTATACTATTTATCTTCCCATATCCAAAGATTTTGTTTTTCGTGTTCCCTTCTCTTTTACCTCAAGCTACCTTTCTCATATTGACTCACAAGAGTCGCTTTGTGATGACAGGGAAGAAGTGGGAGTCGAGGTGGGTCTAGAGAAAGGGAGGCATGGGTGTCTATATTGGAGCAGAGACGGACGTTGGGAAGACAGCATATCCGGGGATGATGGGCTGGCAAAACTTGTAAACCATTATATACAGAATTGCATGGCATAGGGTCATATCCTCCTCTTGGTTCATAAGTGTCTGCATCTGGCGCATCAATATTCACTTGCATACCGTCTACATCTTGCACATCGATATTCACTTGTACATTAGTCATGCAATCCAAGTCCGAATCACGATGGCGTACAATATAAAGGAGAGTAATATGAAGAAGCAGTCGGAGTAAGTTGCTATGGACGAGATACTGCTGCAGATAGTCCCCATAACGAATGAGAATATGGCTCATAGAAATATGGCTCATCTCACTAAATAATGCATTTTGACACTTTTGTGTTTCACATTCTTATTTTTATTTCAAAATCGCCCTGACAGGCATCGACTCCGTTATCACTTGACAGAAGCTTCTACATTTCGTGCCAGTGAGCGCTGACTAAGTGATAAGGGTAATCAAAAAGGCATTGTCATTAGGAAGGGTCATAAAAAATATTACTTGCTTTAAGTCACACACAGAGGGTCCATGCATTAAATATTTCGACTGTTGTGAGCTCTTGAGTTACAGTGGGTTTGATTAAATTATTAGGGATGTATCTGGACTCAGTGATGCAAAACTAAGCCTCATCTACCTGGCTGTACAATTTTGGGTGGTAGTCTTACATGTGTTAGTTTCCTACTAGTAACATCAGATTGCGCGAGGCGATAGGACATTAGTTAAGTAAACTGCACTAATTTCAAAGTAAACCTGCCTGTGTATATATACAAAAGCAGTATTAAAGGTGTGATCCAACAGCTTGCAGTATTATACAGTTATTTAACTGAGGGGAATGTTTCTTTCGTGAATAACAGGAGAGGAAAAAAAAAAAAAATAGTAGTATGAAACGTTTGCACAAGGATTAAAGCAGAAAAATGTTAGAAAATCAATTTTGTTAAACAAAATGTTTATCAGCTACAGGTATAAAATTGCTAAACAAAAATGAATTAATCACAATGGTTCTAATGTATTAACTAACAACGCATTAATGAAGTTAATCTTAAAAAAGGAGAAGGTGTGACAACAATGTGCATCGGGGCGTGTGAGAAAAAAGGTGGTTATTGGTGGAGGAGAACACAGACTGGATGAAACAAACAAACAGACATTAAGACCGAAGGCTAGGTCAAGGCAGGGGTTAGAGAGTGAGAATCCAGCCACAGTCAGCGACGATCTCTTAAGAATGACCTACTGCAAGCAATACTGAACCTAGAAACAACGGCGTGTCTTACACTGAGACAGACAGGCAAACAGTCAGTAAGACCAAAGGTAGGGTTGAGAGAGAGAGAGAGAGAGAGAGAGAGAGAGAGAGAGAGAGAGAGAGAGATGTAATATGTATAAAAGTATGACTTCAGTTTGTATGTTGATGCATAGCTATTGTATAATACAGTTGCTGAGAAAGTTTCTGTTGGAAATGCACAGTGTAGTTGCTGTGAGAGTTTCTGCTTTGTACAGATAAGAGTATTTACAGTCTCAGCGTGATGTACCTGTCACATGCCACACATTATCACCTCTTGGTCCTGTCCCAGGGACTTAGTAACAGTCAGAGGGAATCTAGAGACCAAGGGAGGGACACACTTTACCTAAAATCAACTAATTGTCAAGACATCGTTGGAGGAATTTAAATTACCCGAGTTCCAATGTGTCTGTCATCACTCAACTTCTAGACTTAACCTGGCTGAAAGTCTAAATTTATTGGTCGCACCAACGTAAAGAACCCGCCTTCTCTTCCTTCAGTCTGGCAAACTTATTACTCCTTTTTCCAAGTTTAATGCAGTTAATGCAGTTTTCAAGTTTAATGCCAGCCCGCCTAACCCAATCATACCGGCATGTGAAGTAACAAGGCTGTGACGTCGACCCACTTTGCCGACCGCTCAGCCTGCCTGCCTGCCTGCTGCATTTGGCCTTGACATTAACCTCAAGTGACCCGCTCCGGCCCTATCACCCCGACCACGGGTGATGACTCTTACCCAGCTGCGGTGAGCGAAAAAGTGTGTTTGTTTGTTACCAGTCCAGCACATCTTTCAACCCAACAATGTTTTTGAGGTTGAGATAGCCAGCTATTGTGTTACTAGTATGGTGTTATACTTTTTGTCAGAAAGCATGTGGATGTACAGAATCCACCCAACAACTCGCCTCTATAATCCCTACACTACAGTATCGTAATATGCGAATATACCTTCTGAAGTAACATTAGGTAGTAAGTCAGAACTAATCAGTGCAAAAGTTTATGCTCTTCACCATCCGAGTACTTTCGGACTACTAATACTTATAGATTCACTTTAAAGTTGTGTCTCGCAATTAGTGCATCACTGTACTTAAAAATACTTTCTCATATTTCTCATACTCGCAGTTTTTTTTCTTACCTTCCCATTCGTATGAACTAATAATCTGTAATCAATTTAGTGCATCACTGTACTTAAAACAACTTTCTCATATAATTTTTCATACTCACAATTTTTTTCCTCAACTTTCCATTCACATGAACTCATCATCTATAAATATGTTGTATAAAAATGCACCCTTTGTTAATTGTTATTGTACAAAATAGTTTATTTTTTGGTAAGAAAATCATCCTTTCATTTTGTACAGTACTCACTTGCTTTATTATCTTCGTAGAGCCTGTATCTCATAACTTATTTTCTTCATGACATTTCCTTCCTCTAAGAAGTTAAACTTACCTGAACTTGATACACCTTTGTCTGGGGATAAAACAGAGTCAGATTCCTTTGAGGGTGAGGATTCTCATGACAATCTTACTCGTCTGAAATGTGGTAAGATCTATAAATAAGAAAGTGTTGCATCGAATGAGCCACAAACTTTCGCGTCAAATTAAATATTTGTCCCTGTTGTTTCAGCTAATACTTCCAGTGTAGATTTTTCATACCCTTCCCCCAATACTTCACACATTTCTCATTTACCTTTTGACAGAGATTCACTTACATCATCCTCTCCCACCATTTTCAATCCTTGTGTTGCAGTTGTACCAGGAATTACTGCTGTTAACACATCTCATTCTACTTTTGTTACCATGGCAACTCAGTTTAACACAGATCCTGTCCCTTAGACTGTCATCTTGGAAGATGCACTACACTCAAAACTCCCGGGGATAAATTCTGCTTTTAGGGTTTATAATTGCATTAGTGATAGTCAGCTTGAAATTACCAAGAGTGGGTTCTCTCGTTAAGATCTAAATCCCCAGATAAATGTATCTCATTTGTTGAATTCTGTGCCAAATTTAGATTTTTTTTCGTTCTAAAGCCGGATATCTGATGAGCATTTACCGACTGTTGCAAAGTATGAGGCAGAATAAATTCACCTTTCCTGAGACTCCTGGAAGCAGCAGCTGTGGCCAGACACAGGTTTTGCGCTTTCTGAGGTACAGCAAAACAGTTGCTTGGCAGAAACTGATGCTGTGGGTAAAACCACTCTATATGGAAATTAGATAATGAAGTGATGCCGTTGACTGATCTAGTTCCTAAATCGTGCAAGAAAAAATTAGATGCTGCATTAGAAATTCGGTTTTCTCCTATGATGGACTTAACCATGTTAGCTGCATAGACAGAAGAGAAACTTGGTATCATACCTACTCAACCAGTTTGTGCTGCTCAACCAGTTATACTCTCTCGCCTACTTATGTCTCAAGGTCAAGGACACGCTTCACGCCACTCAACATACAAAATGGAACACCACGTTTACCATCCACGTCGCGTGCAAGATCTGCATCACAAAAT
Source organism: Coenobita brevimanus (assembly GCF_032717465.1). Taxonomy (NCBI): domain Eukaryota; kingdom Metazoa; phylum Arthropoda; class Malacostraca; order Decapoda; family Coenobitidae; genus Coenobita; species Coenobita brevimanus. The sequence continues at coordinate 20,279,577 of NC_137008.1, read as the reverse complement.
AGCTTCTTTCAGGACCGTACCAGATCTAAAAATAATACTGAAATAGTTTGTTGGTACTAAAAATGCTTACGTCACAGAGTAAAGCGGGCCATACACGCACAGGCGAGTCCGTCCAGTGGCCTGAAGTGGCCGGCCCGTTCAGTCAAATCTGGGTTTCTCTGAGTAGGGAACAGGAGTCTGCACAGGTGGCCTCACCTGTCGACCTGGGATCTGTTGCGGACAGATTTTCGTGGTCAGACTCCGGTCAGGTTCAGGCTAACTGAGCGTGTGGGGGGTACTGCACACCGTCAGGCGTCAGTCTTGTGTCAGTTGTGCGGGAGTGAAGACGTTCACAGTTCTTTCAACAGAGTCAGATGGGACAATATACTCCTTCTCATCAACCAATCTTTTGCCCATTTGGTCCTTTTTTTTCCTTCTCTTTCTATTATTTTCAATATAGGCCACGACAACAGCCCTAATAGCATATAGCCCCAGGTCATCTGTGGACAGCGGAACATCCATGGCCACCCTCACGCTACGATTGCAGCTGAGCTTGAGATGTGTGGCCGACTGAACCGTGTGTGGGCATAGCATTGTTCATTGAGGCAGGCCTCTTCAGGCCACCCGACGGGCTCGCCTGTGCGTGTATGGCCCACTTAGGTCACTGTTATAAGAGGCTTGAAGATGAACGAGGACACAGGTGTGATAGTAAATTACCTTCCAGGTCACCCGGTGCTCTGTACAGCAGCAACTCACCCTCGCGATCACGCGGTGGCTTGTGCTGCATTGCCACAACAGTCATCACCATCCTATCAGCGAGTAGCGTGCCTTTGCCAACACATAGTCAGGGGAAGCCCTGCACAACTAACAGAATCCTCCATAACAACAGAAAATTCTGAGCTCTCCATATGCTATATTGGTCTTTTGCCTCACTTAGATGTAGATATCTTAGGTCACCATCATTATCTTACATAATTTTTTATGGATTCTAGGTCTGTTGTGAACTTAATATCTGAATCATCCCAAGTGAGTATTAAGAAGATTAAAAGGATCTGGATTCTTGAGTCGCCTGACATTCTTGTCAATGATGTTGACTGGTCAGAATTTTTTGTAATAGGCGAGGTAACTCTTGATGTACAACATTATGAATTACTAAATTCTTTCACAGCTGAGTCCTGTGTCACAAACAAATTTCGATATCCTGCTGATGTTTTGACTGGTACTGGCATCATGGATCAACATTCTATTGAACTGATACCTGCTTGTGGTGGTAATACAGAAAATGGGATCTATGTATCAGGCATGGATTACCCACATCCTGTCCTTTCACAGGCAAGTTTGGTGACACAATCTACATTAACTGCTACTCTACAGCCACTAATAGAGAGTAACGAAGAGAATGTAGTAGGAGTATCACATGAGACCTCTGCTAGCAGTGATACAACGGTTGACTCATCCATGTCCCACTTATCTACATCAAAGAGTTTGAATGATACTTTCCAACACGTGGAGATGAAAAGAACTGTTCCAGAACAGTGCACAGTTTTGTTGCTGCACGAATTCACGAAAATCTCTTTCGTGTTTTAGGTGCAAAAGGTAATGGAAGCATTAATCTTACCTAAGACGTGTTGTGTGGATGGTTTAACTTATGAGGTAGCCTTGTGTTCGGTGATAGTAGATGGTTTGTGTTATCTTTACCTATTAAATGTCACCAATGCTCCACTAAAGCTGAAAAGTGGTACAAAGATTGGCGATTTCATGGTGTAGCTATCGGCTGTAAAGATGTGCCAGGATACACTATTATCTGTAGCTGCTAATGGATGATGATGATGATGATGTACGAGGCGATGGCAGAATCGGTAGAGAGGCGGGCTGCACTTCTAATGGACCCAGGTTCGAATCCCGGCTGGGACAGCGAACAGTTGAGGATTTGAATTTCATAAAAAGCAGACCTTTTTGATCTACCAGATGACCCGCCGACATGTCATAAAAGTAGCCCCGGTAATACAAGTACATCGGTTCTGTATGAGACAGCCCTAGCATGTATTCAATATGGATGGTGGGTGTTAGCGCCGAAGTAGTGACATGTGGAGATGTAGGAGGACTACTGGGCCTCAAAGAGGACTACTGGGACTTGGGAATAGGCCCTGAAACCTTTGCCCAGAGTCGGACAAGTTAAAAAAAAAAAATGGAGTATTTACCTGTACCACCAAAAAATCTATGGATTCTACTACGACTACTTCGGAACACAATGCCTTTGACAGATGCTGGTGATTTCCCTGAACATTATTGACACTTAGTTGATCTTTTGGAGACCTATGGAGATGCTGTGGTCCTGCTTGGAGAACCTGTGATGCAAGCACTGAATTGATTCCTGGTACTCAGCCAGTTTATGTCACAGCTTACAGACTGCCACATAGTCTATGTACGGAAGCCAACAACATAGTGTGGGATATGTTTGAACAAGACGTCATTGAGCACTCCATCAGTCCGTGGAACAGTCTGCTTTACCTAGTCCCCAAGAAAGGGGGTGAGTTAAAACCCATACTTGACTACTGTAAAGTAACTCTGCCTCTATACCCAATTAATTCCAGTTACCAGTCTTGACAGATTTACTGGACTCACTTGGCGAGAACACCATTTTTTCCCCTTCTCTTGACCCACTTAGTGGTTACTAGCATGCAGAAATAGCAGAAACGACTTGCCTCACACCTGCATTCAGTACTCCTTCTTCTAGCGACTGTCATTTTAAAAGACTTCTCTTCCATCTTAGATATACCACGTCAGTACAGATGGGGTGATGATGGGGTCCGGGTGAGGTGGTGCTGGGGTGCAGGAGAGGTGGTGCTGGGGTGCAGGAGAGGTGGTGCTGGGGTGCAGGTGAGATGGTTCTAAGGTGAAGGTGGCACTGTATTGGGGTGCAGGTGGGGTAAAGGTGTGGCTGACGTGGAAAGGCTGGGACTGTATTAGGCCGATCTTCCTGCTTACAAAATATATTCTTCACTTCGGAGGCTTTCCTAAGTTGAGTATTATCGCCTGTCAGTGGCTTGAATAAAGTAGAAAAAGGCGTTCTCTGACTAAAGATGTTAAAGGAATGTTGTGGTGAGTGGGTAGGATCAGTTGCCTATAATTATCTCGGTTGGCCACCCACTCGATGTAGTGCTGCTCTCCGGTGTCTTCCCTTTCCTCGCCTCCATCCTTCTTTCCTTCCATCCTCTTCTGTCTTTCTTTCTTTCATTCTTTTCTTGTCCTTCTGCCTATGGGTGACTTTACACTCCCTCTTCTGTCTTTCTGTCCTTCATTCTATCCTCTTCCTTCTGCCTGTGGGTGGCTCTGCACTGAGTGACAAGCCAAATGGTTTCATGTACACCAGGAAACCATTTACCAATTTACCACGCTGGGTGGTAACTATATAACCAAATTTGGCTCCTGGTGGTTATTACTGCGCTCCAGTCGGACTGAGCCGGTGAAGGTTTATATACAAGGGTTGGTTGGGGTTGACTGCTCATGTAATGCCACTCAGGGATGAGTGAGGCTGGTCACTTTCATCTTAAATGTCGGGACCAACTGCCTAACCCCGGGCTCCTACGCTCCTCATGGGGCAATGTAGGACTGGATGATGGATGGATGGATGGGTATAACTGGCTACTGTTGGTCTGCGTGTGCTGAGTCTGTCCCATTAAAATATATAATTTTACTGGGACAGACCAACAGTTCGCTGAAATTAACCCCTTCAGCATAAGGTCGTCATTTGAAATCATTCTTATTACTTACGGATTATTATTTATGTTCATTAGAGTAACTAAATGGTGAAGGGGTTAATGATGTTTAAAATGTCTTCAAAGATTAATATATTCGTCTGGAGATATACGAAAATATAAATATTCTATCGGACTGAAGAAATCAAGAGCGTGGGTGATATGGGGTTGAAAGGATTGAGTGCCAGAGATCGAATTCAATGCTATTAAAAAAAAAAGAAAAAAGTATGGCATGGAAAAAGAATCAGACAAAATACTCCTAGGTCCCCGTCCCACTCTGCCACATGCCCCAGAATCAGTAGTTCAGTACAGGAAGGGCGTTGCCCAGTGAAATGTTCTTCCTATGGTCAGCCTTAGGTGTACAGGACACAGGATCAGCTCAGGCGTCATAAATAAACACTGGCTTTTTAAATTCACTTTGATTATTTTCCCAAATAATTACACTTAATGCTTCCCAGCTTCACTATTTTCACAAATACCGACGATATACAAGCTTCCTAACTGCAGTTACACTTCAGTGTTTGCCAACAAGACTTCACTAT
>NC_137008.1:20140298-20270298 GCF_032717465.1 Coenobita brevimanus | reverse complement strand
AACTTGTAATTTTACCTAACTCTTTTGTTTTGAACCTGGAACTTTACGGGACAGTAGTGATTTTTAGTATTCTCACATAATGTGTACATTATCTTTCTCTGTTCCGTAACATAAATTTGGCGACCTCATATCAGGATATTCAGGATATTATCATAAGGATATTGCTTGATATTTTGTGATTGTGATTTATTCATGATGTCTTCTATTTCTACACTTGATGAAGCCAAAGATTTTTTGTCAAATGTGCAAACAGTGTGTGATGTAGAAAACAGAACAAAGAATGAACTTAAGCTTGTTGCTCAACAATTGGGAATTGCAGTTCACTCTCATCATTCTAAAGATCAAATTGTTGGCATGATTAATAAAAGCTTGTTTAATGTAACTCCTCCAAATGAGCAAAAGCAGATTGAATTAGCTAGGTTACAGCTAGCCCTGCAGGAGGCTCGTGTGAAGGAAGCTGAATTTCAAGCACGTGCTAAGGAGGCTGAGTCTCAGGCTAAGGAGGCTTGTGTTAAGGAGGCTGAATTTCAAGCAAATGCTAAGGAGGCGGAGTCTCAGGCTCGTATTCAGGAGGCTGAATTTCAGGCAAATGCTCGTATTCAAGAGGCACAGGTACAGGCTCAGGCACAAATTGAACTTGCTAGGATTCAGGCAGACCATGAGTATCGCATGAAACAAGGTGGAACTGGATCATCTAGCTCTGATGATTTTGATGTGGCTAAAAATGTTTAACTTGTCCCTCCTTTTAATGAATCTGATTTAACAAAGTATTTTCAGTTGTTTGAGAGGGTAGCTACAGGTTTTAATTGGCCCAAAAAGTATTGGCCAGTACTCCTTCAAACTGTTCTCACCGGTAAAGCTCAAGTAACTTATGCATCTTTGCCTCAGGATCAATCTGATAATTATGATGTAGTTAAGAGCTTGATTCTTAAGGCCTATGAGCTTGTTCCTGAAGCCTATAGAGTAAAATTTAGGACAACCTATAAGCAAGATAAGCAATCCCATGTTGAGTATGCAAAAATCAAAGAAGATCTGTTAGAGCAGTGGTTAAATTCTAAGAATGTGGATTCTGATTTTGGTAAATTTAAGCAGATGATTTTGCTGGAGGACTTCAAGAGGTGTATTAGTAAAGATGTAAGCCTATATCTTGATGTGAAAAGAATAGATAATTTGTCTGATGCTGCAGTTTTAGCTGATGAATATGTTCTCACTCACAAGAGATATTCTAGAGAAAAAGGGAAAGCTGCGAGTAAGTACGTTGCCTCTACTCAGAGTACAGGTAACAGGAAAGAGAATAAAGATGATGTTTCTCAGGAAGTAAATACCAGCTTCACCTCTAGATTTCAGAAAAGTAAATGTACTTATTGTAGTAAGCTTGGTCATACTACGGAGAAATGTTTCAGGAGACAGCGTGATGTGAACAAAAAGGAGTCTTTAAATATTCAGTCAATTGGTCTAGTGTCCACTCTTGAGAGTTCCCAGAATCCTTTAACTGAGTTAACTGAACCTGCTTTGAGGGGTAACTTAAATTCACATGATGGAGCTCCTCTTTTGAGCAGTAACGTGGGTGACACTCTCAAGAGTTCATGTGCTAATTTCCTGTCTGATGGTTTTGTCAGTCCTCTGGACAGTAATGACAGGAAATCAGTTAAAATATATCGTGATACAGGTGCTTGCCAATCCCTTATGCTGACCAGTGTTCTAGGCTCTAACGTTAATTCCTCTGATGAAACTGTAATCTTACAAGGTGTAGGGAATAATTACTTCTCTGTCCCTCTGTGCACAGTGAATTTAGAGTCTGGTTTTGCTAATGGTTCTGTTGTGGTTGGGTTGGTTGAGACACTCCCAATGTCAGGTGTAACTTTCTTACTTGGAAATGATATTGGTGGAAGTCAAGTGTGTCCAGCTCCTCAGTTGTCTAGTGAGCCAGTGGCTGCGACCCGGGATTGCAATGTCCCTGATGTGTTCCCTGCATGTGCTATCACTAGGGCTAAGTCTAAAGTTACTGGTGATTTAGAGGATAATGATGATGATGATGTTATCCTACCTGACACTTTTCTTGCTAATTTGGACCACTCACCAGATGAGGCAGTACCCCGTAGTGTTGATAATTTGTCTCGTCAAGAGTTGGTTGAGTTGCAGGTTGCTGACCCTGAGTTGAAAGGTCTAGCTAACTCTGCTTGCAGTGAGGAAGAGTCAGCTGGTGCTTCTTGTTATTATGTAAAGTCAGGAGTACTTATGAGGAAGTGGAGACCCAACAGCATCAGCCGACTGTGAATGGAAAGTTGTACATCAAGTTGTCGTCCCTCGTGTTTGTAGGCAGGATATCATTAGAGTGGCTCATGATTCCAGTTCGGCAGGACACCTTGGAGTCAGGAAGACTGTGGCACGCATTTTGAACCACTCCTACTGGCCAAGTATCTTCAGGGATGTTTCCTGGTATTGTAAGTCTTGTCACACCTGTCAAGTTGTGGGGAAGTGTAATCAGACCGAAAAGGTTGCACCTCTATTTCCCATTCCTCCTTTTGAGGCGCCTTTCACCCGTGTGTTGGTGGATATTGTGGGCCCTCTTCCTAAGACTTCTTCAGGATTTTCTTATGTGTTGACCCTGATTGATATGGCTACTCGTTATCCTGAAGCCATTCCACTTAGAAATATCTCAGCAAAGAACGTGGTTAAGGAAATGCTAGGGTTCTTCACAGAGTTTGGTCTGCCCAAGGAGGTACAGTCAGACCGGGGAAGTAATTTCATGTCGAATGTTTTCAAGGAGTCTCTGAAAGAGTTGGGCATCACCCAGATCACGTCTTCAGCTTACCATCCCCAGACCCAAGGAGAGTTGGAGAGATATCATCAAACACTCAAATCGATGCTCAAGAAATACTGTTTGGAACATCAGAAAGACTGGGATGAAGGTCTTCCATTCGTTGTGTTTGCCGCAAGAGAATCTCCAAATGAATCACTGGGCTTCTCACCTTTTGAACTACTGTTTGGCCATGAAGAGGACCCCTTAAGTTACTCAAGGAATGCTGGCTATCGGAGGAAGATAACATCAACCTGCTGGAGTATGTGATGAAGTTCAAAGAACGGCTGTCCACTGCTTTACAGCTGGCGAGAGAGAATTTAGGAGCTGCTCAGGAGAAGATGAAGACTTGGAGTAGCGAGCACTGGCTGACTTAATAGGATAGCTTTAAGTTTACTGAAAGAGGATTCACAGTTATAGGTCCAGACAAATTTAACTCCCTTTTTCAGTATGTCTGTAAGTGGTGATACAAGAATTGAAAAGTTAAGAACAAATCTCCTGTACTAACCTACCATTCCCAAAAATCTTTGTAGCTCTTTCCTACTTTTAGGTCTGGGAAGATCACTTATAACCTGAACCTTAGCTCCTGGTGGTGCAACATGTCCATCACCAATTACATACCCAAGGTACTGAACTTTAGCTTGACCAAACTCACACTTTGATAAATTAGCTACAAGATTAGCATGAACTAAACGGTCAAGAAATTTACTGACATAGCATAGGTGATCTTTCCAGTTGTCACTGAAGATTAATACATCATCAATATAAACGACACACCCTGCCAAACCCTCTATTACAACATTCATGAGCTTCTGAAATGTGGCTGGTGCATTCTTCATACCATACGGCATTACAGAACGTGCAAAAGCCTTTCCTAGTGTTACAAAACATGAGATCTCCCTAGCACGTTCAGTCATAGGTACTTGCCAGTATCCCTTTAACAAATCAAACTTACTTATGTACCTAGCCTTTCCGATCTTGTCTATGCAATCTTCCACACGAGGGAGAGGGTAAGTGTCTGTTTTAGTTATCTGATTAACACGTCTGTAGTCGATGCAAAGCCTCTGTGACCCACCTGGCTTAGGGACTAGAGTGACAGGAGAACTCCACTCGCTCTGACAGGGCTCAATCATCTTGTGGTCCAACAGGTAGCCAAGCTCCTTCTGGATGAGAGGAACTTTCACTGGGTTCACACGGTAAGGAGGCAGTTTAATTGGCTTTGCGTCTCCAACCTCGACATCATGCATCAACACAGTAGTTCTTCCTGGAGTGGCACGGAACACTTGCGGGTACTCCTGCAGTAATGCCGAAAACTCCTGCCTTTCCTCGGGAGGTAGATGAGAAAGCTTAGTCTGGAGATCATTCATGATATCAGGATTCTTCCCCAAACTATCACTCAGGTTCATACTGCATGGGAGAGCTTCACTTGCAGACTCGGGTGGAACAGCTACAGTGCAGACTGGGTTATTTTCGTCCCGCCTGTGATACAACTTTAGCATCTTGATGTGACATAGTTGCTTGTTCTTTCTACGATCTGGTGTGGCGATGACATAGTTGACATCACTGAGTTTCTTCTCCACGAAATAAGGGCCACTAAACTTGGCTTGAAGAGGTTGCCCATGAACTGGTAGCAGAATCAAAACCTGATCTCCTGGCTGAAAGTGGCGTAACCTGGACTTCTTATCATACCAAGTCTTCATCTTCTGAGCAGCTCCTAAATTCTCTCTCACCAGCTGTAAAGCAGTGGACAGCCGTTCTTTGAACTTCATCACATACTCCAGCAGGTTGACGTCATCTTCCTCAGACAGCCAGCATTCCTTGAGTAACTTAAGGGGTCCTCTTACTTCATGGCCAAACAGTAATTCAAAAGGTGAGAAGCCCAGTGATTCATTTGGAGATTCTCTTGCAGCAAACACAACGAATGGAAGACCTTTATCCCAGTCTTTCTGATGTTCCAAACAGTATTTCTTGAGCATCGATTTGAGTGTTTGATGATATCTCTCCAACGCTCGTTGGGTCTGGGGATGGTAAGCTGAAGAGGTGATCTGGGTGATGCCCAACTCTTTCAGAGACTGCTTGAAAACGTTTGGCATGAAATTACTTCCCCGGTCTGACTGTACCTCCTTGGGCAGACCAAACTTTGTGAAGAACCCTAGCATTTCCTTAACCACGTTCTTTGCTGAGATGTTTCTAAGTGGAATGGCTTCAGGATAACGAGTAGCCATATCAATCATGGTCAACACATAAGAAAATCCTGAAGAAGTCTTAGGAAGAGGGCCCACAATATCCACCAACACACGGGTGAAAGGCGCCTCAAAAGGAGGAATGGGAACTAGAGGTGCAACCTTTTCGGTCTGATTACACTTCCCCACAACTTGACAGGTGTGACAAGACTTACAATACCAGGAAACATCCCTGAAGATACTTGGCCAGTAGAAGTGTTTCAAAATGCGTGCCACAGTCTTCCTCACTCCAAGGTGTCCTGCCAAACTGGAATCATGAGCCACTCTAATGATATCCTGCCTACAAACACGAGGGATGACAACTTGATGTACAACCTCCCATTCACAGTCGGCTGATGCTGTTGGGGGTCTCCACTTCCTCATAAGTACTCCTGACTTTACATAATAACAAGTAGAAGCACCGGCTGACTCTTCTTCACTGTAAGCAGAGTTAGTTAGACCTTTCAACTCAGGGTCAGCAACCTGCAACTCAACCAACTCTTGACGAGAATAAATTATCAACACTACGGGGTACTGCCTCATCTGGTGAGTGGTCCAAATTAGCAAGAAAAGTGTCAGCTAGGATAACATCATCATCATCATTATCCTCTAAATCACCAGTAACTTTAGACTTAGCCCAAGTGACAGCACATGCAGGGAACACATCGGGTACATCACAATCCTGGGACGCAGCCATTGGCTCACTAGACAACTGAGGAGCTGGACACTCTTGACTTCCACCAATATCATTTCCAAGTAAGAAAGTTACACCTGAAATTGGGAGTGTCTCAACCAACCCAACCATAACGGAACCATTAACAAAACCAGACTCTAAATTCACTCTGCACAGAGGGAAAGAGAAGTAATTATTCCCTACACCTTGTAAGATTACAGTTTCATCAGACGAATTAACATTAGAGCCTAGAACACTGGTCAGCATAAGGGACTGGCAAGCACCTGTATCACGATATATTTTAACTGATTTCCTGTCATTACTGTCCAGAGGACTGACAAAACCATCAGACAGGAAATTAGCACATGAACTCTTGAGAGTGTCACCCACGTTACTGCTCAAAAGAGGAGCTCCATCATGAGAATTTAAGTTACCCCTCAAAGCAGGTTCAGTTAACTCAGTTAAAGAATTCTGGGAACTCTCAAGAGTGGACACTAGACCAATTGACTGAATATTTAAAGACTCCTTTTTGTTCACATCACGCTGTCTCCTGAAACATCTCTCCGTAGTATGACCAAGCTTACTACAATAAGTACATTTACTTTTCTGAAATCTAGAGGTGAAGCTGGTATTTACTTCCTGAGAAACATCATCCTTATTCTCTTTCCTGTTACCTGTACTCTGAGTAGAGGCAACGTACTTACTCTCAGCTTTCCCTTTTTCTCTAGAATATCTCTTGTGAGTGAGAACATACTCATCAGCTAAAACTGCAGCATCAGACAAATTATCTATTCTTTTCTCATCAAGATATAGGCTTACATCTTTACTAATACACCTCTTGAAGTCCTCCAGCAAAATCATCTGCTTAAATTTGTCAAAATCAGAATCCACATTCTTAGAATTTAACCACTGCTCTAACAGATCTTCTTTGATTTTTGCATACTCAACATGGGATTGCTTATCTTGCTTGTAAGTTGTCCTAAATTTTACTCTATAAGCTTCCGGAACAAGCTCATAGGCCTTAAGAATCAAGCTCTTAACTACATCATAATTATCAGACTGATCCTGAGGCAAAGATGCATAAGTTACTTGAGCTTTACCGGTGAGAACAGTTTGAAGGAGTACTGGCCAATACTCCTTAGGCCAATTAAAACCTGTAGCTACCCTCTCAAACAACTGAAAATACTTTGTTAAATCAGATTCATTAAAAGGAGGGACAAGTTAAACATTTTTAGCCACATCAAAATCATCAGAGCTAGATGATCCAGTTCCACCTTGTTTCATGCGATACTCATGGTCTGCCTGAATCCTAGCAAGTTCAACTTGTGCCTCAGCCTCCTTAGAACGGGCCTGAAATTCCGCCTCCTTAGCCTGTGCTTGAAATTCAGCTTCCTTCACACGAGCCTCCTGCAGGGCTAGCTGTAACTTAGCTAATTCAATCTGCGTTTGCTCATTTGGAGGAGTTACATTAAACAAACTTTCATTAATCATGTCAACAATTTGATCTTTAGAATGATGAGAGCGAACAACAATTCCCAATTGTTGAGCAACAAGCTTAAGTTCATTCTTTGTTCTGTTTTCTACATCACACACTGTTTGCACATTTGACAAAATATCTTTGGCTTCATCAAGCGTAGTAATAGTAGACATCATGAATAAGTAACAGTCACAAAATATCAAGCAATATCCTTATGATAATATCCTGAATATCCTGATAAGAGGTCGCCAAATTTATGTTACGGAACAGAGAAAGATAATGTACACTTTAAGTGAGAATACTAATAATCACTACTGTCCCGTAAAGTTCCAGGTTCAAAACAAAAGAGTTAGGTAAAATTACAAGTTAAAGTTTAATGCTCAAACTAACAACAAAACATTCAGGACTTATAAGGATAATGTAATGGCAAAAACAGGTTGAATATATGGTTAACTGCAATAGCCTCTATTAACACAAAATTAGCATGAGTAAATTTATCTAAGTCAGCCCTGATAAAATGAGATACCAGATAATACTCAGTGAATGCAAGATAAATTATTACAGATACAAATTAATATTAAAACTAATGGGCATAAAGATCCCTACATGAATTACAAAAACTTCACTAGGCCTACAAATTAAACTTATGCTATACAGTACAAGAAAAAAATACAACAGTTATACTCAAATTACACACAGCTGCTAGATGTTTGGAGATTTCTTGAGCACTCACAATAATAATAACTGTACAGGGGAGGACAGAGATGTGAACAAAATGAGGAGTAGATCTAAGTGGCAATGGTGCTTTTTTTTTTTTTTTTTTTTTTTCCGGCCTATCAACCATTGGGGCCGAAGCCCCTGGTTATTAAGGCCGTGTATACATATATACATGTATATACATTTAAACATATATACATATATATACAAACATATATATATATATACATACATACACACACACACACACTCACACACACTTCCATGCATACATACAGACACACTTTCATGCAAACGTACATATATATATAATAATTTTAATCTTATTTATTTTTTTTTTTTGTTTTTTTTTTTTTTTCTTGGTTTTTTATTTTTTATACCTTATATTATAAAGGAACACTAATCTAAAGACCCTAAAACTAATCACCTAACAGACAAATCGCTAACCTATACTAAATCCTACAGAGACAAATAGCTAGACCTACACTAATGGTAAAAATACCTCGACTAGCAGAACATCATCGACTGCAGATATGTAATGCCTTTCTACATTACATACCTGCACTCATCACCTGGTGACTGTCAGTCGAGGCACAACCTAATATAGGGGACATCAATATATGAAAGGGAACCAGACGAGTCAGGAACATTTCCATATACGTCAGCTGTCGTCCCTAATTAGAATAACTTAAGCAAGATAATATAATGTATTTACATAATTTGTACAAAAAGTGAAGAACCTCGCCCAACAGACCACCATCGACTGCAAGTGCCCAATACCTTCCTATATTGCACACTTGCACTCATCAGCTGGTGACTGTCAATCGAGGAACTTGGCTTAATGTAGGGGACATCTATATTAGAAATAGATCGGTGGGAGGAGGAACTATTTAAAATATGTCAACTGTCAACCCTAATTAATATTGCAATATATACATATTTACTCTTCATAAAAACCATAACCACGCAGTAAAAAAGTCACATCACTCTGATCAGTCCGGTCACTCTCAAGAAAGCCATCAATTTATCAGTCATAACAATGTCCCCATCACCCAGGATGGTGGAAAGGGTGAAGGGGACGTCTACTGCGCCGCAGTAATTTATAAGTGAAGCACGTTCACGAATAAATTGCCGACAGCGCAGGATGATATGACTAATAGATAACACCGCATTACAGATGTCACAGTGCGGTGGGAAGCGTCTTTCCATATATGGTTTTATGTGGGTTACAACGGTGGCATTCAGCCGTAGCCGTGCCAACACTTTTTCTTCTAGGCGACTGGGACGGTTGGCAGTGTCCCAGTCGCCCAGGTACGGCTTACAAGTTGGAATATTTAGTCTGGTCCACTGACCTTGCCACAGAAGATTTATTGATTTCTTTCCGAGAGAGAGACTCGACCGTAGATCACGAGGAACGTCCCAAGTCTCCTCGAGCTCCACAGCCGACTTTGCAAGTAAGTCAGCCTGCTCATTGCCGTAGATACGACAATGACCAGGCACCCAGATCAGCGTGAATGACTTGTTGCATGAATGCAACTTATTAACGATGCGGCCCTGGATCTCATGAGAGTCCGCAGCGCAAGATGCAATTGCCTGAAGGGCTGATTTTGAATCTGAAAATATGACAAATGAGTCATGCCTAGAATTGAGAGCATAGTCTATGGCTTTGTCAATAGCAAAAAGTTCTGAAGTAAACACAGATGTATGAGTCGGCAACCGATACCTGAGGGCACATTCAGTCGACCACACACTTGCACCCACACATTCACTCGACTTGGAGCCGTCGGTGTACATTTGATGGGACCCCAAGTGATGAACAATGATGTTACGAAACAAGTGGTGGACCTCCGCCTCCGGCACCTTGGCCTTTGGTGCTGGGAGCCATGTGACATCGACTGTAAAGCCGGGTGGCTCCCAAGGCGCTATATTTTTAAGCACCAACTTGTCACAGTCACTGGGGTCCACATCAAGCTCCTGAGTCAGTAAGTGGAGGCGAGCGGCAAGTGGCCGACGCACCCCCCGCAGAAGGTGGTGGTATTGACGCAGGGGGGTACAGGCCACATTGCCGATATTACTTTTCCTTAATGTCCGTATGCCGTAGGACAAGGCCAGGTGGTCACGGCGAACACGGAGGGGAGGCACATTCGCCTCCACTTCCATACGAGCCACACGGGTACACTGGACGGCTCCAAGACACATTCGCAAACATTTATTCTGTAACACATCCAATCCTTTCAGAGTGGCATCGGATGCCGAGCCATACACCTGTGCGCCATAGTCTAGCTTCGATCGAATAAGGGACTTATACACCATTAATAAAGATTTTCTGTCGGCACCCCAGGTAGTACCCGCTAGGTACTTGAGGACATTTAATGGTTTATCACAACGAGCAAGCAAAGTATTAACGTGAAGTTTAAAATTCATTCTACGATCAAAATGTATTCCTAAAAATTTTACAGAATTTTGAAAAGGTACCGCCTGATTATCCAAAGTTAAGCACAAATTAGGTACGTTACGATTAGTGAAAACTATAGCGGCACACTTACGTACGGAAAACTTAAATCCCCACTGCAAGGCCCATTGGTGGACGGAGTCAAGGGCTGCTTGAATCCGCCCAGCCGAAAATTGTGCATTACGGGAAGAGTGCCATATTGTACAATCGTCAGCGTAGAGCGAGTATTTAAGATTCCTCGGGATGGGAGCTGATGACAGAATATCATTGATCATAATACTAAATAAAGTAGGACTAAGCACACTTCCCTGTGGCACCCCGTTTTCCTGGATAAATATATCCGATGTTACGTTACGGGGTAATTTGACAGAGAAAGTTCTGTCCCTTAAGAAATTTGAAATAAAAACAGGTAAATTTCCTCTTAAACCATAAGCATAGAGCTTCATTAATATACCGTGTCGCCAGGTCATGTCATAGGCTTTATGGATGTCCAAGAACACCCCTATCATGAATTCTTAATTGGCAAATGCCTCTGCAATACAATGCTCCAAATTCATTAAATGATCTAGTGAACTTCTGTATTTACGGAAGCCACATTGTTGATCATTTAACAAATTCTTCGACTCTAAAACAAAAAGAAGCCTATTGTTAACCATACGTTCCATGACCTTACATAGACAAGAAGTCAACACAATAGGACGAAATGAAGTGGGATTCATAAGACGACCAGCCTCTTTGGGTATCGGTATGACGTGCGCAAAGTGCCATGAGTTTGGGAACGTTCGAGACGCCCAAATCTCATTGTACAATGCAATGATGCAGAGACTGAGCTCATTATATAGGGGCCAGCAGAGCTTGATACAACTTGCAAGAAGGACGCGCAAATGAAGCCATGGGGACAAAGAGCTGAAAATCCCGCACTGAATAACAGAGAGAACGACTTACTCTACTATAACAGTAGAAGGGGGGAACTGAGGCAGAACACGCTCGTGATCAAACATGCAGCATACAGTGCGTTAAAATTACACAAAGGATGATGAAATCATAAGCTATGTAACAATATATATATATATATATATATATATATATATATATATATATAATCATCACCATCAGTTGTCGAGTGTCCACTGCAGGACCGGCCTATCCCTACAGAAGCAGGGATGATATAGCCAATGTATCTACACAGTGGCTTAGGCTGGCTGGTAGAGACTGTATGCAGGGTGAGAAGTGCTTGTGAGTGTCATAGTAATGTTGGAGTGGCTTTGGATATGTGTGTAGTCTGTGAACCAAATGTAATATGAAGGGGGACCCCATAATTCCTGTTATAGACCGACATCATGGGAAAAAGGAATAGCTCCCAGTTATGTCAATTGGCACCACTTTCGTGCAGGCTGGTGAATCATTCTGCCATGTGGCATCACACTGAGAGGGTCAAGTCTGTATTTCTTGTTATTTTTTTCTTTGTTCGTGTACGCAACTTCTGCGATTATCGTGCTCTGACTACTATATCGGATCTGCATAAGCAAAGAGTGTGCATTAAATTTTGTTTTTGCTCGGGAAAATTGCGGCTGAGGCAGTGACAATACTTGAGCAAGCTTTCAAGGAGCAGGCTATGAAAACATACACACACACACACACACACTCACACACACGTCTTTGAGTGGTACGCACGTTTAAAGAAAGGCAGTATATCAGCCCAAGGCTCTTTGTGTCCTGGTAGTCCTTTGACATCGCGACCAAATTAACACTGAGAAAATTCGACAGGCAATCTTGGAAGGTCGTAGTCGCACAGGCATTTCTTGCAGTTTAGTCCACAGGACTTTGACACAAGATGTTGGTAGACATAGTCAGGAAAATTTATTCCCAGTCCTCTAGCGGAAGATCAAAAAGCACATCAGGTGAACGTGTGTCAGGACTTGAAAGAACAGTTGAGAAATGACCCAGATTTTTTTTGCCATGTCATTACGGTTGACGAGACCTTGGTTAACCGGTATGACAGCGAAACCGAGCATCAGTCCAGTCAGTGGAAGACACCAACATCTCCAAGACTGGAAAAAGCAAAATTCAAGTCCAGCATTAAGACAATGTTGCTCTTTTTTTTGTGGGGGGAGGGGGGACACTGAAGGAGTTGTCTATGAAGAATATGTTCCCCGTGGACAGACTGTGAACCAGTAGCTTTATATTACAGTTCTATGGTGTCTACAGGAAAGAACCAGGCAGAAACGTCCATAGATGTGGCGCACCCAGAAATGGTTTTTACTTCACGACAATGCACCATCACACACCGAGTTGTCATTTCAGCAATTCTTTGTGAAAATAAACATCGCTCTTTTTCCGCAAACCCAATACTCGCCAGACCTCACTCTTGTTCCCCAAGATCTAGTTTGAACTGAAATGCACGAGATTTGGCAATTCAGAACAAATCCATGAAAAAAACGCAGGAATCTCTACACGAGGTGAAAAACGATGACTACTGGAAATGTTTCCAGGAACTAGAAAAGCGTTGAAACAAATGAATATATATATATATAATATATATATATATATATATATATATATATATATATATATATACTGCCACCGTATTCCCTGCGTGTCGTAAAAGGCGACTAAAAGGGGCGGGGTGAGGGGACTAGGGACCCCCTCCTCTGTTTTTTAGTTCCTAAAAAGAGACAGGCCAGAGAAAGGGATGGGGGATGGAGTTATCCCCGTACCCTGAAGATTGGGTCTATGAATGTGCGTGGATGTAGTACGATTGAAGCTAAAAGGGAGGAGATTAGGAGAATGTTTGTGAGAAGAAAGTTGGATGTGTTAGCTTTGAGTGAAACGAAGATGAAAGGGAAGGGGGAATCTATGTTTGGAAGTGTGAATGGAAGATTGTCAGGTGTTGATAGAGGAAGGGCAAGAGAAGGTGTGGCCTTGCTAGTGAGTCCGGAAGTACAACAGTGTGTGATTGAATGGAAGGAGGTGTTATCGAGACTGATGTGGGTGAAAGCGAAATTTGAACGTGAGTTGTGGGTGTTTGTGAGTGCATATGGGCCTGGTAGTGAAAGGGATGAACAAGAGAGGAAGTCTTTCTGGAATGATGTTGATGAGTGTCTGCAGAGTCTTGGAGCGAATGTGAATGTGGTAATGATGGGAGATCTGAATGCTAGAGTGGGAAATGTAGCAGTTGAAGGCGTAGTTGGTATGCATGATGTGCCTGGAAGAAATGAAAATGGGGAACGAATGATAGCGATGTGTGTTGAGCGAGAGATGGTGATTGGGAATACGCTGTTTGAGAAAAAAGATATTTATAAGTATACATGGGTGAGACAGGAGGGTGGAAGGGTTGTTGATAGAGCTTTGATGGACTATGTGGTTGTGTCTACGAATGTAATTGGAAGTTTGTTGGATGTGAGAGTTCTGAGAGGGGAGGGTGGAGGTATGTCTGACCACTACCTGGTGGAGGGAAAGTTAAGAGTAGGTAAGAGATGGGTGAGGGCTAGGAAGGTTAGGTGTGGCAGGGAGGTTTTGAAAGTGAGTGAGTTGGATAAAAGAGAGAAAAAGATAGAGTATCAGGAGAAATTGAAAGATGAGTGGAACGCAGTGAAAGATCGGGAAAATGGCAGCGTGGAGGAGGAATGGCAGTTGTTTAAGAGTGCTGTGGTGGGGCATGCAGAAGAGGTGTGTGGTGTGAGACGTGTGGGTGGTGGTGTAAGAAAAGGAAGTGAATGGTGGTGCGAGGAAGTAAGTATGGCTGTGGCCGAGAAGAGACGTGCATATGAAGTGTGGCTGCAGAGGAAGGATGAGTTGTCATATGAAAGGTATAAGGAAAAGAGGAATAGAGCGAGAAGGGCTGTGCGTGATGCTAAAGTGGCAGCAGATGAGAGGTGGGGTAGGCGGCTGACAGAGAATTTTCAACAGAATAAAAAAATGTTTTGGAAGGAGGTGAAAAGGGTGCGAAAGGGAGAGTCTGGGAAGGAAGAACGAGTAAAAGCAGAGGATGGAAGGATGTTAATTGAGATGGATGCAGTAAGGAAGAGATGGGCAGAGTATTTTGAAAGATTGTTAAATGTAGAGGAGGAAAGGGTGGCTGAGATTGTAGCGGATGGAAGGGTGCAAGGAATAAATGTGTTGGGAGAGTTGAATGATTCTTTGATCACGAAGGAGGAAGTGGAGAAGGCAGTAAAGGAGATGAAAACAGGGAAAGCTGCAGGTATGGATGGGTGTGCTGTGGAATGCCTGAAGGGTGGTGGTGTGACTATTGTTGACTGGTTAGTAAGATTGTTGAATGTGTGCTTTGAGAAAGGTATGGTGCCAATTGACTGGGCAAGTGCTTGTGTGGTCCCGTTGTATAAAGGCAAGGGTGATAAGTATGAATGTACTAGCTTTAGGGGTATAAGTCTGTTGAGTGTTGTAGGTAAGGTGTATGGTAGAGTGTTAATTATGAGAGCTAGAGAGGGTACAGAGGGAGTGATTAGTGATGAGCAGTGTGGCTTTAGGAGAGGGAGGGGATGCGTGGATCAGGTGTTTGCTGTGAGACAAGTGTGTGAAAAGTATTTAGCGAAAGGCAAGGATGTGTTTTGGGCATTTATGGATTTAGAGAAAGCGTAGGATAGAATTGATAGGGAGGCTTTGTGGACTGTTTTAAGATTGTATGGACTTGATGGTAGGTTACTAAAAGGGGTGAAAAGTTTTTATGTAAATAGTAGAGCATGTGTAAGAGTAGGAAATGCTGTGAGTGATTGGTTTCCCGTGAGAGTGGGGCTGCGACAGGGATGTGTGATGTCGCCTTGGTTGTTTAATATTTACATGGATGGTGTTGTAAGGGAGGTGAATGCAAGAGTTGTAGGTGGTCTGAGTCTGGTAAATGTTGATGGTGGAGAGTGGAATCTGAAGCAGCTGCTGTTTGCAGATGATACTGCACTGGTGACTGATTCAGAGGAGAGATTGAGGCAGTTGGTAGAGGAGTTTGGAAGGGTGTGTGAAAGGAGGAATTTGAAAGTAAATGAGAATAAGAGTAAAGTGATGAAGTGTACGAGGTTGATAGATGGTAGGGGGATGAATATAGTTTTGAATGGTGAGTTGCTTGAGGAGGTAGATTGTTTTAAATATCTAGGGTCACATGTTGCTGTGGATGGAAGAATAGATGCAGAAGTGAAGTTTAGAATAAATGAAGTAGGAAAGGTGCTGGGAGGAATGAAAAAAGTGTTTAAATGTCGTTCGCTTAGAATGGATGTAAAGAGAAGGCTGTATGAGGGTGTTGTGGTACCGACTGCATTATATGGGGCTGAAACATGGAATATGGGTGTAGCAGAGAGGAAAAGTTTGAATGTAATGGAGATGAGGTGTCTGAGGAGTATGTGTGAAGTGATGCGTATGGATCGGGTGCGAAATGATGAAGTGCGAAGGAGAACTGGAGTTGTTCGGGAGATGGCTGGTAGAGTTGAGCAGAGCGTGTTGTGATGGTTTGGGCATATGGAGAGAATGGATAATGAGCGATTGGTGAAAAAGATACCTAGATCTGATGTGAGAGGTGTAAGGCTGAGAGGAAGACCACGAATAGGATGGATGGACAGTGTGAAGAGAGCGCTGGATGCGAGAGGGATGTCTGTTGAGCAAGGAAGAGTGGCTGTGCGTGACAGAAATAAATGGAGAGAAATTGTGAATAAATAAGTGATGACGCAGCCCTGAGGGGATATTCTCCCGCATTTGGTCTGATCAGCTAGTCAGGTCAGGTGCGGGTAAGGGGATGGGTCTGTTATGATGTGGCAGGGGTAAACCAGTTCTGCTGTCGGGCCCTGCTGCAGATGTCACTGATTGCATTGCGCAGTTGACCCTTGTGCGGTGTGGTGCGGTGAGGATCTGTCCGTTCTCCCCTTTTGGGCTAAGATGTGAATGAATGTGTTTGAATGGATGAGTAAATGGAGAGTGTGTCGTCCTGTCTCGGCTACCTCCCTTTCCTTGGGGGAAGCAGCCTAGGTATATATATATATATATATATATATACATACAGGTATATCTATCTATCTATCTATCTATCTATCTGTATATATACATATATATATACATATATATATATATATATATATATATATATATATATATATACCCTCTCCAAGCCAGTAGATTTAATGACTATGCTAAATTTCCATAACAGGGCCTCTGGATCACGTAATTTTACACTTGTTTATTATAGAATACCACAGTGAAACTTGAAAATCAATCGACCTACTGAATGTATTAAGTCTGATAATCTTAGATAGCCAAGTTTATGTAAAATGGTCTGAACAACTGGAAAGGCACAGGTAAATGCTTCCAAACTAACGGTATAACTTAGGACAGAGTATTCCCTCAAACGATGATTGATTTTTAACATTTCTCTCTCTCTCTCTCTCTCTCTCTCTCTCTCTCCCTCTCTCTCTCAGACATACTTTTTTTTTTTTCCGTAAATATGCCATGTGATTGATTCGTTTATTGTCATTCTTGTAAGCAACAGTTCTAAAGGTGTTCAGAGTTTTGCTTTGTCGTTTGCAGAGGGGTGCTGGAAAGCAGGTGAGGTAGCTGAAGATGGTTCATATATTGAGATACAATGTACTCACTGGGTCTGGTGAAGGTAGAGGGATGATCTCAGACCGTGAAAAATTAAAAGGCATGGCTTTCAACCGTAGGCCTTTATGGTTTCAAACTTGCGCATCCAAATAAAACATGGACAAGCCGGTAGGCGACGATGGCCAGCTCAAAGCGGACAAAACTTTGTCAGCGACCTGAAGTGAGTTTCGATACTGAAAGTCATTTCTATATGGAGGTACTCCAATGCAACATTCCATTCAAGAATCATGGCCGTGGCTTAATAATCTTCGGAGACTCAGCATTTCGCTCGAGCAAGGTGTAATTTTAGCGCTTTTCATATATTCAGCATATGATGACCTTTGACACCTGACCTGGCGGATATAGGTCATGCACGTATGAAGCACAATTGTGCTACTCATCAACGTCTATAATCAGGCAAAGTTTCGTTCAATTCCATCCACCCACTGTGGAGCTAGGGAAAATGGAATTTGCAGAATGGCCCATGAGAGATACAAATTCTAGGTGGCGCTGCCAGCAACTGGAAGAGTTTCGACACTACATATCATTTTTGTATGGAGGTACTCCAGTGCAACATTGCACCCAAGAATTATGGTCCTGGTTTAATAGTCTTCGGAGCTTTATCATTTCTCGCAAGCATAGTCGTGATTTTAGCTATTTTCACAGTTTTTGCATTTGATGACCTTTGACCCCTGACCTGGCCAATGTAGCACATACGTGTACGGTAGAAAGGTGTAGGACTAATCAATGTCTATAAACATGCAAACTTTCATTCAGTTAAATCGAGCCACTGGGGAACTAGGGGGGCATTTTTGAAAACTGGTACTGGTTGCTAAGGATGCTGAGGCCAATCGTTGCAGGGTTGCCACTCGATAACTGAGGGAGAGAGCGGAAAATGGATGGAACACTTCTGATAGGAAATGACCTCAAGATTACACCTGAAGAATTCAGAGCTTTCTACGCCCATTAATAATGCTTCTACAACTCAAAACGCGATAAGTACGGAAAAAGCTGTTTTTCAGTCGTTACTAGGCAACAACTAGTTGCCCAGCAACCAATACCTTGCAGACACAACTAGGTCATAGGCTGGTCGTTGTTTCCAAGCTTGGTCGGAATCGGTTAATCCTGAAGGACAGAACTGCCTATCACAATTAAACAAGAACAAAAGAATACAAGAAAGGAAACGTGATTAATAATAAGGGCAGCGTGGAGCTGGCCAATATTAATAAGCTTCCCATAACCATAGGCTAATTGTTAGGTTAAAGCCAAATAACCAAAGGCTGCCTGGTTACTGAGATACCGTGTCCACATCTGTAAAGTGCTGCGTGTGTAGGAGGGGGATTTTTGGCATGAAAGTAATAGTTACTGGTTTTGTGTCTGAAATCCCTTTTGTCTGTTCTTTTTTTTTCTATTTATTTTTAAGAGATGGGGTGTATGGTGGCATCAACTCAGTAGGAACCTCGACATCCTTAAGCTGTGACGCACAGAGGGTGAGGTGCTGGAAGGGAGAGGATGACCTAGAGCCATGAAGATCAATGGTCTTTACCACAGTCGAAGGAATCTAAACTGCAATGAGCAAGGAAACTGGGTTGATGGTGTGGGGACCTACAGGGAATTAATGTTTTACGTTAACCTTACTCCCACTGTATGTGTAAAGTTGGCAACATAAAGTTTCCTTTTTACTCTGATGTGACATTCACAGTCTGCAGTTTGCAGGACGGCAAATATGTAAGACCATAATGATTTTCCTCTTATGAAGGAATTCAGTTAGATGGAAGGAAATACAGACCTGAGAGTATGAATGGAGGAAGTGTTGAGGCAAGAAGAGAAATAAAGATGGAAGGAAAAATAAAGACCTGTAGGTAAACGCAAAGAAAGATCCTGGACGGAGAAAGAGATAGGGCAGTTAAAAAATGGACTGACTCGGCAGTGGAAGATACCAAAGAAGAAAAAATGTAGGAGATGAAGGAATAGGAAATGACGAGATTGAGGCCTGGTTATAACAGATTTTTGAGGTTAATGGGGAAGATGCAGAGAAGAACGAAAATAAAGGTAAAAGAATGTCGTGGAAAAACCCGAGAAAGTGATGCATGTGCAGATAATCATGAGTTGAGGCAATGTGCGAACCAGGACGAGTGTTATTAGGGGAGATCAAGAGGAGTTAAGGTTAAGTACGATTAGTGGAGGATGAAAAGAAGAGGCAGTAGAAGGCAACTGTGATGAAGAAATTCTTTAAAGTACTGTCATATTATCCTCCAGTAATTTGCTGATGGCGTATATATTTTGGGGTATATGGCAGCTGCAAAAAGAGTGTTGTGAGAATAATGGAAAAAATATTATTGGAGTAAGTTGTTAGACCATCACAGTATTAAGAATTTAGTCAACGGGATGTTAAGGGATACCTCAGACCGGAGCTCATTGCAAGAACTTTCAGTGTAACACGCGCGCGCGCGCGCACACACACACACACACACACACACACACACACACACACACAACTAAGATAAGTTTTGTGAAATAGATGAAGATGTATGGAAGGCTGCATAACAATAGAAAAAAATAATAATCAAGAACATGGTCGAAGAAGTAAAGGACATGTAACCTAATCTTTAAATCTTTCAGTGCATATATTCGTGCAATTATTGGCTAGTAAATCATAAGCTACAGCTACCGCAAATTGACTTAGGGCCTCCCTCCACAAAGTATTAAAAAACAACAGAAATCATAGTATATCACAATATTTGTTCAAGAAATGCCATTCATTAATAAGACATTATGTTTCTCTTGTTTTTCAGGACCAGTTGGAATCGTTTTGGCATGGAATCACTTAGAGCTCTAAAGTAATCTAAGGACAATTCTTTGCACCAAACATCTGTCAGTTCAGTCTTGAGGTTGTCCAGAATGGGTGTCTTCTTCTCTACCATGATTATCTTCATCTTTGCCCCACAGTTATCTATCAGATTTAGATCCGGACTGTTGCGAGGCCAGTGGAGGACCTCAATCCGATTATCCTAAAGCCATTTTGTCACCTTTCTTGACTTGTGACATGGAGCTGAATCGTGCATGAAAAAGTCGCATCCATGAGTAGCAAAAATGTTTACCAAATGATCTTTCAGAACTTGAATGTACCGGCAACAATTAATCATCAAGTTCTTAGGAAGAAAGTAGAGGCCTCCCCTTCCCATTTCACCTGAGAAACACCCCCATACTATTACTGATTGTGGGAGCTTAACAGTCGACACCATGAAAGCAGGATCATATCGACTACGGGAGGTAGGGCGATGAACCTTGACAGAACGCACCTGGAACACTTGAAATGTGCTTTAATCAGAAAACATAACTTTTCTCCACCCATCCGATGTCAAGTGTGCATACTTCTTGGCAAACTGAATGCGCTACTTCTTCATGCAGTCAGTGAGAAGTGGTTTTTTGGCTGCGGTGCCGCTTGGCAAACCCAGCTCCAACTGCAAGTGGTGTTGGATAGCTCGAATTGAGAAGTCTTGTAACAGCTGGGGATGCATTCTCTTCAATTCTGCTGCTGTCAGTCGAGGACTCTTGATTACTTTCTTCTTCAGAAGCGTATCTGTACCTCTGGAAGTCATCCTCTTCTTCCCAACACCATGCTTGTGCTCTGGTATGATATCAGGTGGCAGGCCGCGTGCTGCAGGAAGAATCTTCATAACATTCGACTTTGCGTGTCCAGTACGTTCACAAATCGTGTTGGAGGGGTCATTTTCCTGCCTCTATTCAATGATACGGACCCTCTCATCCCTTGAGCAGTACTTTCCAGGCATTACAACTCGACTCTAGGAAAATAACAGGGGGAGGCGGTGGCTGAATCGGTAGAGCGGCGGCCTGCAGTCCTGATGGACCCAGGTTCGAATCCCGGCTGGGACAGGGAACAGTTTAAGGATTTGAATTTCATAAAAACAGACTTTCCTGATCTACCAGATGACCCGCCAACATGTAAAAATACCCCCGCTAATACCAATACACCAGTCCTGTATGAGACAGCCTTAGCATGTATTCAATATGGACGGTGGGTGTTAGCGCCAAAGTGGTGACATGTGGAGGTGTAGGACGACTACTGGGCCTTGGGATTGGCTACTGCCTCGAGATATAGGCCCTGAAGCCTTTGCCCAGAGTCGGACACATAAAAAAAAAAAAAAAAAAACTAATGCATACGAAAAAAGAGGGTGGTGCAAACTCGGAGCGACGGCAACATACTGTATACTCCCACTCTCGCTTCTGGGCAAGCACTGACGTGCTGAGTGTTTCACCACCTCCCGCCAACACCATAGGAGTTGCCAGTTACTTCTTGCCCCCAAAATTCACTTGGTAGAGGTGGAAACACAAAGACAGACAACTCTCCCATAGCAATTCTGTGTGTAGGTCCTAAGTCAATTTGCGGTGGGTGTAAATCCTAAACATATTTTTCTGGCGCACTTATGCTATACTGGTTCTAGCCTACTATTATGGCACTTACTGAGGGAAAACAGATGCAAGGATGGGGTTACATATGCTTTTATTGCTTGAATCTTGTTCCTATGCTTTTTAAAACACTGCCATCCCTACATCGTCATACTGCTTGCTCCAATGTTGTTTTTAAATCTCTGCATTAGAAAGTTATGATAGTTTTTGTATGTAGGTCAACAGTGTACAGAACTTACGTTGCGTGGACTCCATCTCCCAGATCCTGTGTCCCCAGTTGTACAGGCTACTTGGGATCCATAAGACGCTTGTGCCACCTAACACCCAGGTGACGCGACGTCATATCTACTCTGGTGTAAAGGTCATCAAGTTGGCGATTCACTTACTGTAGGTTTGGGTTAGGAGAGATTAGATTTAATTAGGTTAAGTTACGTTGTTAGGGTAGTTTTGATTAGGTTGGGTGAGCTGAGGCTGGATAAGATGAGGTTATGTTACATTAGATTAAGTTAGGTTAAGTAACACTAGGTTAAGTTAGATTAGGTTAGGTTAGGTTTGGTTAGGTTCGGTTCTATTCGGTTAATTTATGTTAGGTTAGGTTAGATTAGATTAGACTATGATAGGTGAAGTTTGATAAGTTTCATTGAAGTTAATTCGGTTAAGTTTGGGTAAGTTAGATGGTGTCGCCAAATATTCCCTCTTAAAACTCCTTCCTTGAAAGTCTCTGGATCCCAGGTTACAAAAGATTTCAACAACGCTCGATTCAAACAATACTTATTCCTAGAAACAGTTCAACATACAAAGTGTTGTAATAATAAAAGGGTTAATGAAGGCTCTGACGAAACCTGTTCCGTTTGAAAAATGTCTCCTGAACTTAACAAAACCGTCTGGAAATAATAAAAGGAGCACTCAGGGAGTGCAATAGCCATGCCTTACAATCTGTCAGCGATGAAACTTATAACCCTGACTGATTGTTGTCAAAATATGAAAAGAATAACTCCCTCGGATGTCAAGCAACTCCTCTATTAAATATGGTCCAATTTGAGTAAAAGTTTTTAAAGTTTACTTTACCCAGTGACCCTGATGTTTGACCTATTGCTTCCAAAATAGAATAATTTCTTCTTTGGCTGACCTTTCATTATTCTACCATATTTGATCCAGATCGAACAAATTTGTCTTTGACCTTTACCTCCTACAGGGAAATGGTATATGAATAATGATCAGAATTACATGGAGACAGGAAGAGACCTGAATATAAAATTAGCATTGGATAAAGTATGTGTTTCGTAGAAGAGACAACAATTATACTATCGGCATAACTGAGCGGCAACTCAGAGACGGAATAAGACGGAGAATTAACGTACAACCACTGGAGGCTTGTAAGACTGTGTTTGCCCGACTGTGATGTAACATGTTGGCAACTAAAGGGTTAGGCTGATGAAAGGTATGAGAGAATTTTTTTTTCTACGGTGAACTGACAAAGGTTGCTCCTATCACTGATGATAAGGAGGAGAAGGAAGAGGAGGAGGAACTATGCTGCTCTGTTCCAGTTGATTTTGATATTCTTTCACAAGTACCGGATAATTTGTTGTTAAAAAGGTTATGACATTTTTTTTTTTTTTTCATAAAGCGGATGGTCTGATTATCCAGAGCTAGAGCGCCACGTTGGACTTAATAAACAGCTGTGTGTGGATGTTCCTGGTATAGTGTGCCGATTGTGTCCCCATGTCTGTGGTCATTAACTTTCATAATATCCTTCTCCGGTAATATTAACCAGTATTATGTATAGCCATTATGCTCTCATCTTGTGTGTAGCGCTTTGGTCTGGTGGAAATTGATGGATATTTCAGACTCGTTAGTCATATTTCTCCAGGTAGCATGAGTTTCATCCAATATAAAGGACAATATGAGGAGCAGGGAAACTCTGTTGCTGATAAACTAGGTCATTCATTAAAGTTTAAGCCATAATATATCACAAGAACAGTTCACGAATATGAGGTGTGGTAGCAATATAAACTGCACCAAATATGAATCATGCTTGAAAACATAAATTAGGTTCCGTCACATAAAAGGGCCCCCACGCAGGAATAACCCAAGAGGAGCCAGTCCATCTCAGTAATTGGTGAAGGCTGGACAAGCAGGGCAGGGCAATGTTTTGATGCCACAGCAGGGAAGGACAGGGAGGAAGACAGAGAAGAGGGAAGAGGAGGTAAGTGGGAAAGGCAGTGCAGGGTACTGAAGTCAACATAAGACAGAAAACAAGAGAAGGGGAGGGTAATGAACCACGGAAGTTTAAAGGACGGGAGAGCAAGTGGACAGTGTACGATAAGAAAGGTGGCCGACCCGAACAAGAAAGGCCAGGGCAACGATAGGCAACGATAGGGCAGAACAGACAGGGCAGGGCAGAGAAAGTGGTCATATGAATGCAACGAAAACACAAAGATAGCTCTATCAGCAAAGCATCTACCATATTCTAATAGGATAAAAAGCCAATGTTGTTACGAAAAAGAGAAATGAAACACAACTTCATTTAGAGTTATTTTTGAAATTTTAGTCTTACAGAAAAGATTGGGTGAAAAAAAAAAAATTCCCATCGCCATTTGAACGGAGGAAATGCAGTATTAACCATCATTATTTTACAGTACAAAGTATTCTCCGAGCATGTATATCCCTTGTAATTTGCACCAAGTAAAGAAAAATAATGTTTCAAAGAATCATATATTAGTCACTTATTTTGTGGATAATATAATTTCTTGTCAAGGTTTACCTGTAAATTCAAGTCTATATAATTTATAGGGGGTAAGTAATGTAACTGATTTACCTAGTTCAGTCCACTGAATAATTCATCATCATGAATTTGAATTACTAGATTCATTATGGGTGTACTGTACAGTACAAACGCACTTTCTTGCCGGCCAAGACAGAGAAAGGAAGTGGGATTAGGGTAGTGAGGGGTATCACAGATCTTTTACTTTCTTATTGTGAAAATATCAGCCAGTATAGAAACATTCAGGTCACTTTGTCTTTCGAAAATTTTCAGAAGATTTGAAGCTCATTGTCATTTCATTTGGTAGAATGTAAGCTATCATAAAGCCAACTTCTTATGCTCAAATTTGTTTCAAAGTCACAATGCATTATTAATTTTCCCCGACACACAAGACCCGTCCTGTATAACGTACAAAGAATCTGTACCAACATTTCTGTTCAGATGTCAATCCTCACAAACATACTTTTCATATCCGTGTCGTACTTCCAAAGGGATTTAACTGCTTAACGGAGGGATCAGACTGATATAATAATTTCCGTCATGTCGTTAACAGTTTTTCTATAGTAACACTGAAATTCCTACTGTTTATTTTTTTTCTGTTTTCTCTTTTTCTAGTCGTTTTCTCATTTAGTAACTTTCTTGTACTGTCACTTAGACATATTCCTACTTTATACATACTGGTACTGTCTCTTTTCCTCCATAATGTCAGTATTGTGCATCCTTCATGTCCACTACGTTTTGTTCTTTTTTAAGTACAGTACATTAGCCTCTGTTCCGCTTTACCTTTGATATTTTCATTATATATCAGGTTCATGATTTACATCTTTATCTATTGTACCCCCCCCCCTCTCTCTCTCTCTCTCTTGCTCCATACCGTCATTGCATTCTTCATGATTCTCATGGTTTTGTAACAAGTTTGTAGCTTTTAATGATGAAAAGGTCTTAAAGATAGCAAAGGTTATCCTTTCCAAATAGCTATGAATAGGAAGGAAAGCCAGACATTACAGTAGAATCGTTAATTTCGCGAGTGTTCATAATATATATATATATATATATATATATGTATATATATATATATATATATATATGTATATATGCGTGTGTGTGTGTGTGTGTGTGTGTAAGAAGAGAGGG
The DNA here is from genome assembly GCF_032717465.1 of Coenobita brevimanus. Taxonomy (NCBI): domain Eukaryota; kingdom Metazoa; phylum Arthropoda; class Malacostraca; order Decapoda; family Coenobitidae; genus Coenobita; species Coenobita brevimanus. The sequence goes on along the minus strand of NC_137008.1, from coordinate 20,245,052 downwards.
AGAGTGAGGGGAGGCTGAAGTCTGGAAAAAATAAAGGAGGGGGGGGGGGACTTCATGAAACGTGAAACCTATGACTCATCTCGTTCAAAAGTACCGTATGTGGTGAGCTTCCTTACACATGAAAACAGCGCTTCACGCAGGGACAAATAAGGCTCCAGTAAAAAAATTGCAAAAGAATGGGGTTAAAGAATGGATGGAAATAGTTCACCACTCTTTACCTTTGTGAAGTGGATATTGGAAGAAAGGCAATGTGATCATTCTAAGATAAAAAAAAAATCCTAAACTATTGAAAATGATGGGTGATGGTGGCAGACAAGTGAAGACTGGAAATTCCAGTTTTGTGCCAAACTCTTTTAAAATTATCTGAGATGTCTGGTACAGTTTTAAAGATTTTACCAAACCTCAAAAAGATGGTGACTCAGAATGTAAGGGACTGTAAGATGAGGACTAGCTGAGCGTCCCAGACAAAACCAACACAGCTTGTTAGAGATAAGTGTGTACAATGTGAGATGTCTCAGGACCGTGCGGTGAATAATTTTCAGACTTTAGAAATACATGAAGTAAAACAAACTTGTGGTTAGTTAGAAGCTTGTGAGTTATCCTTTATAGGAATAGGTTGCTTGGGAACAAACTTCCTCACTGCAGGAAACGTATACTATGAGAGACTACCTCACTCATTTGTGTGCTGAAGGAAGTAACCAAACGCCTCTCGTCGCCCACATTTCTCCTTTCCAGTGAAGCAATCCAAGAAGATCCGTTCATCATGGGACACTTCAGAACACTGAGCTTCATAAATCTCACGTATCCCTCATTCCCTCGTTGCCTCAATACACCGACTTAACTTCATGTTTCACTATTCAGAGGGGTATTGGACATAATGCTAGAGGGTGCCTGAGTGATCACCTTAATTGGGAAAGGAATAAGCAGAGATTTAGGAAGACCAGTCACTAGCATAACAGCATTTATAACGAGAGACTGATATGAAGATAATTATGGTGGAGAGAAAATAATGTGAGTCATCCACCCATAGCATGGAAGGGATTTATTTGTTATTTAGGATTTCTTTGGGAGGGTTTTTATTTAGATATGGTTTCATTTAGAAGGATCTGCATTTAGATGCGATAGAAAACTTTAGGAAAAATACAATGAGGTGCTTTGGCCATGTGGAGAGGATGGAAATCGAGAGACTAAAAGGGAGAGTGTATGCGAGTGACGTGGAGAGAGGGAGGGGGAGGCCGAGGATGAGATGGAGGGATGGAGTGGGGAGGTTATGAGAGGGCGGGGTGTGAGCTGGGAGCAAGGCAGTGAAGTGGCATTGGACAGGGCGACATGGAGGCCATTTGTTTGGGGCCACCCCTTACGGGATTGAGGCGTCTGGCAATAGATATACATATAAAAAATTTTGTTTCGTGTACTAACTATGAGTTCTGATACATTCCTGAAAATATGAATTACGAATATGAATCTATTTACTGTCATTCACGTGATTCACCTGAGATTCTGAACCTACCAGTATTCTATCTATCTATCTATCTATTGCCAGACGCCTCAATCCCGTTTGGGGTGGCCACAAACAAATCGCCTCCAAGTCGCCCTGTCCCCCGCCATTTCACTCCCCTGCTCCCAACTCACACCCCCCTCTCTCATATACCTCTCCACCCCATCTCTCCATCTCATCCTCGGCCTCCCCCTCCCTCTTTCCCCCTCCACCTCACTCACATACACTCTCTTCGTCAGTCTTTCACCCTCCATCCTCTCCACATGGCCAAACCACCTCAGTGTGTTCCTCATAACGCTTCCTATCACATCCACATCAACACCACAACGCTCCTTTATATCCTCATTCGTCAGCCTGTCTCTCCATGTGACTCCACAGGCTCCTCTTAAATAACTCATTTCCACGGCCCTCACTCTTGACTTGTGTCCTTCCAACAACGTCCAAGCTTCACTTCCGTACGTTAGAGTTGGTATCACAATACTGTCATGTAGTAACTTTTTCACTTCCATGCTCACTTCCCTGTTTCTTATCACTGCTTTCAAAGAACCTACCAGTATTCAACTCGTTAAAATGTCACTATTTTTTTTTTTTTTTTAAATGCAGGATTTGAATGTAGATTGACGTAACATATTTTCTGCTTACCATTTATTTACACCTATAGGTAAAGGAAAGTCGTTTGTATGCGTTTTGTTGCGAAAGGACACGTGTTGTCCACTAAGAGGGTGTTAGTTCAAAGCCTTAACAAAATGCACAATGAACAGTTCGCACTAAAACTTTTACCTGTGCTTTCTTGAAAAGCCTCGAACTATGAATAACAGGTATTTGTAGAGTATGAGGACCTGACTATCATTTAATTGAGCCTTGGAGACTTACAAGTGTCATAATCATAAAGCGCTAGCGACTGAACTTACACTAGTATGTGACTGGCCTGGTGAAGTGTTGCAGCTGGTCTTGCCTGAAGTGGTGGAGTTGGTCTTGGGTGAGTTGGTGCTTCTGGGGCTCTTCGTAGTTCTTCCAGTCCATCCACGCTCACAACAGATCCTACTCGTGCCACCTCACGTCCCTCAAGCTGCTGCTGGAGAGGAACAAGGAGGTGGAGGAGATGGATGAATTAATGTGACGAAGAGAGGTCAGTTACTGGGATATAATATGAGGGCACAGGAACGACTGGGCAGGAGGATGGAAGGGAAAACAAGGCGAAAGATGAAAAAAAAAATGGAATGAATAAACTTGAGAGAGAGAGAGAGAGAGAGAGAGAGAGAGAGAGAGAGAGAAAGGAGGGGGAGGGAGGTATGGAGAGAAAGTAATGTACCAAGGACAACATGAACCGACCAGAAAGAGGTGAAAATGGTTGAGAAAAGAGTTAAAGAGAAACTAATGAGTCAGAATATGAGTAAGATGAATGATAAAGGAGGAGGGAAATAGGTGGGAAAGAGGTAGAGAAGATGGATGGAGGAAAGCCAGAAAGAGTGCTGAATAAATGGGACTGACTGGAAATAGGAGGGCAGAAAATGTGTGAAATATGGGTATAATGAAAGGGTGAGATTTCAGTAAGACTGTGAATAAGTAGATGGAAAGACGAAGGAGGACAGAAAAGCGATCAAATATATAGAAGGTGAAAACTGAAGAATGAGGAGAGAATGACATATGATATTTTAAGATAAGAAAAAATCTACACTTTAGAACAGAACGACAAGTGGGGTAAGAGTGAACAGAAAAGACGCAGGTCAAAGAGAGACAGAAATAAACACTAAGGATACAGCATACAGAAAAATATGCTTCCGGATGGAGAAGGGGGTGGGACGAAGAGACTGAAAAGATGAAGAGAAAAAAAAAAAAGAAAAAAAATATATATATATATATATATACAGTATTCGGCAAACAGAAGCATTGAGTTAACAGAAGAAAACTAAGCAGCTGGAAGAGTCATTTAGCGTGTGTGTGTGTGTGTGTGTGTGTGTGTGTGTGTGTGTGAGAGAGAGAGAGAGAGAGAGAGAGAGAGAGAGAGAGAGAGAGAGAGAGAGAGAGAGAGTGAGAGAGAGAGAGGGGGAGAGAGAGAGAGAGAGGGGGAGAGTGAGAGAGAGAGAGAGGGGGGGAGAGAGAGAGAGACAGACAGACAGGGAGAATAATTTGAACATAGGGTGAAGAGGAGGACGAATATATATATATATATATATATATATATATATATTATATATATATATATTATAAATAACAGAACGGAGGAAGGAAAAACAAATGGGGGAAAAAAATTATCCATACACCAGATTACTGGTGTCCTCTGTTCATAAAATATCTGTAACAGTTAGACTTGAACAGTTGTCGGTTGAAATTTGGAGGAAAACAACTCTGGGGAAGCGAGTTCCAGAGAGATGCAGTTCGGGGAATGAAAGAATTCTGATAGGCAGAAGTTCTGCAATATGGTTGAGTGACATTCCAGTCATGAGCGCTACCAGATGCTCGTGTAGCATGAGGGAAGGCATGGAGAGGTGGCACCATGGACGCAACTTCGTCTGAGCATTTGCCAAAAAAATATCTATAAAATAATGCAAGGGAGGCAACATTCCTTCTTACTTGCAGGGGAGGTAGTTTATATGTAATGGCAGGATTGTTAATGATTCTAACAGCTTTGTTCTGAATTTTGTCTAGTTGTCTTAATGCAACCTCTCCACAACCATTCCACAAGGGTGAGCAATATTCAAGCTGAGAGCGCACATGACTCTTATAAATTATAGCTAACTGCTCATCAGCGAAGAAGTTACGGACTATGTACAATAATCCAAGTTTCTTTGAGGCGGTTTTAGCAAGTGATCTGACATGAGAGGTCCAGCTGAGGGCACTGTTAAGTGAGACACCAAGAATTTCAATACTTTTGGAGATGGGAATATAAGTAGCACTGAAGGTAATGTACGAATCTGGCAATATCTGTCTATTAGTAAACTGTATATTTTTAGTTTTACTAGCATAAAAGAGACAAGGTTGTTTTGTCCCCATTCACTGATTGTAGACAGATCTTGATTTATGGAGATGGCTGTACTGAGTTGAGAGGTAGAGATATTAGACTTTGTAAATGGATGTCTGAGTATGAATGAACTATGTAGTGTTGAGTCATCTGCATATGAGTGAATGGGATTGTGAGTGATAGATAAGAGATCATTAATATGAACCAGAAATAGGGTTGGCGCCAGAACTGATCCCTGCGGCACGCCGGCGTTAATTGAGTGGAAATTCGAATACACATCATCTACTTTTACTCTTATTTTCCTGTCACTAAGATATATATATATATATATATATATATATATATATATATATATATATCATCCACCTACTTAGTGTAGTGGTACCCGGGATTTAGGGTAGCTCTACATAGAGTGGCAAGCCAAATGATTTCCTTTAAACCAGGAAATCATTTACAACGCTGGGTGGTAATCTTATAAACAACCAACACGTATTCCCTATGTGACGGCAAGTGGGTTGGCGGAGGGTTAGTGCCCCTCCCCGGAAAACAACTAACTAAAAATATGAACAAGAAGCCTCGGACCGGGACTCACCAAAAGATAACGACCAAGGACCGAACAAAGCACATGATACGGATGGCGATGTGGAATGTAAAGGGTCCAAATGATGAGGTGAAAGAGAGAGAGATTGTCCAGGTGCTTGAGGGTGCGAAAATGGATGTATGTGGATTAACTGAAACTAAATGGAGATTAGAGAATGTGAGAGAATGGGAGTATGGATGGGGTACTTGTGCAGGAGTAGGTGAGAATAAGAGGGCAAAAGAAGGAGTGTGTATTGTTGTGAGTAACAGATGGAAGGAGAATAAAAGAGAGTATGGATCAGTTGGCACAAGGATTGTGTAGGTAAGACTGAAAGTTGGACTGCAATGTGGGGGATTGTGTGCATGTATGCGCCAGCACAAGATCGTGCAAGCAGAGTGAGAGAAGAGTTCTGGACAAATGTGGAAGTGTGCACGGAAAAGTTTGAAAGGAATGAGAGAGCGTTTTTGATTGGTGATATGAATGGTAAAGTAGGGAATGTGAAGGTGGATGGAGCAGTTGGTGAGTGGGGTGTGCCTGCTGAAATAGATGAGAATGGCAGTGCTTTAGTGGACATTTGTGCTGGGAGGGGGTTGGTGATAGCCAATACCCTCTTCAGGCACAAGATGATCCACAGGCATACATGACGAGTGAAGAGGAGGGTGGATGGTGAACTGAATGAAAGGAAGGCAATGATTGATTATGTGTGTGTGGATGAAAGGATGCGAAGATGTGTAATGGATGCAAGAGCCTATAGAGGTTGGGGGAGTGGACTTTCTGACCACTACTTGGTGGTGGTCAGACTCAAGGTCAAAGTAAAATGGAAAAATAGAAGAAGAGAAGGACGGGAGGAAGGAGAATATGCAAGGAGAGTGGAAAGGTTACAAGAGGATGAGAAAAAGGCAGAATATAAGAGAGAAGTGGAGGAACAATTGGGCAAATGAACTGGAACAGATGGGGGGCGTGGAATGTGTGTGCAAGATATTTACAGAAGAAATATGTGCAGAATGTGAGGTGGTGTGTGGGGTGAAGAGAAACGAAAGGGGGTGCAAGGAACAGCATGGCGGAATGAAGAGGTGAGACAGGCTGTGGCACAAAAGAAAAAAGCATATAACGAATGGATGAGAAATAGTGACATGAAACAAGCTGACAGATGGAAGAGAGAGTTATATGTAGAAAGGAAGAGAGAGGTGAAAGGATTAGTAAGAGAGAGTAAGAAGAGAGTGGATGAGGAATTTGGAAGGAATTTGAGTGTCAAGTGGAGGGATTGTAAGAAAATGTTCTGGTAAGAGGTAAAGAGAGTCAGACAGGGTGGCAATGAAGTTAGAAGGGGAGTGAAAGATAAAAATGATAGATTACTTGTGGAGAAGGAAGAAAAGGTGAGCATATGGAGAGAAAAGTTTAATGAATTGCTGAACATAGAGAATTAAAGTTATGCTAGTATAAGTGGCAGGGGAATGGCTGGGAGAAGGAGGGAGATGAGAAGACAGGAAGAAATCAGTAAGATGGAAGTTGTGGAAGCAATGAAGAAAGTCAAAATGGGGAAATCCTCAGGAATTGATGGAGTGTGGGGGAGATATAGTAGCAGAATGGATGCAGAAGATGTGCAGATTGCCCTGGGAGGAAGGTAGAGTCCCGGAGGATTGGAAGTCAGGAATAATTATTCCCATATACAAAGGGAAAGAGGAAAAAGAAGTGCGTGGTAATCATAGGGGCATTTGTCTTTTAGTGTAATAGGAAAAGTATATGGTAGGATACTTATTGACAGAGTTAGGGAAATAACAGAGGAATTAGTTGGAGAAGAACAGGGAGGCTTTAGGAAGGGAACAGGTTGTGTAGATCAGATATTCATTCTTAGGTCCTCAGTGGAAAAGTTTCTAGAGAAGGGAAAGAAGTTGTATGCGGCCTTCATAGATTGGGAGAAAGCATATGACAGGGTGGATAGACAAGGATTGTGGAAAGCATTAAGAATATATGGAGTAGATGGGAATTTGTTGAATGCTGGTAAGAGTATGTATGAGGGTGCTAAGGCTGCAGTGCATGTGAATAGTGAACTGAGTGAGTTTTTCTGTTTGAAGGTTGGGTTGAAACAGGGATGTGTCATGTCTCCATGGTTGTTCAATCTGTATATGGAAGGGGTTATATAAGAGATACAAGATAGGGCAGTGGATGTTGGAGTGGCCCTAATGAAAGAGGGCAGTGTTTGGAAACTCCCTGTACTGTTGTTTGTAGATGATGCTGTGTTATTAAGTGAAGACGAAGGGGAGCTGCAAGGCTTGGTGGATGAGTTTGGGAGAGTGTGTAAGAAACAGAATGTAAAGGTGAATGTAGGGAAGAGTAAAGTTATGGTCTTCGAGAGAGGTGAAGTCAGTGAATGTACAGTGAGGTTGGATGAAGGGGAAAATGCAAAATGTGAGTACGTTTAAGTACTTGGGTAGTGTGATGAGTAAGGATGGAAGTTTGGAGGGTGAAGTGCTTGAAAGGGTACAACAAGGAAGAAAGGTTGCTGGTTTCTTGAAGGCAGTGATAAACCGGGAAAGTGAGCATGGAGGTGAAAAAGTTACTACTTGATAGTACTGTGATATCAACTCTAACGTATGGAAGTGAAGCTCGGACGTTGTTGGAGGGACACAAGTCAAGAGTGAGACCAGTGGAAATGAGTTATTTGAGAGGAGCCTGTGGAGTCACATGGAGAGACAGACTGACAAAATTTGAGGATGTGAAAGAGCGTTGTGGTGTGGATGTGGATGTGATAAGAAGCGTTAGGAGAGACACACTGAGGTGGTTTGGCCATGTGAAGGGGATGGGGAGTGAGAGACTGACTAGGAGTGTGTATGTGAGTGAGGTGGAGGGGGAGAGAGGGGGGGAAAGGTCAAGGATGAGATGGAGGGATGGAGTGGATAAGTATATGAGAAAGGGGGGGGGTAATTGGGAGCGGGGCAGTGAAATGGCGGGGGACAGGGTGAAGTGGAGGCGATTTGTTTGTGGCCACCCAGTATAAGGGATTAAGGCATCTGGCAATATATATATATATATATATATATCCATCTATCCATCATCCAATCCTACGTTGCCCCATGAGGGTAAAGAAATATACGTGCTCAGAAAAGGAATGGTTGGGGTGGGATGGAATACTGATAGGCGGTGCGACTAGGGCCGGAAAATCCACACAGTAAAAATGGCGTTTCTGTGATTAATGGTTTACGTGCAGCGAAGGTTAAAGAGTCTTGCAAGAGTGACAGTTTGGGGTACAAATAAATGGGGGTGTAGAACAAAGGTATGGGATACAATGAGCTGGGAATGTGTAGAATTTGGAAAGGCCCTGAGAGTATGCCTTGTGAAAATGGGAGTAGAAGCTACAATGATTTATATGCAGGGTAGGTTTATTTCAAATTTGTCTCCAAAAAGGTGCCTGCGTGGCACTGTATGGCCGTACGTCTTGGGATGCAGGCAAACATCACGCATGTATGGAGAAAGGAAGAATAACTGTAAATATAATAAACACAACAGGAAAAAGGATATGGAATCCGCAAAATGGTCGAAAAGTATTCGTGAAGACGGAGTGAATGGGGAAAAATCGCTGTTTAAAAAGGTACAGGAAAAAAACAATCATGTACGATATATGTCAATGTTTCTATGAAATTCTTTGGCATCGTAAATCAACTCTTTTTAACCACTTCACTAAACTGGTGTATTTCTAGTGTATTACTCCTATCCACAGACGATTTCATTGAGCATACTGGAGATCTGACTTAGCGATGGGATTAATGAGGGCTTTATATGACGCCCATCGAGTTTGTAAAGCCTTTTCTAGGCTGAATTGAACCATCTGGAAAAACAGGAACGAATATTAAAATACATCGTTATCTAGAAGGAGTTAATAAGCAATAAGAAAATAAGATGAGTTAAGTTTCTCGGAATAACTTTACACTGTATTCTCCATCTCCGGTAATTTACTTCACATAGATGATGCTAATACGCTAATGATCCAAGTTAACCATTTATATCAAGAACCTGGCTGTAAAAACTGAAACGAAACTTGAAAAAAAAATACACTGTTCAGAGAAGACTGAGCGGAGGGGGGGAAAGAGAGGATGAACACAAAGCCCTGCATTATCTCAAAATAAGTGTTCTGTTTGACTACCCAGATATACAGGGGTTAATTGACGCTTTACACAGCTGTTTTCCTTCCTCGTGAGTAATTTACCAGCCTTGACCACTCACAGTGTAGGAACGTATACTCGCACAAACATTCCCATCCCACCACTGCCATTAACGTAAGTGCTGCTGCGCTAGTTGGAAATTTAATCTCACTGGGGGGATTCAGACTGTGGCCCTATGGGATCTCAGTCCGAAAAAAAAAAAAAAAACTCAGATAAGAAGGGTACCCCACATGACTCCCAAGCTACACGAACTGTTACGTGTCTCACTGCATAATCTCCACATTACCATTAATTTGTACTTCGTGTCCACTCACCTGTCATTTTATCTACCGTCATCCAGCTTCTTCATCTGCATCTTCCCCGACTCCACTGCCCCTAATTAACTACTGCACTCGTCACTCCTCACCTGAATTCCCTCAACTACAACCTCCCCCACTCTCTTGTGATTAACCTCTCGTTCTTTTCTCTCGATTTCTCCCTCAGGTTACCAAACTCTCTTTAACCTATGTGTATCTCTCTACTCCCCTCTCCTCCCCTCTCCACGTTCTCTCCTTTGCCTGGTGGTGGGGACCGAGACATTGGGCGTGAATGGACTGACGCCAGAGGAGGAGGAGGAAGATGAGTTCATTCAGAAGGGGTGAGACTCTAAGGCCAATGGTTACCAAGAGAACCGTTGAATACTTACCCTTCTCACTGCCATAACCCACCTTGGAGGAACTACAGCAAATGAACAGAGCATAACCCCTTCCACATGTTTTCTGTGTTCACTACAATTCTCTCTCAATAATTTACCTTTAAACTCTCATTTATGACGGTTTAAGCCCTTCAATGACTGGCATATATGTTTCACTTGCATTGCCATTTCGTTCGTACTGACTGCCTTTTAACTCTCACTGATTGATCTTTGGCTTTCCCTTATACGTTTATTTTAAAGCAGAGAGAGAGAGAGAGAGAGAGAGAGAGAGAGAGATAGTCTGGAATCCTGCAAAAGTCGCTCGTACCAGAATTATTGAGCAAAAGAAGAAAAAAACGACGTTCAATTCGCAGTGCCTAGAGGCATTGCGTTTAAAAGCCTGGAGGTCATAGGATGAGGAAAACATTGACGAAGGAAGAGTTCTAGGGTTGACCAATTGCTTACATGATGAGCTGATAGTGTTGGATGCCTCTTACATTACGAATCTGAAATGAATTAGTTTGAGAGAGCGCTGTAAGACAGACGATGTGCTCCTGCTGCAGTCAGGGAGGTATAAGTACAGACAGTCAAGAACAACAATGACTACTGAAACAGTATGAAGATAGACATTGATGAAACAAACGCCTTTGATCCCAAGATGATTGAAAAATGGAAAATGTTTACAAAGCCTTAACACCGGATTTTGGTGACGAAAATGTGTTTTCCCGGTGTTTTAGTGCTTTTTGAAAAAAAAAAAAAAAAACGACGTTCAAATCTGTCACAAGCACAAGTTCCCGAGATTCATACAAGCCGACCCCACCCCAGGAACTAGGATTTTTGTGGCAGTTTTCGAAGTAAAAATCGGTAAACACATAAATCTCGTAGCTTTCTTACCTAGCCCGTGCTTCTCTCTCTCTCTCTCTCTCTCTCTCTTATGATGAAAATCTAGATAAACGATTGAACAGCAAGAAGCCATTTTAGGCATTAACCTACTCTGTCGCCACTTAACCTAACCTAGCCCTGTGTAATTCGAACCTAACCAAGACCAATTTCAAACTTCACCTTAGTCACTAGCTGTTACTACTTTAATTAATATCTTGAACAAGAGGAGTCTCCCTAATCCTGGTCTCTGACTGGGGGAAATTTGAAGAGTGCTGGCCATAATGCACCACTCAAGACAAGAGTACATCACCTTTAATGGAGGAAAAGAATTTAAACTGGGCCTCCAGACATTTAGTAAAACTTCACAAAATCTTGCTTCCTTTTAATTTGCGTGAGAAATGTCACAGAAGAAAGCTGACTTAGAAATATGCGATGTATTGATTTCCATTATCATTTCTTGGGAATTCGGTGTTTTGATTTTGTAGACATTATCCTAGAAGCGTTATATGTATGCAATGAGTGTCCCTACCCATGACACCGGTACTCCACTCGAGAACTGATAAAGTCTCTGTACAAGGTCGACAAATGACAAGAAAGGACGAAGGCTGTTTGCCACCTAATATCTGAGAGGCACATTTAGCAAGTTACAACAGTCATTTCGAAAAAGAATCAAGGACTGAGTTGCATGCGTGTTGAATCTCAAGCTTCATTCTTGAGGAAGGGTTTGGTAGGTTGAAAGATGGAGGAATTGGGTTGTTATTACATTACAAGTAACAAAGCTTTTTGCACAAGCAAAAAAAAATACACAACAATAGAATCCAAGTGCGTCGTAGCCTAATCTTGTGACTGATACTGCAACTGATGTGATGAAAGATGTGAAAATCGGTTAGCTGGTAAAGGGCAAAGCTGTCATTGAATGATTTGGTAGGGCTACAAGTGCAGTTCTGATGATCAATGATGAAGAGAAGGAAAAGAATCAGAGAAAGAACTAAACCTTGACGAATCCCAGTGTTGTTAGTTGTAAGAGAAGAACAGTGATCATCTACAACAACAGTTGTAGAATGATTGAAAATGAAGCAAGAGATGAAGGCACAGAATGAAGGAAAGAAACCATATGAGGGCAGTCTGGAAATGTAAGCCTTGTACCAGACTATGTCCAAAATGTTTGTGATGTTAATAGCAGTGAAAAGATGTTCACCATTCTCCCGAAAGGAGCATAGCCAAGATTCTGATATGAATATTAAATATGACTAATTGAGTGTCCATCAAGAAAACCCCACAGAGACAGTTTCATGAGGATTATAGGAGGAATGATGCTTCAGAAATTAATTGATGGATAAAGTCAAAATAAACGAGAGTCGAGCATATGGACGATATTTTCATGGTTGTGAGCGGTCACCATTCCTTGGGACTGACTGAAGGAGAGCAAACTTTCAGCTAGAAGGAAATATACAATCTTATAAAGACGAAAAAGTCTACTAAGGCAGTATCAACACGAAGGCAAAATTCTGGTAAACAACAGGAGAGACACCTTTTAAGATTGTAGAGATTATATGTACTGACGCCAGAGAGGCTGGATGATATATCGTCAGGAGAAGTTGCAATTTAAAGAATGAGGAAGTTAGGGGGGGATACTTCTGACGATATATCTTCCAGCTTTTATCTTAGAAGGGGGGGGGGGAATGAAGGAACAACACCGACTTCGCTTGGAATAGAAGAAGAGGCAAATGTTTCACACGCACACACACACACACACACACACACACACACACACACACACACACGCAAAATTAGTAGAAGAAACAACAACAGAACCATAAGAGTGGGAAAGAACAGGAAAGGAAGATGACGCAAATTTTCAGGAGAGATTTCTAGCAAGCTGGCAGGAGAGTGAGAGGAGTTAAAGATTATTACATTTGGAGGGAACAATATTCTCTTGAGCAATGTGAAGAATAGATTTTGATTCTGGCTACAGCCATAAATACAATGTGATTCAACAGATTTTGATACTGGTAATTTTTTAAATTCCCTGTGTATTGTGGACAGTATTAATAGATGCATTATTAAAATACGAATCTCTTTTTTTTATTTTCAGTAGCTATTAAATAAGAATGATGAACATTATGCCTCCACATCTGAGTCAGTAGCTTCCATGACGCTTCAAGCACATCGGATATCTACCACTCATTCAAGCATAAAAACTACAGGAAAGTCAAAGAAGTAGTGTCTTGCCAATCAACAGCGCCAAATTGCCACAGACGCTGCCATTAGGGAGAGTTCATAGACCTTACTGGCTTAACAGAACAGGTTACAGAAATATGATGGTGAGTGAATGAGCCTAAAACAGAGCAAAAGACCGGCAGAGTGAACAGAAGGAATATTTGCAAGAACTAAACTGGCAGGTACACGAGTATTTGAGATATTGAAAGTATGGTTCGGGATAAGTAATGTGCTATGCAAGCTGCCCAAGGTCACTTAGAATTTAAAAAAAAAAAAAAGGCAGGTTGCTTAGTACGGAGATCGATGAATGGAGAGGAGAAGCAACGGTTGCCCTAAACATGGAAAGCACCTAGAATGGAGATTTCTGTTACAGGACAGACGGAGAGAATTTGATCCACGGTGAAGTTCAAAAGTCAAGGAATTCTGGATTACCAATAGACTTAGGAGGAAAATCAACAGTACAGATATATTTTAACTGAGATCACCGATACACTTTATCGTGGGTAGACTGGAAAATTAGGATGATTCATGTTTGGGAACACGGGAATAAGCCAGGCTGTTGCGCATGTACCCGCAATTCACCACTGAGAATAAAATGCAGTTGTATATGTACACGCAGTCAACACTGGCTTGGAGACGATTACAGTGAAAGTAGGAGAATACATAAAATACGTTGCTGTCAGCAGCTAGAAAGAGTTGGGTTTTAATTTGAAAGAATTATGCAAGGCTTAGTGGAAATGATGTGGGGTTCACCAAAGAGAAAATATGAGGAAAGATTGTATATGTCGTTGAAACTGGAAGAAACTGTGCTAGACAAGGGTTCAACCTCTAAGGTCGAAGACAAGTTTCCATCGTAGTGATCCCACCCAGAAAGTTCCGTTCCAATGTTGGTTGACTAGGAAAACGAGTAGGGATCGTAAGGTGGACAGCTGACTAACAAATTTTTGCAAGTTCATAAGTGACTGTCATTAAGCCCTGAAGATCACAACCGAGAGTGATGATGTCCACCACTAACATTATTTACTCCGGAGCTTTACTATTGCCCCTGGGCGGAGGACCCCATCTCTACCCCCTATCATCCACAGATGATCCAAACATGGCAAGTGTCAGTAAGGCTTTCCACTCTCTCCACAACATCTTACGGTACCTTTAAAAGGAATCCAGATTAATGTTCATATCAGCTAAGTGATCCTACCAGGTAGAGGAAGAAACACAATAAACAGGTGGGCGAGTGACTGAGCGAAGCTTTTGTCTGTGCTCATTAACAGATAGAGTAGAAGGTGATGAAAGCGTAGCAAAGTAGAAGGAGGAGACTTAGGAGGAGTAGTAGGAAGACCTGCAGAAGAAGACGGGACTGGAAGATGGAATACTTTCCTGACATTCCTCCCATTCGAAGTACCTGAGAGTTCCCTTATATTCATCAGTGTGGACCAATTTACTCTCAGATGACAATAAGTATTTAATCTCAAATTTGTTGCCGTTACAAGATGACACACAGTGTACGTCTGTAAACTTGTCATCCAACTTACAAGTGCAAATGTGCGAACAAGTGAACACAATTTCAAACACTGATACTGGTAGGTGAGGCAGAGATATGCCAGTGATGTAGCTTATCTTCTTTAGACAATGCCAAATTAGTTTTTATGCACTGGTTTATTCTCTGGAAGTCGGACAGTTTCATTTTCACATAATTGTCCAGTTTACAGAGTGAACTAGACTTTGATAGCAGCATTGAATAGGACAGAGGTTTATTAAATCCAGATATGACAAAGAAAAGAATTTCATCAATGGATCTAATTATAGAGCTGTTGATAGAAGTAGCAACTAATGATATCCTCTCATCCCAACAGGTGCTCTGAGAACTTAAGTGCCTCAAACACTCTAATACCTAATGATTAGGGGTTTCCACAAGGCTGCTGAAGGGAGGATGGCTGGATATGACATTACATTTTTTTATATTATACTGCTTATAAATCTCAACAGGAAGAGTGTTGTTGAACTCAGAACAGTTATCAGTTTTTATGGTCGATGGGTTAGTAAATGGGCAAATCACATAGTCAGTGATGACATATGCAACACACCTAACAGTTTTGTCTTAAAGAGGCACGAGTACGCAGTAACATGAGAAATGACCAAAATCCACAAACAAATACTCTGCATCAGACTCCATAAGATGAAACTTATGGAGATCAAATGAAATGGTTTCCCATAGACGTGATGGAACCGGGTATTGCAAGAGTGAAGCAGGTATTTCGTTGACCTTTTATAACGATTACAGGAAACACAGGAATCACAGTGAACAGAGATGTCCTTATACATAGTAGGCTAATAGAACGAAAGACGTGCTTGTCCTAAACACCGATCTTTTCCAAGATGGGATGGGTGAGGTGTGTTATGGATGATGTTGAGTACTGTGGGAATCAAATCAGTGGGGACAACGAGTTGACATACCTCTCTATCATGTAGGTTATCTCCCTATCGAATAAGGCTCTCTTCCTATACGGGATATCGTTGCCCATCACGAGCTCATCTACTGGCACTGGCAAAGTAGGTAAGGCTGGGGCATCCGGATCTAGAAAGTAAATATCCTTAGACCACAGACTGTCTTTGCACTGACAACTGTGGACAACATCTGAGGTTAGGGTGGGGTAAGGAACTTCACTTGGTTGATATGGTGATAATGCAGTGGTTACATGATTACATGACAAGAATGAGCATCTGCAGCTACATTAGATTTACCAGTACGTACAAAAGGTTGGGCTGAAGTCTTGGATGATATTGATCAATCTGCTAGATGCCCTTCAAGATTTCTTCCTTTGAATAAGTCTTAGATCAAACGTGGTGGATGATCTGTTTGAATATGCACTGGATATCCGTAGATGACGTTTCTGAAATGTTGAGAGGCCAACAACTGCTAAAGCCTCCCAATGAGTGACACTATAGTTATGTTCAGCATCACCGAGGGCATGCCTATCATACTTCATTACACATTTCCTCTTTGCATGATCATCTTACATTGATACTGTAACTGGACCTACACCATATACGACTGTACAAAAAAGAAAAAGCTTCTTATAATTAGGAAATGCCAAGACTTGAGCATTAAGGAGTGCTGTCTTTGATGCTTGAAATGAATGAAACTGGTCATTAGTTCAAACAATAGGTAAATTTTTCCTAAGTAACTTAGTAGGAGGGGCGCAATCTGTGCATAACCTAGAATAAATTGCCAATAGTAGATACACAATCCAAGAAAACTCCTTGCAGCATCGGCACTGGTGAGTTTTCTCAAGTTAGCATGTGTTTCAATTTTTTCTTGTGAAGTATGCATTCCCTCGGCATCAGCCACATTTCAAAGAAATTTCAGTTTCTTAAGCAGTAAGCTGCATTTACTGAGCGTGACATTTAGACCTACCATTTTGAGGCAATCAAAATCGTGCTATAATTTTGCGAAATGTTCAGCAGTTGAGTTACTCACAGCAATGATGCCACCTAAGTCGGCAAAAAGAGAATGGCCAATCATACCACTGAAAACGGAATGAACAAGAAGCCATGCCAAGGCACAGCAAACCCGTCCCCGGCATTCATTTTAGTGATGACGTATAAACACAACAGGATATCTAGTCAAAGATGTCATATATCTAATTTGGAGTAAATCGGGTGAAAATTGACGATTTTATGCCCACCTGACATTAACCCCCATACTGCTGAGGTAATGAGGCATTTTTTTTTTTTTTTAATGCAAGAAAGAAGAAACCAAAGGCCAGGAGCCCGCAAACCGTTCCTTTCAAGAAAAAACAAAAACAATACAAAACAGAGCCAAATTCAAAATCCGTTAATTTCGAGATGCCTGGACACACTGCGTCTGAAAGACTGGAGATCATAGGAAGTAGGAAATACAGACAAAAGAAGACAGTTCCAGAGCGGACCTGTTGCACAAATGAAGGACTGGGAGTAATGGTTAACTCTTGCATTAGAGAGTTGGACAGAAAAGGGATGAGAATAAAACAAGCAGACAGTTCAGAGGAGCAGTGACCATTGAAGTAGCGATAGAAGAGATAAAGATGCAACAGTGCGGCGAAGAGACACAGGTTGAAGGGAGCCAGTAAGAGGAGGAGAGTTGATGAGATGAAAAGCCTTTGACTCCACCCTATTGAGAAGAGCTGTATGTGGAGAGCCTTCCCACACAGGAGAGTTGTACTCTAAACAGAGGCGAATAAAACCCGTGTATAACGTCAACAACTGTGCAGGGGTAAAGAAGGTACGGAGTCGGCACAGCACACCTAATCTCTTGGAAGCAGATTTTACAAGCATGTTCAAAATGAAACCCCAAGCATGTTCAAGGCTTATGCAGGATTGAGCTGGATATTATTAAACCTTAGAGGGTATTCCTGTGGAAGATTGTGTCGGGCTGATAGGTGTAAAAACTGAGTTTTTGGTGCATTAAAAACAACAAGATTATTTATACCCCAATCAGAGGTACGAGCCAAGTCAGACATTAGGTGTGCCATAGCTTCATCCCTTGTTGGCTGAAGTAATTGCTGAGATGGACGTTGCGGGAGTTGAATGGAAAGATGAAGGGTGGAATCATCAGCGTACAAGTTGATAGGGTTGGATGTAGAGCTTAGAAGGTCATTGATGAATAAAAGGAAGAGAGTTGGTGATCAGACAGAACCCCGAGGAACACCACTGTTGATAGATCTAGGAGAAGAATGATGGCCGTCTACAACAGCAGCTACAGAACGACCAGAAAGGAAGCTATAGATGAACCCACAGATAGAAACCGTAAGAGGGCAGATTAGAAATTAAAGATTTATGCCAGACTCGATCGAAAGCCTTTGAGATGTCAAGTGCAATGGCAAAGCTTTTACCAAAGTCCCGAAAGGAGGATGACCAGGAGTCTCAAAGGTAGGTGAGAAGATCGCCAGTGGAACGTTCCTGACGGAACCCATATTGACGATCTGAAAGAAGATTGTGATAGGAAATTGCTTTAAAATTTTTCTATTAAGAATTGACTCGAAAACTTCTGAAACACAGGATGTTAAAGCAATTTGCAAATAGTTAGAGGGTTGGGAATGGTCACATTTCTTTGGGACTGGCCGAATGAGAGCAAACCTCCAGCAAGAAGGAAAAGTACAAGTTGACAAAGGCGAAAGAGTAAGCACTGAAGCACAGTTCTTGAGGACAACAGGAGGGATTCCATCAGGCCCATATGCCTTGTTAGTATTGAGGCCTGTGATGGCAGAAAATACATCAGCTGAAGAAATTTTAATGTCAGCCATGAGGAAGTCAGAGGGGGGAAGTGATGCAAGAACAGCACCAGAATCGTCTAAGGTGGAACTGGTGGAGAAAGTCTGAGCAAAGAGATCTGCTTTATCAGTAGAAGAAATAGCTACAGAGTCATCAAAATAGAAAAGAGGAGGGAAGGATGATGAGGTAAAGTTGTTAGAAAGGTTTTTGGCAAGCTGCCAGAAGGAGCAGGAAGAATTCGAGTTGGAGAGTTGAGAGCATTTCGTACGGATGTAATTATTTTTAGCAGTGCAAAGAACAGACTTAGCATGCTTCTCGGCAGAAACATAAACAAGATGTGATTCAGGGGAGGGTTGGCTCTGGTACCTGTTATAGGCCCTCTTCTTGTTGTGGAGAGCATTAGAACAAGCGTGATTAACTCACCGCATTCTGGCAATTTTTAACCCTATGGGTCACCCCAGTGCTGGCCATTTTTCGACCTTTTTTGGGGGCTAAAATGACAGATTTTGATGTGGAAACAACGAATTTCGCCATTCAAATGCTCACCGAGGCTCGAAATGAGTTTTATTGAATCCTGCATACTCGTGTAAAGGTATAGCCGCTCTTTCACGCTCACCACGTAGGTGAAAGCCGTTTTCTATGTAAGGTATACTCAGGTGTTTATGATGGGAAGGTATAGCAATGTTCAGTACACTTTTCTGATTCCTTATTACTTCAGTTTCTATCACAATCTGTGTGTCTTTCTCACTGTGAATGCATTATCTTACACTTACTTGAAGATAGATACAACATGACTTCATTACGTACAGTCCTGGCACTTACAAGAAGGTATTCACAACTTGTCTTCACTATATAACCCTTACACTTACAAGAAAATAAATTTTACAACTTACACTTACATGAAAATATTTACAAAATGCCTTCACTATGTACAGCACTGGGTGAGGCACACAGGCAGAGTGAGGAAGAGCGAGCATGAGGGGGGGGAGCGAGTAAGTGTATGGCCTTGACAGCCTGGGGGATGGTAGAGGAACAGTTACCTTACATGCATGCCAATTTTTACCCGCGAATCTTGAAAAATGCGGTCACAGTGAAGTTTTTTATTTCAGACCGTTTTAAAACAGCACTTGTGCTAGCCGCGGAATTATGTCAGACCATTTTAAAACGGCACTGGCATGCGATGGGTTAAACCAAGGCTTTCTTGCATTAGTCAAAGGATATCAGAAAGGAATGTATGCTTCTATACCTGAGAGAATAACCTCCGTAATGCGCAGGGCACACCCAGGTGGCTCCTGGCCATGGAAGCAATAATCATTCCATGGAAAATTAAAGAAGTATTGCCTGAGGGCCTCCCAATCTGCAGCTCCAAAGTGCCACAGACGACGTTTCTTTGGAGGGTCCACAGGCTGTACCAGAGCGATAGGACAGGTTAAGGTAATAAGGTTGTGATCGGAGGAGCCCAACGGAGAGGAAAGATTAACAGTGTTAGCAGAAGAATTAGTTGTAAGGAAGAGGTCAAGTATGTTAGAGCTCTCTCCAAGTTTGTCAGGGATACAGGTAGGGTGCTGTACAAGCTGCTCTAGGTCATTAAGGATAGAAAAGATGTAGGCTTGTTCACAACGTGGATCAGTTATAGGATGCAGATTTGAAAGATGCACCTTTAGGTTTTTGGTTTCAGGTCGATATGACAAATTTGAAAACACGATTTTTACCCGACCTCATTTGTTTTTTTACATTTTGGGGGGCCTACAGCCTTGGCCTAGGCCGATTTAATCATACAATCATTTTTTTTTTTTTGTTAAATGTGAGGAAGAAGGAACCAAGGGCCACGAGCCCACAAAATTGCTCCTTCAAAGAGAAAAACAAAATACAAGAGAGTCAAATTCAAGATCCGATCATTTCAAGTTCCCTGGACACACTGCATTTGAAAGACTGGATATCATAGGAAGCAGGAAATACAGACAGAGGGAGACAGTTCCAGAGTTGACCTGTTGCACAAACAAACAACCGAACAAACAGACAAACCGAGTGAAAACAATAGTCGTCCCCGAACCCCTTCTGGGCAGGGATGGGTAATAACCCTCATGAACACTGGTGGAGCATTTCTAAGCTTAAAAGGAAACCATTCAAAATTATAGTAGTCAGTGGGGTAATGAATGCAGTTATGAGGCAAAATGAGCCTTCCATTTCTACTTTCCAGTAATCACTAAGTAGGTCAAAGGAAGCGAAAACAACGTCGTTCTCGCCAAGTGATTGCAGCAAACCTGTCAAGACTGGCAAGGGGAATCGATCAGGTACAGTGAAAGAGTTTACTTTACGGTTGTCAGCTGTGTGTCTGAACTCACTTCCTGTTCTGGAGACAAGAAAGAGCAGACTATTCCACGGACTGAGAGAATGTTCAATGACGTCTTGGTCAAATATATCCTGTCATGTTGTCAGCCTCCCTACGAAGACTATGTGTCGGCCTATACTAGCGTTTCCCATCCGGGGTTCCCTGGAACCCTAGGGTTCCGCGAGAGATTGCTAGGGGTTCCCAGAGAAATAGTGATAAATAGACTAATCATACGTAAATGCATTTCTGACTCATTTTTGTGTTTAATTTCATATTCGTAATTTTGCTATACACGTACGCCATATTCTTGGAAAATTCTTGTCTTTACTTGTTATAACATTTAAAAGTATAATAATTCTGGGGAATATACTTAGCGACGTCTTTACGGCGCCAGTGTGAAACCGCCTTTAATGGTCAGTAGACAGGAGCTATACATGACGGATTCGTGTATCATCAAGTGACTCATTCGAGTACAGGACACAAGCACGGTCTCCATCAGTCCCGTGTGTACTTCCTGTCGTGATCATTCACCCACGTTATTTAGTAAATGTTACCCATCATTTAGGGATTTTATATGAATTTTAACAGTTTAAGAAAGTTTATGATTTTGTTAGTTTATGAGAAGATTCTCTCTCTCTCTCTCTCTTCCAAGGTTAGCTCTTCTGTTTGCCTTAATTTGCTTCAGTTTTATTTAAGTTTCTTTTATCAAGTTATCGTAGTAGTAGTAGTAGTAATTTATTTTTGTTCTGTTTATACGTGTTGTATGTGATACTGGTTGTTTATGTTTATTTTTTGTGTGAATGATAACTTTAGTATGAGGTCTCTTGAACAAGAAGTTTGATTTCAGTTATTTATTTTTATTTATTTATTAATTTGTTGCATTGTCATTAAACCTGAGATAAACGTAAGTTATTTTTTGCTTAAACCAGTTATCAGAAAATATTGTTTTCTGTTCTCCTTATGAACTTTAAGTTTATAGATGAGAAAGAAAATTAATAATGATATATAGTACTTTATATGTAAGGGTTCCCTGAGACATGAAAATTATTGCAAGGGTTCCATTAGGGTAAAAAGGTTAAGAAACGCTGGTCTGTAAGCTGCATCATAATATACTAGCTGAAATTTTTATTCAGATGTTAATCTTTACAAACACGTTTTTCATTTCCATGTCGAACTTCTAGAGGGATTTCATTGCGCAGTGAAAGTAGCAGACAATTGGAATTATTTTCATTATGCTGTTAAGATTTTCTACAGTACGTTGAAAATCCTGCCTCTTATCTTTCTTGTATCAGTAATTCTACCAAATTGGCGCATCGATTCCACAAATATTAACAAACTCATGATATCATGGTAAGTACCTTTGGTACATATGCAACACATATAGTTAACTGTTGATTTGTAACCGCAACAAGTGACTGGGAAAAAAATATATACCTATGTTTGGGAGGGATGAACTTATTCTCTCATACTTTGCAGCAGTCTGTAGATGCTCATCAAACACCAGGCTTTAGTATCGGTGCAAAAGAACTATAAAATTGTCACACTATTCATCAAGTGGAGTAAAATTATCTAGGAAGCTAGATCTTACTAAAAGGAGTACCGGGCGTTGCCTGGATAAAACCCTATGATCGTGCATTACCTGGCTCCCTAGATGGCCCCTCTTTGTGATAGAAGTCCCTCAGGTTCTTATTTTATCCTTGGGCCCATTTCCCCAGGGTTATATTCTCCATGGACCTGTTCCTACCATGGACCTGCTTTTCCACTACCCACCCACCCACCAACCCTGCCCACCCATCCCCCCAGTCCGTCTACCTTTCCAACCCGCTGTAGCTAATAATATGATTATAAAAGTAAAAAATTCTACGGTAATTGACTGTCATCTTTCTTCCACGTTGACTAGAGTATTTGTAATTAATTCTAATCTTGGCCATCAGAGAAGCCACTTTAGTTTATGTAATGTACACATTTAAAACGTTTAAATTCATCGTAAAAGTTACACCCATCAGAGCAGATAATAGAGTTCCATGTTCATCCCTCTTGATTTCCATAGATGGCAGACAGACAAACTGTGTGTGTGTGTGTGTGTGTGTGTGTGTGTGTAGACATATGAAACTCCAGGGAAATGTCCCGTCACATTTACCGCGTAATATACGATATGGACGTGTGTTGATTAACAACTTTTTTGGTAACCAGTGGCCTATTGCACACCGTTTTATAATGCGTTCTTTGAGTTACGGCATTTCAGGTACGTTGATTCCCAAAACTGTTGCACTGCAATGCACCGTTTCGGCTAATCAGAGGGTACAATCAGATAAACAGAATGCGGACTCTTGTAGCATACAGATGAGAGAACTTACACTTGAATAACCATTATCTAGTTTCCTTCTAAGTTACGCAATATTAGCACGGTCTATTGTAAGCCTTTTGATAGTAATTTCCGAATGAACATCACTAACGAAATCCTATACATTAATAGCCGGATCTATACCCGTGAATTTTGGGCGTGATCCATCTTCCAAGTGGATTGTTTGAGGGACTGGGTCTGTGTCAACCTGAGTTGTTATGGTGACAGAAGTAGAATGAAAATGCATGTTAAGAGCAGTAATTCCCGGTGCTGCTGCAACACAGGTTTTGGGAGTTGTAGTAGGAGAGAATGATGAAAGTGAATCTCTATCAAAAGATAAATGAGAAATATGTGAAATATTGAGGGTAGGATATGAAAAATCTACTCTGGAAGTAGTTGAAGCAACAGAGACAGTATCTGATCCCAAGCGAAAGTCTGTGGCTCAGCTAGTGGAATAAATTCTGGTTTATCCACTTCATCAAATCTCACACGAGTACTGTTATCGTGGGAGTCCTCAACCTCAGTGGAACCTGACACTGTTTCATATCTGGACGAAGGCGTATCACCTTCAGGTAAGGTAAACTTCCTCATGTACGGAAATGTTATGAGTTAAGAGAATTATGCGCAACGAAAATATTAAGGCAAGTAAGTACAGTCGTCAGCACAAATTCGCTGCAAGCCTGCTCATGTAATGTGGGTCGTTTTGTCTGGCAACGGTGTATGGGAACTAGTTGCCACACAGGCTTTTGTACGCTTTAAAGACGTGTTTGTAAGAATTAGTACTATAAATCACCCAGAATACAATATTCTTTTTATCTGATTAACGTAAAAATGTGCAAAAGACGACAGATGAATGTTGTCGAATGGAGAAGCTTCTGTTCTCTCCCTCGTATCCATCCCTTGTCCCTCCCCACCCTCCCCTCCTCCTTCCCTCTCCCGCTATCCTTCATCTCCACTCTCTCTCTCCGCCCTGCCTACCTTATATCACCCACAACGCTAATCTGCGTAATAACCGCACTCTTCTCTATTTCTTGTCTATTCCTGTAATCTTTTTGCTCCTCAGCACTCGAGAGTTTCATGCCATGCAACAGTCTCTTTCTCCCACTCGGTACACCAAACATGATGCAGCAGTTCGAAACTTTAGTGTTTCTGATATTGCTTCGTGATTCAGTGAACAGTATGAGGAGAATGGGAACATTTTCCTAGGGAAGAGAGAGGGCGAGAAGTAGGAGGAGTGGGCACAAATGTTTGTTTAATTTCGCATACTGATATAATAGGCACAGACTTCCAGGCTCACTCAAACAAATACTAGCAAGGAATGCATCACAAGAACGAGACCTCAATGTTCCTGTATCTCCCGGCAGTTGGTAGTGATAAAAGGGTGGAGAACAGAAAGACAACTGGAGAGGAGTGGGAAGGAGACGAGGAGGGTAAGAATGGGACTAGAACAGGAAGGAATACTGATAATAAACCTTGGATATAGTTGGTAGTACTGCAGGCTATTGGGAATATGGCAGACTGGGTTTAGCAAACAGTCAAGAGAGAATTGCGATGCGCCAATCAGGTTAGTGCCGTGAATAAATGAATGAAGGTGGAGAGGGTGGGGAGAGGAGACAGTGGAGAGGCATGAAAGTGAGTGGAGGGAGAGGAGGCAGAGGGAGGGGTGGGGGGGAACATCAGGAGTAAGGGGGAGAGAGAGGAAGGGAGCTTAGACACGGTTATAATGAAGAATACCAGAGTATTACGCTCATACGTCGTTCCATAACACTGTCAACTCTTGCTGTTTTTTACACTAATCAATTACGGTATACAGAAAATTGTACTCTAGGCAGTCTCTAGTACCGCTTTTGAAGAACACGTGGTTAAAGTATATAAAAGTGTATGTGGCAACTCGTCCCTTTACACTGTTGCCAGACAAAAGGACTCGCATCACACTGGTAGACTTGCAGCGAATTTATGCTGACGACTGTACAAGTGAAGGGACATTTTACTCATCAAAAATATGCGATTGTGTAATGCAACAATTAACAAAAGGTATATTTACATACATATGAAGAGTAGGGAAAGTAAGAAGAGGATAATTACGAGAAAGGGAAGTGATCTGGGAAAGTTGTTTTATGTACAGTGAGGCACTAAATTGCATAGACACACCTTTAAGATGAGTCTATAAGGACTAGTATTCCAGAGATAAAATACTCTGATGGTGAACGCAGAAAATTTTGCACTGAATAATTCTCACTCACCAACTAATATTGCAGCAGAGGGTACATTCTCATATAATGGTATTTATAGTGCAAGGAATATAGGGGCGCGTTATTGGGTAGACACATCCATATGTTTATCTAAGAATAATAACACATCACCGGCAATATAACAGCTGGCTGGATCAGGATGAAGATGCAATGGGCTGTTAACGGACACACACACTCTCTTGCTCAGTACAGCTGGGTATGAATCACCATCGATGCTTCAGGTGATCAGGTGATAGTTCGTCCTTGGGGATAGAGTCAAGGCCAGTGCTGGGATGGGATGTTCAAAAGATTGTTGCCAGACGCCGCTATGATAATCGTAACACGCTCATAGCGGCCATCTTTGATCGTGAGCTACGACAACCATTAAAGCCCCTGTCACACATACGCGACTCAAGGCCCGACCGCGGCCCAACTCAAGGTCATAACAGCTTTTGTCATCGGTCGTCCCTTGATTCTCCGACAAAGCCAGGACTCTGGAGGGCGGTCGTGAGCCTCTTGGACGACTCCTCGAGCCTCACTAGTTTTCAACACGTGAATTAAAATATCGTGGCAGCCTCACGACTTGCCAAAAGTCGGGTCACAGTTGCATCGTAGTTGGGAGTGTCGTATGTTGGTTGTGGAGCAGTCTTAGCTCAATTGGATGCGTTGTGATACGGTCGCTGCATGTCGTGATGCTATCGGACAAAAAATCCGTTATGAATGCGTGTAACTCATCAACTGACTAGACACAGGAGAGGTCCATGGTGATGCGCTGGGTGTCATTGGTGGTCTAGGTATGATGCCCCGCCCCACACTGGGTGTCATTGGTGGTTCATGTGTGATGCCCTGCCCCATGCTGGGTGTCACTGGTGGTCTAGGTGTGATGCCCTGCCCCTCACTGGATGTCATTGGTGGTCTAGATGTGATACCCCGCCCCATGGGTGGGTTGTGGGGGGACGTGGGGGTGTTGTGGGAGGGTTGGGTGCATACCCCAAATGCATCACGCAGTCGTCTTGTGTTCGTGGGCGGTCGCATCACGGTCGTGGCTGACAAAAATTCGTTAAATTTTAAATTTGAAGACTCGTAGCTCCGTCACCTCACGGTCACCTCGTGATCATGTCGCGTTCTTGAGGACGTCATGACAGGTCATGCATCAGTCCTGACGTGGTCGTTAGGCAGTCATGAGCAGAGCAGATTCGGGGCCAGTCGGGAGGCATGGGAGCCAACTAGGACACGACCTTGAGTCTCGCCGCGGTCGGCCCTTGAGTTGCGTATGTGTGACGGGCTTAAGCTGTATCTTCTAATACTCACGACAACGCTCGTAGCTCACGATGATGCAATCGTAAACCCGTTCCGTTCCATTCCTATTGTTCATAATGCAACCCAGCTGATTGTCACTGGGCCAATCAGAAGAGAGATTTCATAAACCTTGAAAGACTGAGCCAATTATAATGCACTTTCAAAATCTAAACAAATACACTTATCCAAGCACGCCATTACATCACTCAAGCAACTACGACATGCATCCCAAGACATCTGAGACATGGCAAGTGACGAGCCCCCCACCAAACGAATTCGTCGAGCAAATTTTACAGATGAGGAGGTGATGGCACTAATACAGGGTTGGCTAGACAGACAGACTATGCTGAAGAACAATCACATCGCCTTGGGTATAACTATAGTGTGGGTAAACGATCCACATCATATTAACAAAACATAGTGCTAATTTTGAAAATATCAAGATCCAGACTGAGACCCTTTTACTTGAATAAACAATATATCATTGGCTTCAGACTGTATCTTTGCAACTCCCACAGAGTTAAACCATGTTTTAATTAACAGTGCATCGGTCTGAATTTTTATAGGTGTATGCAGTAGAAACGAAAAATTCCCCTTCTTTGCTTACCTCTTGGCATCCTAACTTCCGTAAAAGATATCCTGTACATCACGTGTGTCACTCTTAATTATTCTGCTCACATATCCCTGTGTTAAGCCGAATGTGTCTGCCCACACACTCTGAAATGAGCCACTTGCATAAGATCTGAAACACATTCTGAAATGAGCCACTTGCATAAAATCTGAAACACACTTTGCAATGAGCCACTTGCATAAAATCTGAATGTCCTTAACACCTGCAAATGACATGGCACAGCACGGGATCTTCTTGTCGCTGGCCCAACTAGTGGTTCAACTCCTGCACACCAATGAAGGAGTTCTTGTCTGGGAAACCTGTAATATCTCAACAAATATCACTGTAAGCAGATGGATCCATCCTGTCTCTGTCGTTCCTCTCCCATCTCATCACTGTTCGTACTGCCAGCTGTACCTGGAAAACCACTTGTAACTCCATCTTCGTTCACAGAAAAGGGTAAATAAACAAAGTCAGCATCACTTGATACGGTTTGTTTATTAGAGAAACATCCATTGCGACCCTATGATCAGCTTAAGAGTGCTTGTCAGAAATCGTAGCGCTATGAACAAATATGGCGGATGGAGGATCGTAAAGTTTGAACATACACCTTAGCAGTTTACGAGCACGCTATGATTATCGTACTCACAACGATGATCTTAGTGGCCATTACGAGCTTTCGAACATCCCACCCCCGGATGGCAGGCAGGCAGACTGGAGTGGCTAGCACGTTTGCTCAGGATGAGTGGTAGGCAGGCAAGGTCGACGTCACAACTACGTCACATCAGACGTTACTCTTGGTTACTAGGGTTTTCTTGGTGATTTCATACTTCAAAGCTACCTGTCCAAACGCCCGAAGAAGTGATGACCCGATTCCCTATATCTTTCGCTCAGAAAGTGCTATCTGGCAACTGCCGTGGCCTAGTTGTAAAGGAATGAATTGTATTTGGGTAAACAACAACAAAAAGCAATATATAAGCATTTTTACCAAGTATATCTCACATTACGGAAGAGGAAACCACAATAAGCTTGAGGCTTAGCAAGACGAAAGAATGTAAAACGCACAGCTAATCGCTCAACGGTTTCAGGATTAAAATGTAGAGAAACTCTCGTAATCCTGAATCAACAATACTGAAGGGAAAATGTTCCATAAAATAAATCACACAGATAATGGTAATGCCGAAATCACGAACACTATCAACTCAGAAAACTAAACATCTAAAAAGATATTATTATCCTCATTTAATTCTCTATGCAGGGTGTTGTTTACGCGGGAAAACCCGTGAGTGCTGTAGCAAGATGGATCGTCAGCACGATACTATGGCTTGACACAGAACAACTTGTCAACAACGTCGTCAAGAAAATCAGGCTCACAAACAACTTGGAGCTGTACAACGGCCTCAAGTAGTTCCCCAAATCGTCTCTCAACTACCAGAAGCCTCCTAGCTCACGCTAGTCCTCTTTTTTTCACCAGCTTCACATCTGGCGGACCCACAGGCCCGGTTCTACAACAACAACAACTATGGTCTGTTAGTGCATGCAAATTATTGCTCTTTATTTAGTAGATATTCAGCAAGACTGGTATCCCGGCAACTTAACATCGAGGAGGACAGTTAACGGATAGATAAGCGATACAGAGGTAGAACATAAAAAATTTGCCAGATGGAGCCCTTCCCAACACAAGACCAAAGCGGTGGCTGAATTGGTAGAGAAGCGGCCTGCAGTCCTAATGGACCCAGGATCGAATCCCGGCTGGGGCAGGGAACAGTTTAAGGATTTGAATTTCCTAAAAAAGCAGACTTTCCTGATCTACCAGATGACCAGCCGACATTTCGTAAAAATACCCCTGCTATTACCAATACACCAGTCCTGTTTGAGACAGCCCTAGCATGTATTCAATATGGACGGTGGGTGTTAGCGCCGAAGTGGTGACATGTGGAGGTGTAGGAGGACTACTGGGCCTTGGGATAGGTTACTGCCCCCGAGAAATAGGCCCTGAAGCCTTTGCCTAAAGTCGGACAGAAAAAAAAAAAAATGTGCCCAAGAACAACCCCTATCCACCTATGTTGGTATCAAGAAGCAAAGTAATCTGCTGGTATTCAGGTATTCAGTTAGAGAAACCAATGCAATTACTGGGGGGAAATGGGTCAATTAATTCACACGATAAAAATCCAAAACGTAATAAAATATGTAGAGCAGTTTCATGAAAGAACTAAACAGGGAGAGGATGACAGTCGAAAGCAAGAGTGCGACAATGAAGAGAACTTCAGATGAAAAGGATTATATAAAAAAGGGGGAGGGGATCGTGACAAAGATCGAGGTATCCACCCACTCCCATGACGTGACACTGACTAACGTAACTGTAAGGCCTTCCAGGCAGTGTTGCCAAAGGTAAACCATCGAAATCCACTAGATTGGTCTCAAACGTAGTAAAAATCACCCAGGCTGAGAGAAATTGAGGAAAACAACGTTAGACAGGACTTTAAAAGAACGCCAGATAAACTGAAAATATTAAAATTTGTATCAGCTAGATTGTTCATAAAACCTTTAAAATTAGCGAGAAAACTGCTACATTGGTAACACTGCTGGCATGAAGCGTGACGGAGTGGAAAAATGCCAGATGTCGCTTTTTACGTAATTATTGTTATTAGCCTAAGAAGAACTAACGCTAAACTTAACTAATATTTTCGCAAGATTATTTTTTTAACTCCAAAAATAATGTTTGTAGGGAAGGCAAATATTGTTTCCGCCTCCTTACTCGCATTCAAGTGAACGTTGCCAGACCCAGGGAGTTTGTCCGAAACTTAAAGAAAGGGAGTCATCATTTATTTGGGCGATCGTACATTAAGATTTATTTGGTATATGAAGAACTCCGATAAAATTTTTCATGGAAAGGAAAAGATTTCTTTAGTTGGTCTGGCGACCTGACAGCCTGCATAAAAAGTTTCCTTGTTTTATGAAAGTGGCCCAGTACTCGTATACTGAGTGGATATTTAGGTTTCTTCCCAGTGCTCTGAATCGTTATTGCCTCCATCTAAAAATTCGGGATCTGAGAACCTATATGCTCGTAGGTACTTAGATATGGACATAGACCTTTATACATCAGTGTGATAATTTGAATAAAAATGCAAGTAGGATGGTATATACGTATGTCTATTGTATGCCTTATTCCTCAGAACACCATTACCCCCGATGACCTCTTCATCCAAGACGAACAGTATATAATCCATGTCCACTTCACTAGTAAGCTTTATGGATGGCGTTAAGTAATTTAGTTTACGTCGAAGCTCATCAGTGACAAGTTGGTAAGTCAAAAGCTCAGGATGTTATCAACGTATCGAAGCCAAACATGTTTTGTTCCTTTACAGAGGTCAACAAATTACTCTCAAATTACTCTCAGTCCGGTTTTCTGGTCATTTTCCTCCCCTTCCCTATCTTTGTTGATTTTCTGCTATTTTCTTAGCAGAAACTGTACACTTCTCCATTTTTTACCAAACATTTGAGGGGCAAATAATTTTGTTATCACTTGAACTTAATAGCTGTATTACAGTACTTAGTTTTTTTTTCACCCTCCTCCACTTTATATAGCTCCATATATCTTTTAAGTTTTGATTCTAATCATAACTCTCCTTCACTCCTTTTCTTCCTGCCTTGTTCCCCACTCAAGACTTGGTTTTTTTTAATCCTTTCAAAAGCCACTCAGATCCTCCTAACTCACAATCCCCCTCCACATTCTCCTAGCTCAGTCATCTGCCTTTTCTTTCCATACATCTTTTATTCCAGTCCTCTCCACTCCCAGTATTCTTAAACTAATACCTTGTTTTTTAGTTCAAATCGGTCAGATCTTTCCTTTTCGAGTATCTTTGAGACTAATAAAGTCCTCATCTTTCTACAGTATTTACGCATCTCACAATATCTTTGCTCCATCACCTCCTCGACCGATCTTCACACAACAATGAACACTCCGTTTTCCTCCACATCACTTCTGCCAATATTCTTATAAGATTATATCACCCTCGCCGTTGTCTTCTCAGCTTCAGATGTTTACCTGCCTCCCTGCCGTTCCTCTCACAGCCATACTTCCTCTTTGTTTCTGCCATGGTGAAGCAAATAAGGCACTGTTTGTCTTCAGCATGAACTTACTCTCACGTTTACCTATTTACTGTTGTGTTTAGAGCAACTGCATCTCGCAAAGCGATAATTTTCTATTTTTTCTCTGTCCTTTGTGTTGGTGTTCTCATTCTCTTTATCATCGCTTGTTTCCATAGCCTCGTGCCTTTATTTCTGGGTCGACTGACCTGGAAATTTCAATGAATGGTATTACACGCCTACCCATGAGATATTCGTGTTCAACTCACCATACAGCAGCTACGGAGCTCTTGTGTTCGGAAATTTCATAGTTGATATGAAACCTGTAACTGTATGAGCGGGACTCACTCCAGTCAATGCCACAGCGATTTGCTAGTTAGTTCAGTAAACCCCAGCCTGAGCATGACGAGCTACCTTCGATATTTGTTTTCATCTTTCCCTGTCTTCCCTTAGCCGCTATAAGCCTTACATTAGAGACAGGTTTGAACCTTCCTCGGGTGCCACTGGCATGGTATGTGAATAAGGAAGTGTATGAAATTTCGATTATTGTTGCTACTGTCACCTTGTTTCTGGGCTCATCCAAAAGGGTAGGGATGGGAGACGAGAGACAGCCTCATATACCATAAAATTGAGTGACGTTGATCTTACGAGAAACTTCGTGGTGCGTTGTTAAAAGTACTGCTCACATCAGCAAGGTCGTATGCCACTGGAGTTGACTCATATGGGGTAAATAGCATGCCACATGTTAACGAGCTACAGCAACCACACTGTGAGGTGGACTGGTGGGCTGGGCAGCACGTAGGAGAGAGGGATACAGAACCGTAAAGCTTAATAGATTTTCCTCCACCAGTTGTCTATTATGCGAGCGTGTACAGTTACAGAACAAATGGTGGTCCAGAAACTAAGAGAGGGCATCCACAAATTAAGATGTATCGTGGGGAATAGGTAAGAGTGAGAGTCCTGAAAATTGATCGGCTTTACCTTCATCAGTAGGTTAGCCAATTTTGAGGGAAACTGTGACTGAATCGGTAGAGAGGCGAACTACAGTCCTTATTGGACCCAGGATCGAATCCCGGCTGCGGCAGGGAACAGTTTAACCCGCCCCGTCCCGACCACTTTCTGACCACTGGTACCCCCCAATCCCGACCATTTTTCGACCCTTTTTTTTTTTTTTTGCTAAAACTTTTGCTTTTGGTGAGAAACATCGAAAATTCATAGAGAAATCGCTCACCTGAGGTTTAAAATACTCATTACAGGTAGGAGAGCCTCCTTACCTTACTGGGTTTTCTATCAGGCTGGCACCAAAGAAAACGAGTTCTATGGGAGGATAACTATTTCACACCACTCATAAACGGTATTTATTTATTTACTGTTACGAATTTATATGTAGTACAAGAGTATATTGGTTTTCAAGCAGTAATATAGGCATTATAAGCATTGTTTCACTCACTAATACCCGACCTTTTTTGCCACATTACCTGATCATCATTTCTAACTGTTTCTTCCTCTAATGCTATGTAAAGTTTGTCCTCCACATTGTCATTGATTGGGGAATCACTCTGGCCCTGAATTTCGTACCGTGGCATGACATGGCTATACTGGCCAGGTCACTGATAACAGGTGAATTGCTGAGAAAAGGGCATGCAGGGGGGGGAGGAGTTCATGCTGGGTAAGGCATTGTCTCTGCCTGGCATCTTGTTGAGGAAGGTGTCCCGTGTATACGTACCAAAAATGACTTGCGAAAATTGAAAATTGTGGAAATTATGAACCTTGCAATTGCAGGACGTTGAAGTACGTCCTCGGGATTAGCTGTGACAAAACGTGAGGACGTGGAAGTACGTCCTCGGGACGGCGCGGGTTAAGGATTTGAATTTCATAAAAGCAGACATTACTGATCTACCAGAGGAACCGCCGACATGTCGAAAGAATACGCCCGCTACTATCAGTACACCAGTCCTGTATGAGACAGCACTAGCATGTATTAAAAATGGATGGTGTATCTTAGCAGCGAAGTGGTGACATGTGGAGGTGTGTAGGACTACTGGACCTTGGAATAGGCCTTGAAGCCTTAGCCCAGAGTCGGACACACAGTGGCGTACCCAGAAAGTTGAAAAGGTGGGCTTTATTTAACTCGCCCCATCCCGATGTTTTCTGGGCAGTGGTACGCCCTAGTCCCGACATTTTTGGACCTTTTTTTTTTTTTGGCTCAAACATCCGATTTTGGTGAAAACATCGAAAATTCATAGAGATATCGCTCACCTGAGGTTCAAAATACTAGATCTAGGTACGAGTACCTCCTTACATGACTGGGTTTTCTAACATGCTGGCACCAAAGAAAACCAATTCTATGGGAGGGTAACTATTTTATCCACTCATAAACAGTATTTATTTATTTACTTGGTACGAATTTATATGTAGTACAAGAGTATATTGGTTTTCAAGCAGTAATATAGGCATTATAAGCATTGTTTCACTCACTAACTCATCACCATTCATGACTTTTTTTTCCCACATTACCTGATCATTTCTGACTGTTTCTTCCTCTAATGCTATGTAAACTTTGTCCTCCACATTGTCATCGATTGGGGAATCACTCTGGCCCTGAAAGTCTTTATTGGCCAGGTCACTGGTAACAGGTGAATTGCCGAGACAGTGGCGTGCAGGGGTGGGGGGTAGAGGTTATGTGGTGTAAGGCATTGTTCCTGCTTGGCATCTTGTAGAGGAATAGAGGAAGGTGTCCCGTGTATACATGCCAAAAACTACTCGCGAAATCACTCGCGAAAATTGAAAATTGTGCAAATTAGGGACCTTGCAATGTTGCTGCGTTAATTCACGTCTCCGGGATATGAGTGCACATCACGTGAGGACAAGAATTCATGTCTCTGGGACGCGGCGGGTTAACTGTGCAGCCCATGACTTTGGCGAGAGCAGCGAGCCTGTACAGCTGGGGGGTGCGAGGGGGAGCTGTAAGCCCCCTCTTCCCCCGAGAAAATTTTGCCTTTAGGCCAATTTTATGATCATTTTGAGGCCATATGGAATATACAGTATATATATGTATATATATATATTACATATATATAGTTATATATATATGTATAGTTATATATATGTATATATATATATATATATATGTAGTTATATATATATATATATATATATATATATATATATATATATATATATATATATATATGTATAGTTATATATATATATATATATATCTATATATATATATATATATATGGGTGAGAGCTAGGAGCATTAGGTGTGGCAGGGAGGTTTTGAAAGTGAGTTGGATAAAAGAGAGATTAAGATAGAATATCAGGAGAATTTGAAAGATGAGTGGAACGCAGTGAAAGATCGGGAAAATGACAGTGTGGAGGTGGAATGGCAGTTATTTAAGAGTGCTGTGGTGGGGCATGCAGAAGAGGTGTGTGGTGTGAGACGTGTGGGTGGTGGTGTAAGAAAAGGAAGTGAATGGTGGTGTGAGGAAGTATGGCTGTGGCTGAGAAGAGACGTGCATATGAAGTGTGGCTGCAGAGGAAGGATGAGATGTCATATGAGAGGTGTAAGGAAAAGAGGAATAAGGCGAGAAGGGCTGTGCGTGATGCTAAAGTGGCAGCAGATGAGAGGTGGGGTAGGCGGCTGACAGAGAATTTTCAACAGAATAAGAAAATGTTTTGGAAGGTGAAAAGTGTGCGAAAGGGAGAGTCTGGGAAGGAAGAACGAGTAAAAGCAGAGGATGGAAGGATGTTAATTGAGATGGATGCAGTAAGGAAGAGATGGGCAGAGTATTTTGAAAGATTGTTAAATGTAGAGGAGGAAAGGGTGGCTGAGCTTGTGGCGGATGGAAGGGTGCAAGGAATAAATGTGTTAGGAGAGTTGAATGATTCTTTGATCACTAAGGAGGAAGTGGAGAAGGCAGTAAAGGAGATAAAAACAGGGAAAGCTGCAGGAATGGATGGGTGTGCTGTGGAATGCCTCAAGGGTGGTGGAGTGACTATTTGTTGACTGGTTAGTAAGATTGTTGAATGTGTGCTTTGTGAAAGGTATGGTGCCAGTTGACTGGGCAAGTGCTTGTGTGGTCCCGTTGTATAAAGGCAAGGGTGATAAGTATGACTGTACTAGCTTTAGGGATATAAGTCTGTTGAGTGTTGTAGGTAAGGTGTATGGTAGAGTGTTAATTATGAGAGTTAGAGAGGGTACAGAGGGAGTGATTGGTGATGAGCAGTGTGGCTTTAGGAGAGGGAGGGGATGCGTGGATCAGGCGTTTGCGGTGAGACAAGTGTGTGAAAAGTATTAAGCGAAAGGCAATGACGTGTTTTGGGCATTTATGGATTTAAAGAAAGCGTATGATAGAATTGATAGGGAAGCTTTGTGGACTGTTTTAAGATTGTATGGACTTGATGGTAGGTTATTAAAAGGGGTGAAAAGTTTTTATGTAAATAGTAGAGCGTGTGTAAGAGTGGGAAATGCTGTGAGTGATTGGTTTCCTGTGAGAGTAGGGCTGCGACAGGGATGTGTAATGTCGCCTTGGTTGTTTAATATTTACATGGATGGTGTTGTAAGGGAGGTGAATGCAAGAGTTTTAGGTGGAGGTCTGAGTCTGTGTAAAACCTGAAACTTATCCCACCAGTTGACACCAGTGTAAAACTAAGAATTTTATCCCACCGGTATTCACCAGTGTGATGCTGATAGGGGGGGTATTTTCTTACCTGTCGTGGGTATTGATCAACTCACCCATGGATATACAAGTGGTACTCGACTTGATATAGTGGATGATATTTATGAAAAGAATGAATTGTGGTAGCGTTTGTAGTTTTTGGCCGAGTTTAGATTTAGTCGGTACCTCAGGTGGTTGTCGTTCCCTCAGCGAAGGAATCTTGAATTGGAAGGGGAGTGAATTTGGCTTGAGGACATAATTTCCTTGATTAGGTATACTAATAAAGAAAAGAAAATGCTATATACTTTACTCTACTTTAATAATTGTTATTTTCCACAAAAAAAAACATTTTTTATTACATGACCCTTTTTAGTATGAGAGAAGATTGTAAATGTTACTAAGGCTTTTGGGTGATCATTCCTCTAACATTATTACCAGGCGAAACAATTTGATACACGCGAGGTATGGAGTAGTTGTACTTTACTTTCTTTTTGGCCGTTACTCTTGGGCTCAACAATGGCCTCAAGACAGGGACACTTTTACGGGTATGATTTGTCTGTTCGGGCTGGCATAGCCTCGAATCAATAAGAATGATTATTTGTGTTCATCTTTCACCCATATAAGGTATTCTCCTCATATAATTTTCTCGGTTCCCACATCAAGACAGTATTATTTACAGTTCACCATCAACAATGTTATATAATCACTAGAAATACATAACCTCTCGGGCCTGTCTAGCCTCGAGAAAATAATTCAAAAAAAAGAAATACAATCACTAGGAACACCCCAATCACTCGGGCTTGTTTAGCTTCGAGGTACAACTCAAATATCACATTATTGCTCACAATCAGTAAGTTCCCTTCCACGCTCCTGATTATAATTTTTCTAATAAACTAATTTTAAAGAAAGAGAACAGTTAATGAATTTGAATTTTTTTTCCTTTCCGTTACAGAACATATCACTTTCATATTTCTATTCCTTATTTACGAAAAAAGAAGTTCACTTGATAGGATCATTAATAACATATCAACTACTTTCGGTTTGTAAAATACTTCGTGGGTAGTGTAAATGTGTATGTAAAAAGTCTACGGGCAATACTTGGGAATAATGGCGTGCTCACACAGACGTCGCCTGTGTCTGGGGAACTGAACGAACGTCTATTAGATACGATGACTGGGGCTCGAGTCACTACGTTAAACTCTCAACAATATTACTTCATATAGTCCATAATAAGTAAGGATTAAACAAAGTAAAAGAGGGGGAGAAAGAAGAAATGTGGATGACCCACCTGAACGAACGTCTATTAGATACGATGACTGGGGCTCGAGTGACTCGCCGGGCACGCTAGCGACGCCACTGCTCAAGTCAAATGAGGTGGTGTTTTTGAAACATGGTGGGTTTCAATTCTCTTTACAATTTATTTAGCAGTGTACCCATGACGCCAGGACTTTTGATTGAATTGGGGAAAATTTGGGATTTATTCCTTACTTAATTTAGATACTGATTCTATCACTATCTCAATTTGAATCTGAGAGCAGCTCATGCCATCTAGTGACGGCCAAGATAAACGGGACTTTAAATCCTCACAAATGACATTATTCAGGCCTTTTGGACGGCTAATCTTACATACTTGTGTTCTAGCAGCTTCATTAGCAAGCATTTCACAACTAGGTTACGGAAAGAATTGTGTATTCATTACTCTGTTTAAGGTTTAAACTCGGCGCCCAACAACGACAAGAAAAGTTGGCGCATCTGTCTGTTATTCGTTACTCTACGAGACGGGGAATTCCCATAGCTCAACATCACAATTACATCACCCGCTGCATAGATACAGAGATACATACATGTAAAAATAGTTAACCCTACATTAATCATTAATATATGAATTACTACTTAGAGTAGGAACTTATAAACTAATATTCAGGTTACACCCTATCTAACTTAAAATTACAGTACTACTAAACACATACATGAATATCAAATGTGTGGCACTTCATCTGGTGAATGTTGATGGTGGAGAGTGGAATCTGAAGCAGCTGCTGTTTGCAGATGATACTGCACTGGTGGCTGATTCAGAGGAGAGATTGAGACAGTTGGTAGAGGAGTTTGGAAGGGTGTGTGAAAGGAGGAAATTGAAAATAAATGAGAATAAGAGTAAAGTGATGAAGTGTACGAGGTTGGTAGATGGTAGGGGGATGAATATAGTTTTGAATGGCGAGTTGCTTGAGGAAGTAGTGTTTTAAATATCTAGGGTCACATGTTGCTGTGGATGGAAGAATAGATGCAGAAGTGAAGTTTAGAGTAAATGAAGTAGGAGAGGTGCTGGGAGGAATGAAAAAAGTGTTTAGATGTCGTTTACTTAGAATAAAGAGAAGGCTGTATGAGGGTGTTGTGGGACCGACTGCATTGTATGGGGCTGAAACATGGAATATGGGTGTAGCAGAGAGGAAAAGTTTGAATGTAATGGAGATGAGGTGTCTGAGGAGTATGTGTGGAGTGACGCGTATGGATCGAGTGCGGAATGATGAAGTGCGAAGGAGAACTGGAGTTGTTCGGGAGATGGCTGGTAGAGATGAGCAGAGGGTGTTGCGATGGTTTGGGCATATGGAGAGAATGGATAATGAGCGATTGGTGAAAAAGATAACTAGATCTGATGTGAGAGGTGTAAGACTGAGAGGAAGACCACGAATAGGATGGATGGACAGTGTGAAGAGAGCGCTGGATGCGAGAGGGTTGTCTGTTGAGCAAGGAAGAGTGGCTGTGCGTGACAGAAATGGGTGGAGAGAAATTGTGAATGAATAAGTGATGACGCAGCCCTGAGGGGATATTCTCCCGCATTTTGTCTGATCAGCTATTTCAGGTCAGGTGCGGGTAAGGGGATGAGTCTGTTATGATGTGGCAGGGGTAAACCAGCTCTGCTGTCGGGCCCTGCTGCGGATGTCACAGATTGCATTGCGCAGTTGACCCTTGTGCAGTGTGGTGCGGTGAGGATCTGTCCGTTCTTCCCTTTGGGGCTAAGATGCGAATGAACGTGTTTGAATGGATGAGTAAATGGGGAGCGTGTTGTCCTGTCTCGGCTACCTCCCTTTCCTTGGGGGAAGCAGCCTAGGTATATAGATAGATAGTATATATATATATTTTATATCTATCTATCTATCTATCTATCTATTGCCAGACGCCTCAATCCCGTTTGGGGTGGCCACAAACAAATCGCCTCCAAGTCTCCCTGTCCCCCTCCATTTCACTGCCCTGCTCCCAACTCACACCCCCCTCTCTCATATACCTCTCCACCCCATCCCTCCTTCTCATCCTCGGCCTCCCCCTCCCTCTTCCCCCATCCACCTCACTCACATACACTCTCTTCGTCAGTCTTTCACCCTCCATCCTCTCCACATGGCCAAACCACCTCAGTGTGTTCCTCATAACGCTTCTTATCACATCCACATCCACACCAAAACGCTCCTTTATATCCTCATTCGTCAGCCTGTCTCTCCACGTGACTTCACAGGCTCCTCTTAAATAACTCATTTCCACTGCTCTCACTCTTGACTTGTGTCCTTCCAACAATGTCCAAGCTTCACTTCCGTACGTTAGAGTTGGTATCACAATACTGTCATGTAGTAACTTTTTCACTTCCATGCTCACTTCCCTGTTTCTTATCACTGCTTTCAAAGAATCAGCAACCTTTCTTCCCTGCTGTACCCTTTCAAGCACTTCACCCTCCAAACCTCCA
This sequence comes from Coenobita brevimanus, assembly GCF_032717465.1. Taxonomy (NCBI): domain Eukaryota; kingdom Metazoa; phylum Arthropoda; class Malacostraca; order Decapoda; family Coenobitidae; genus Coenobita; species Coenobita brevimanus. The sequence continues at coordinate 20,205,529 of NC_137008.1, read as the reverse complement.
TCCTTACTCATCACACTACCCAAATACTTAAACGTACTCACATTTTCCAATTCCTCACCATCCAACCTCGCTGTACATTCACTAACTTCACCTCTCTCAAAGACCATCACTTTACTCTTCCCTACATTCACCTTTAGGTTCCATTTCTTACACACTCTCTCAAACTCATCCACCAAGCCTTGCAGCTCCCCTTCGTCTTCACTCAACAACACAGTATCATCTGCAAACAACAGTACAGGGAGTTTCCAAACACTATCCTCTCTCACCAGGGCCACTCCAACACACACACACACACACACACACACACACACACACACACATATAGATATATATATATATATATATATATATATATATATATATATATATATATATATATATATATACCGGTTTATAATTTGCAAAACGGGGGGCCATGGCCGCATGCCCCCTCCACTCGGTACGCCAGTGGGCACAATGTACTGTATATGCATACAGGTGTATATATATATATATATATATATATATATATATATATATATATATATATATATATATATATATATATATATATCATCCAATTCTACGTTGCCCCATGAGGAGAGTAGGAGCCCGGGGCTAGGCAAGTTGGTCCTGACTTTTAAGGTAAGAGTGACCAGCCTCACTCATCCCGAAGTGGTATTATATGAGCAACCACACCTTCAATATAAACCTTCACCGGCTCAATCCGATTGGAGTGCCTTAATTACCCACTAAACCACCAGGCGCCATAATTTGGTTATGTGGTTACCACTCAGCGTAGTAAATGGTTTCCTAGTGTACAGGAAACCATTTGGCTTGTCACTCAGTGTAGAGTCACCCACAGGCAGAACGATGAGGAAAGAATGAAGGAAGGAAAGACAAGAGGGAGTGCAAAGTCATCTGCAGGCAGAAGGAGGAGGAAAGAATGAAGGAAAGAAATACAGAAGAGGATGGAAGGAAAGAAGGATGGAGGAAAGGAAAAGGGAGGTACCTGAGAGCAGCACAACATCAAATGAGTGTATATATATATATATGCCAAATCGTAAATTATATTCGATTTTTGATCCCACCAGACGATATTATTCAGTTTTGGAGAGACGTTTCGAACTCAATGAGTTTCACATAGTGTTTATTAACCCATTCACTACTGGAGGTCTGGCCAAGTTGAATGAAATCGTCTAGGCATAGTATGCATAAACTACAGTATTATGCAACTGACTGAAGGGGTAGTGTGTGCATAACGCTGCAAAATAGATGGTGGCCTGGTTGCTGAGGCTAACATGTAAAAATGTGTGATGTAAATGAGGGCAGGAGAGCAGCCAGAACTTGCAGTTTTGGAAATCGCTAGACTGTACCATAGGCATAGTGCATGGCTGCACAAAGAAAGTGACACCAGAGCCAAGAGCTCTGTCGGTGTGCCAGAAACATCATGGTGTTCCTTTGCTCTCTGGGGTACACATTTAAAGTCATCAGTGCACAAGGATAATAAATGTATTACGTTTATAATCTGAAAATCACTCCCACTAAGGTAATAAGGAATTGTTGGGATATCAAAGGCTTCTTTACCGCTGGGCGGAATATTCTAGAGGAAATACGTGCATATGTCGTAGAGATGTGACCAGGCTAGCGTCCGCTTTGGCACTGACACATCTCAGCCCATGCATACTCGTATGTGGTAGAGACGTGGCCAGGCTAGCGTTCGCTTTGGCACTGACACGTCTCGTTAACTCGTGCACATTTGATGGAGATGTGGCCAAGCTAGCGTTCGCATTGGCACTGACACACCTCCTCAACTCACACATAATGTAGTAGGCAGGCTTGCATTCGCCCCGGCAGTGACCCATCCCTTTCACCCACGCATATGTTGTAGAGATATGGACAAGCTAGCGTTTACTTAGGCACTGACACATCCCCTCACTCACAGATACGTGGTTGGCTACAGAGAAATTATTGATATGGATACTAAGCTGGGCATACAGACTCAGCTCTTGAGCTTCAAGTTCTGGGATCACAATCCACAACGGAGACTGCAACCTCCGAATTCAGTGATATTATCTCTACAGTTATAGGACATTAAAATTACAGTATATCGTGAAGAACAAGCATAATCTATAAAACTGGGGGATTCAGATGATAAAGTGAATATTTGCATTAGAGCGCGTCCACACGTGCCCTCGAACATATGTTGGCAACACAGTTGGCAACATGTCTGGGTACATGAATGCAGCAGTATTTGGACAGATGTATGCAAACATGTTTCAGCGCAGTTTCGAACACTGGCAGCAGAGGCGATGGGATAAGTGTGTCCATACGAGGCAGCTGAGACTTCACCATGATGTTGCCAAGATCTGAACGCTGCTGTTCCCAGCATGCCGCAGCATGTTCACTACTGTGTTGCTTACATGTTGCCAGCACTTGTTCGAGCACACGTGTGGACGCTGCCTTAGAATGCATCTCGGACAGTGATAAGTAACCTAGCCTCTGAAAACATTCTTTTTGTACTGCATGATCATTTTGGCACCAACAGTGAAATGCTAAAATTTCTTGTAAGATATTAAAAGGATACATTATTTAAGACTTATTACACAAAAATGTAACACTGAAGCAGTTACACATTTCAGTACCATAATATTTTTCTGGAGAAACAAAATAGCTAAGCATAAACGGAGGAAAAAATCAGTGTACGAACGATAATGCAGAAATTCATATTCTGTGAAAATGTCACGAGGCACATAATGCAGTATTTTTATAGAGGTGATCTGAAAATCTTTCATCTTTATTTTAGCAGTAAACTGCTGTTTTAGTTATAACCGTATCATTCCAACGGTAATGTATATTATCAAGTAATACGTCTTAAATCGAATGTAGATTAGGCATCAAAGAAAATTTTTTTTTATGACGAGGTCATATAGATCACAGTTGTTTTACAAACCTCGTCAAAATAATGAAACCAAAATTATGTCAAAGAGGTGTCCCTGTTTCATTATGGTACTGAAACTTATTTCAGAAGAACACATCATGAAGTCATGCCACTTTTAAAATTAAGCAACCTAATGTGAATGACACTTTTTTTTTTTTTTTTTTTTTTTTTTTGGCCTGAATAATGTTGGGGTCAGTACAAGATTAATTATTGGTCAATCGGGGACGTATACCGACACAGAAACTCCAAGTTGGTTATGTGACATTAAATTTTTAAACGTAACGTCACAGGTTAGGTTACTGGGTGAAAGTTACAATAATCACTTCAACGGAATGGTTTGAATTGTGTGGAGAAGAGTTGGAAATCATTGGCAGATACGACATCGTAAGTGTTTTTGTGCATCCACTCATCATGTTTTGATATGAATGATAGATGCTACATAATGAAAGTGTTCAACATTAGATTATCTACTGAGTTCAAAGGATTTTCCGCTTGCACTATAGTGTGATTATTTAAAATACAAAGCAATAATATGAAGAGCATTTCCGCACACGGCATAGCTACATTAGTTCATCAAGAAGTGAAACTGAACTCCAGTTGGGGTTCATCAGGTATAGTATCTCACAGCCCAACTCAATCATCTGGAGTTGTAAAGGTTACAGTGTTACCAGACGAAACGCGGAGGGGTTGGCTAGCGAGGGATCACGTCTTTTATGAGTGACTGTACGCGAACGGATAAAACGTTTGAATCAGAGCCTGGTTTGTCTTTAATGTAAAATCCATTTGCCATTGACTAGATTCGAATTCCTTGCTTCGTGCCTCCTTCTATTCGTCTTTTGCTCCATTGATTGTTAGTATAAGAATCAGCTGATATTTTCTCTTTAAATATAGCAGTATAGGGGTTCAAGAATCGGATAACGTATTCCGGAACATTGGAGACTGGGTAACCGTTATGTCTTCTCGGTGACCTTACGTAACTAAAAAATACCCAGTTACGGCTTTGGGATTCAAGTCAGTGCACCATCAGCACTTGGCCAACAGCTAGACTGGGGGGCTTAGATCAGCAGTCCACAGCGGTGAGTAATTTGTACTGTATTCTCGTTTCGGAAAAAAAAAAAAAAAAAAAAGTTAATTCACCCACATATCTTCTACTGTAAGCTCAAGGAATGCTCATATAGTAACTGAACTTAACTGAACAGTGATTACTGACCAATGTATGACTGAGACTGATAATAGTTTGTGTTTACAGTATCCTCCCTTGGTTGTTTCTTACATACTATGTGGTCCACACACTACTTTACCACTCTTCCCTTCTCCCTTGCCCTCATCTTTCCTTCTTCGTTTACCCTAATCCCATTGTTTCTGCTTTTTCTCCCCTATTCTTCTGAGTACTTATATCTCTCGTATTGTCCTTGCTCATCTCGCCTGCCCCTACTCAACCTCCTACTCACATTCCATCTCCAGCAGTCTAAAAATTTCCCTCTTTGCAGACATTCCAAGTCTTCATTATTCTCAATTTACTTCTTCCCATCCTTATGTGGCAATCCTTTTTTTTTTTTTTTGATCGGTTTGAAATTACCTTTTAAATGTTTATTTCCATTGTTTTCACTTCTAGTCACAACATTTTCTTCTGTCCTTTGCTATGTTGTATCACTGGCCTGTGTTTCCTCTCCCTCTTTCTTCCTTCTCATTTCCTGTCACATTTCAGCTTCTCTTCATTTGTACTCATATTCCCAAACCACTAAACTGAGTTTTCTTCAATAACTTTATAGCCGTCTAACCCTGTCTCTGTTTCCTCTTCCTTTTCTTTATTAACTTCTCTCCTGATTTTCTCTTTCTTATTTGTTATTCCTTATGTGTCCATTTCGTCTTTTTCATTCTCTCTCTCTCTCTCTCTCTCTCTCTCTCTCTCTCTCTCTCTCTCTCTCTCTCTCTCTCTCTCTCTCTCTCTCTCTCTCTCTCTCTATTTTGCTTACTGTTTACTGTCCTCTTGTTTTCGTATTTTTCCTATCTTCCATCCTTTCCTCTGGTCAACCATATATTACCACCCTAGACGGTGTTCCATTCCCTCTCACACTGCCAGTCCTGCTCTTCATACCTCTCCACTGATATCCCTTCCTCTCACTGTACTTCCTCTGGAGATCCACAGTACTCCCCACTCATACCTTGCCTTCCCAGCTCTGCAGCGCCTCCCCATCCGCACACTTCCTTCCTAACACCAAACTTCCGTAACTCCTCAGTTCCACACTGCATATCCACCCCCAAACTAACTTCTCGCCCCCACACTGCCTTTCCTACCTGACAATTCCTTCTTTCCGCGATATTTCCCTTCCACCTTCACACTGCCTCCCCACTCGCACATCGCCTCCCTATCCCCTCCATGCTCCTCACTCTGACCTTGGATCTCCATGCCATTGCTTCTTCCTAACCCCCACACTGTCTCCGCACTCCAACCCTCACACTGTCATCCCACCTCTCACTGACTTTTTATCGCCACACTTCTGAAACATCCCCCACATTCCCCTCTCAGCCTCATATATTTGCTTCCTCACCCTTACAGCGCTTCCCCACTTCTCGTTTGTTTCTCCATCTCCACATTATCATTCACACAATCATATTTCGCCCCTATTTCTCACTGTCTCCCCTGTCGGACACTGCTTCCCCATCCCCCACACTGCCTTCATACTCCAAAATTTCCTCTACACATGAACAAAGACTCTACACTCCAACACTATCTCCCCAAACCAACACTGCCTATCCATCTCCAGACATCCTTCGACATCCATAGTGTCTCTCCACCCTGCATACTGCCTCCCCTCTCCGACAATGCTTCTCGACCTCTACACTTCATCTCCACCCCCACACAATCTCTCCACCCCTACACTACATCCTCACCCCCACACTACCTCTGCACCCCGACACTACCTATCCGCCTCACACTACTTCTTCATCCCCACACTACCTCCCCACCCCCGTCTCCTCACCTTCCATCCCTCACACTGTTTCACAGCCCTTACCGTGTCGTATGACACCAGGTGTATTTGATAAGCTGATGATAAGTTTCTTCATGTAGTTGTCTTGGAAGAAAGTTTTGAATTAACTCTATGTCCACGTCGACATAATCCCAAACCTGTCCTGCCCAATGTTTTCGTGCCAGTCTCAACAGTTTTTCTGCCCTCCCTTCAACCCTCAGGTTAAACCTCTTAAAGCCCATCCTTAAAGTCCATCTCATATACACTGTCTGTTTCCATGGTGTACGCCGATCTGTCTTGAATTACGAACCAACACCTCCCAGTCCTTCATAACAACTCTTATCCATCCATCCACCCATTGTTTCTCATGTGCCGAATATTCAGTTTTACCGCCACCACTCAATCAGAAACTAAATACTGCTGGATCTTGCTCACTAATGAATGCTGATAGCTTACTATGACTACACTAATGGTTTATAGTTTTACTTACCTCTAAACCAGTAGCACAAATACAGTGCGGCCCAACTTTTCCCACTTTCTTGGGGATGAAGTGAATTAATATTTATTGATCGAAAGCAGTCAAGTGCCCTGAGACGACCTGATAGATTGAGGTCATATAGTCAGAACATTGGTCTTTTGTCTAAAAGGACGTGGGCTCCATCCCAAACTGGGACATCACGAAATTATTATTTGCTGCACCAGTACTGAATGAGAGATTCCTGTCATGTTGTCATATTCATTTAAGACGACTTGTGATAGTCCTATGTGGCGATACCATATGTGAAGGTGTGTGGCACGCAGAAGCATGGTAAAGCTTTGTGGAACGGCCATCAAATTTGTGGGAAAAAACGAATCAGAGAGAAAAAACTATCTAAAATCACCCTGAACTGAACTGCTTTGTTCAGAACTTGGGAGGGAAACCGTGTGATGATTGTAATGAATGTCCGCTGACTTGAATGCATATTAGTGAACATGCAGTTCTCTGAACGTACACCTGCCAGAAAAAGTATCGTTACTTTTCCGACTCTCCATTTTGAAACACTAGACGAAATGAGTGATAAGACTCCAAAACCTCGTTAACAGTTGGTATGCCTGTGTTCCATTTCAGAAGCAGCTGGGGGCAGGAGTGGGAACGAGCAGGAGGTGATTCATGTAAGGAGTATTGGATCTCCCTCAGCAAGAACTCCATAAAGCTATATGTGTCTCTTGGTAAGATATTTTTAGAAATAAGGACTATATAGAAGCCACCAGCGAGTGAATACAACGATACTCTGATGCATATAACAGAACTGTCTCGAAGCATCACAAATGAGACATTACACCAGTAGGATACAGGCTTTATTAAAACTGTTAAAATATACAAATGGTATGGCATACCAACATCAACAGTATCCATAACAAAAGATATTAGAACAACAACAACAACAACTACTACTACTACTACTACAACTACTAGTACTACTACTACTACTACTACAACTACTACTACTACTACTATGTACTGTATGCACATAAATTGTATGTATGCACATAAATTGCCCTGAAGAGTGCCTTAGTACATTTTGCCAAGGAGAAACAAGTGTTAGTGAGGACTTTTTAAATTGGAACAGCCTAAGTGCTGATGATATTAAAACAATAGAAAAAGATGTTAATAACGATTTGACAAGGATAATTGCTCTTGAAACATTAAGTTGCTAGGTTACTCAATGCCAGCGTAAGCAGCATATACAGGAACTTGATATTTTTTATGAGCCACTGATTTCTTCGTTAGCATCTCGTACTAAGAAATATAAGGGTAAGAGGATAAGAAAGAATAAACATAAAATTATTCCTGATTGGAACAGAAATGTTAAAACACTGTATGAGAGATCACGCCGCCACTATATGGAATGGTTGAAAAAGGGAAAAGAAAGAAATTCAAAGGAGTACATGAAGATGGTTGGCAGTAGGAAAGAATTTAAATTTGCACTCTCTAAGTGCAAGAAGGAAGAAATTAGTGAAAGATCAAAGGCTGTGGAAGAAAAATTCTTAGATAAGAATATGACAGCCTTATGGAAAGAAATCAAGAAATAAAGTAATAAAATAAGGTCATCAAAAGTAGTTGATGGGACCAGTAAAGATAAGGAAATAATAAACGTTTTTAATGGAAGAATGCTCAAAGGAGTTGGAGATGTTAGTAGTGGTGATGAAGAGGACTCATTTCTCACAATATTAAAAGGAAGGTGGAAAATTAAAAGAAAGTTCCGTATAAGCATATCAGTTGAATGACTCGCTATGCTAATTTAGTCATTAAATCATGATATAGGGCATGATGGATTTACATTCTTTTTTACTAAAGCATGCACCAGTGGAGTTTTTAAATATTTTAACATATTTTATCAACAGTTGTTTTACTCATTGTTAATATACCTGTTGAAATGCTAGAGGGTGATATCACTCCCATAATAAGAGATCTGAAGGGTAATGCAGCAGACTCTGGTAACTATAGACCAGAATGGTTTCATCTTGTCTTTTAAAAATTTCAGAACTTCATTTTTAAAATATTTTAAATGAGGAAGTTTTTTTGGACTCCAAACAATTTGGCTTATGTAATGGGAATGTCTATAGGAGATGCTTGTTTTTTTTTATTAAAAGAAACCATTAGGTCTTATACAAAAGGAGGCAGAAAATCATACATTGCATTTATGGATCTATCAAAGGCCTCTGATAATGTTGATCATTTTAAATTGGGCCATATTTTACTGGATAAAGGGATTCCCCCTGACTTAAAATTAATTTTAATGATATATTTAAGAAACCAGTTAGCAAGAATTACATGGAATGGGAGTAAAGGAATGTATTATATAGTTAATAAAGGAGTGAGGCAAGGAGGAGTTCTTTCTCCTTTACTTTTTAAACTGTACATAGATAACGTTTTAAAAACCCTGACGGAAACAAGTGTGGGTTGCTGCCTTGGGGTTGTTAGATTGAATGCAATTGGATATGCTGATGATAGAGCATTACTAGCTGATAGTGAAGAGCATATTTTATATTTGTGTGGCATATTTGAACAGAATATTAATAGTCTGAATTTAAAAATTAACAAAGATAAATAAAAAATTGTTATATTTCAATATAATAAGAAACAGGCACAAGGCGTCCGTTATTTAAATCGTTATGAAGTGGTAAATGAATACAGACATTTAGGCCATGTAATTCAAGACAACTTTTCTGATAATCAAGATATATCTTTCAGACTGAACTCATTTTATGCTAAATTTATTTCAGTAATTAGAAAATTTAAGAACGTTAATGCACAGACGTTACTGTATTTCTTTAAAGTATACTGTGTGCCTGACTATGGTTTAAATCTATGGAATATGAAAGATATGCTTAGAAGCAATGTATTCAGAATTTTTGAAAGTGCATTTGCAAATGCTATTAAGAATATCTATAATGTCCCAAGATTAATAAGTAATCATAGTATATCCAAGGCAGCAGGACTACTTCTACTTAGACAACATGTTGCCTTAGTGCAATCTAGGTATTTTAAAGCCTTAAGTAGAAAGAATAATGCTGTTTTTAAGTTATTTTATCAGTCCTCTGGCCACCATGTTCCTCGTTTATTGAAATATCTTTATGATAAATATGAGATAGATATATTGGACAACCCTATGGACATTATCAATGCTAGAATTCAATGGGTGCAAAACCATGAGGAAATAAGTGGTGTGGAGTTAATGTTAATTTTGAATAAGGTGGATAACAGTTGATACTGTATGTGTTGGTATGCAAATTGTATATATTGGATTTAGTTTTTTTTTTTTTAAATAATTGAAATTGGATCAACTCCTCGGTCTGATTGTTAAGGATATATGTATTGTAAATATTTTATTAAATTCAGTTGTAAAGGAGTATCTATAGTACTGTATTTATGATGATGAAATGTATTATATGTCACGTATCACAAGATACAAAATAAAGATGATTGATTGATTGATTACTACTACTACTACCACTACTATTACTACTACTACTACTACTTTTTTTTTACAGAAAATGAACAGAGGAAGGAAAAACAAATGAATAAAAAGTAATCCATACACCAGATTATAGACAGCCTCCATTCATTAAAAAATCTGTAACAGTTGGACTTGAACAGTAGGCCGAAGACTGGAGGGAAACTGTCCTGGGGAAATGAGTTCCAGAGATGCAGTTCGAGGAACAAAAGAATTCTGATAGGCTGAAGTTCTGCAATATGGTAGTGTGACAGTCCAGTCATGAGCGCTGCCGGATGCACTTTTAGCGCGGGGGAAGGTGTGGAGAGGTGGCACAATGGATGCAACTTTGTCTGAGCTTTTGCCATAAAAGTATCTGTAAAATAATACAAGGGAGGCAACATTCCTTCTTACTTGTAGGGGAGGTAGTGTATTTATAATAGCAGGGTTATTAATAATTCCAACAGCTTTGTTCTGAATTTTGTCTAGTTGATTTAGTGCAACCTCTCCACATCCACTCCACAAGGGTGAACAATATTCCAACTGAGAGTGCACATGAGTCTTGTAAATTATAGCCAACTGCTAGTCTGTGAAGAAGTTCGGACTCTGTAGCACCAGTCGACAAGGGCACTACTCCCGAAGTGGATGGCAAGCTGGTGATAGGGAGAGCTGGAACTCTCCATTTCACCAGCCCTCAGGACTTGATCCTGACCATCTCCCTTTGCTGAACATTTTCAGTGCATTCATTTACACAGAGAGTAGGCCAGCATGCTCTCAGAATACCTTTACCTTCAACTGTGTACACCACAGTACATGCACATAACATATCACACCTTCTATTCACTCTCTTTAGTAATGGCCACTGCAATGTTACTATCAAATGAGGTGGTACCTCGGATTGCCACCACCGGCAGGGTAGGGCTGGCAGCACAGGGTCCTCCCGGTCGCCATCAAGTGACTGTGCCGGCAACGACTGTTGCTATTTCCGGTAATGCTCGTCAGCGAAGAAGTGAAAGTGCGGCCTTATTCTTTACCAACATCCGCGGCCTTACCATTAATTTAAACTCAGCTAATTTTTTTCCTTCAGTCCATATCCCCTTTGGCCCTTTTCCTCACAGAACCACAAGTCTCACCCTCTACTGATATATCCCCATTTTGTTTTCCCGGTTACCATCTCCTTACAAGCTTCCATAACAAGGGCGGCACCTCTTGTTATATCAAATACCGATATGCAGTTGACACTATTTTAAACTTCACTTCATCCAGTTTTGATTACTCATTATATAAACTAAACTGTCAAAATATTACCAAATATATCTGTGTACTCGTAGTTTATTGCTCCCCCAATGCTTCTTCGGAACCCAGTTTATTTGATTCTATATCCACACAGTTGAGTAACCTTAACCTTGCCCTTAGCACCGAAATTACCATTTTGGGTAATTTTAACACACACAATGTTGAATGGTTATTGCATTCTGCCAGGACTGACGATGCTGGTCTAGAGTGTGAGCTCTTTGGAGAATCGTTTAATCTCACCAGCTGGTAAAGCAAACAACCAGAATACCTGATAATCCCGACCATAATGCCCATCTCTTGGATTTATTCTTGACAAATAATCCAGATCAATAGAGGATAGAGGTAAAGTCACCACTTGGATCCTCTGACCACAATCTCATCAAAGCCTCATTAGTTAACCCCCCACACCTCCCCGTTCTGAACCTGTCAGGGTGACCCGATGGCACTTTGATAGGGCAAATTGGGATGGATTTAGAAATTATCTTGCTGACATTCCATGTCAGTCTTTCTTCTCAAGTGATCCCAATTCTACCCAGTCCCTCATTTGCGACTTAATACTAGCTGGTATGGATTTATTCATACCAAGTCAACAGTTCACTAAAAGATCGAACTCTCCAAAGTGGTTTGATGACAATTGTGCCAGAGCAACAGCCCAAAAGTCATTAGCACATAACTCTTACTTAAGATAAAAAAACATCTGAATCACTCTCAATTTAAAATTGCTAGAAATCATGCAAAAGCTTTATTAAATCTACATAAATCAAACTTTCTTCAAAAGCAAGCATCATAACTACTTAACAACCCTATGACAACAGAATATTCTGGTCAACTCTTAATTCTTTCAATAATAACTTTAACAAGGCATCTTCCATTCCCCCACTAAAATCTTCAGATGGCAACATTAAAAATGACCCGCGTGGGAATGAGGATATTTTTGCCAGTACATTTGCCAGAAACTCTTCCGTAGACGATACTAGCCAGAATGTCCCAGTACTAGAACGTGACTCTCCCGAAATTGCCACACTTAAAATACAGACAAGATACTTAAAATCCATCCTAGACAATTAACCTACCAACAAAGTTCCAGGCCCAGATGGAATTCCGCCAATTGTTTTGAAAAAGTGTTCCTCTGAACTTGCCTCTGTTCTAGCTAAATTATTCAGACACTGCATACGTACTTCTTTATTCCCAAATTCATGGAAAGAAGCCAATATCCACCCAATTCCGAAGAAAGGAAGTTCCTCTGACCCCTTTGATTACAGACCAATAGCTGTCACATCTTCTCTTGGTAAGGTATTTGAAACCTTAATTAATAAGCACGTTGTTAAACATCTTGAATCCAACAACATAATTAGTGATAGACAATATGGTTTTCACCACGAAAGATCCACCATTGACATACTCAGTTTCCTAACTCACACCATCCATCAATCACTTGATCTACATGGAGAAACTCATGCAGTAGCTCTTGATATTTCTAAAGCTTTCGACAGCGTATTGCACCTTTCCCTGCTGTCCAGATTCCCTTGCTATGGACTAATGTCTTTTGTTCCTTTGATTTCTTCATATCATAGTGACAAGAAAATAAGAGTAAAAGTAGATGATGCATATTACAATTTCCACTCAATGAACACCGGCGTGCTGCAGGGGTCAGTTCTGGCGCCAACCCTACTCCTGGATCATAGTAATGATCTCTTATCTGTTAACCACAATCCCATCCACTCATACGCAGATGGCTCAACACTACATAGTTCATTCATACTCAGACATCCATTTACAAAGTCTAATATATCTACCTCTCAACTCAGTACAGCCATCTCCATAAATCAAGACCTATCTACAATCAGTGAATGGGGACAAAACAACCTTGTCTCTTTTATTGCTAGTAAAACTAAATATGTACAATTTACTAATAGACAGATATTGCCAGATTCGTACATTACCTTCAGTGCTACTAATATTCCTATCTCCAAAAGTATTGAAATTCTTGGCGTCTCACTTAACAATGCCTTCAGCTGGACCTCTCATGTTAGATCACTTGCTAAAACCGCCTCAAAGAAACTTGGATTATTGTACAGAGTCTGTAACTTCTTCGCTGATGAGGAGTTAGCTATAATTTATAAGTCATGTGCGCTCTGACCTTGAATATTGGTCACCCTTGTGGAATGGATGTGGAGAGGTTGCATTAAAACAACTAGACAAAATTCAGAACAAAGCTGTTAGAATTATTAACAATCCTGCCATTACAAATAAACTACCTCCCCTCCAAGTAAGAAGGAATGTTGCCTCCCTTGCATTATTTTACAGATATTTTTTGGCAAATGCTCAGACGAAGTTGCGTCCATGGTGCCACCTCTCTATGCCTTCCCTCGTGCTACACGGGCATCTGGTAGCGCTCATGACTGGAATGTCACTCAGCCATATTGCAGAACTTCTGTCTCTCAGAATTCTTTCATTCCCCGAACTGTATCTCTCTCTAACTCGCTTCCCCAGAGCTGTTTCCCCTCCAAATTTCAACCCACAGCTGTTCAAGTTTAACTGTTACAGATATTTTATGAACAGAGGACACCAGTAATCTGGTGTATGGATTATTTTTTTTAATCATTTGTTTTTTCTTCCTCCGTTCTCTTATTAAAATAAAAAATCCAAGTTTCTTTGAAGCGGTTTTAGCAAGTGACCTAACATGAGAGGTCCAGCTGAGGGAATTATTAAGTGAAATGCCGAAAATAGTTTAGATATAAGAATTTTAGTGGCATTGAAGGTAATACAGGAATCAGGCAATATCTGTCCAATAGTAAATTGTTTATATCTGTATTTGCTTTAACTAACGTTAAATGAGAAAATATTATTAAGCCCACATTCAGAGATCTTAGATAAGTCTTGATTTATGGAGATTGCTGTACTGAGCTGTGAGTCAGAGATACTAAACTTTGTGAATGGGTGTTTCCGTGTGAATTATCTGTGAAGTGTTGGGTCATCTGCATATTAGTGACTGGGATTATGAGTGACAGATAAGACACCATTATTATGAATTAGGAATAGGGTTGGAGCTACAGCTGAACCTTATGGCACGCCGGCTTTAAGCGAGTCGAAATTGGAATATTTATCATCTACTTTTATACTTCTGTTGCTGAGATATGAGGAAGTCAGTGGAACAAAATATGATAGGCCATAGCCTACGACTAATCATCATCATCATCATCATATCTAAAAAAGTAAATAAGTATTTAAAAACATTGCGTAAATCATTTCATCAATCAAAAGTTCCAAACGTATGGTAATAAGAAAGAAATAGGTAAAATAAGAGAGATAAGCACCTGTGCATTATAAATTGCATTCCGGTCTAGTACTCAGTGTAAGCTCCTCCTGCCCCAGTCACACCATTCGTTCGTCGTGGTATAGATACGACCAGCGTCGATGTTAGTGCCTGTCCCTTTACAGTTATGACATCACTTTCAAACCGTCTAATATAATATATGGATTCCTTTTCATCGCGAACGAATATACTCATTTATGCCTACAAACCGAGAATGCATGGAAACTTACTCAGGTCGAGTAACAATGCCAGAAAACCCTCTGAGCTATCTACCTCATGCCTAACAATACATTTTTGATGAGTGTACACCGAATAAAATAATTATCGTCACCCCTTGCTTCGATAACCCTCGTAACTATTACTGGCACAGGAGCCATTAATACACAATAAGAGCTGGTACATCTGATCCTCCCTCCCTCAGACTCTCCGCCCCTCCCAACCCCCATCTCTCTCTCTCTCTCTCTCTCTCTCTCTCTCTCTCTCTCTCTCTCCAGATATAGTATAACTCCAGTAGCTTCATGTTGTGTGTAACAAGTAATATTTCATGGCAATGGATATAATGCTCAAAGGAGGGTCTTAAAACAGTAAGGTATTATCCACTAGACAATATAGAAATCAAAGTGCTATTTCCCCTTTTCTGTAGGAACTGGGGAAACTGCAGGAGTCTTATGTGTATTTTCTATTGAAAATACTAATGCAAAGAAATTATTTCATTATGTTCTCCATTATTTTTTATTAAGCGTCTGATTTCCGGAGTTATTACCTTTTTGTTTCTGATGTAACTGAACATTTCTTTTGGATTTATTTTACTCTTGCTGACAATGTGTACCTCGAGGTTTATCTTTCTTTGCTTAATTATTATTTTTTTTTCCGTTGAAGAGCATCATGTATGTTTTTATTATCCCTTCGCATCCTTGTGGTTTTATAAGTTTTGCATGCAATGCATTTGTTAACAATATTTATTATCAGACTCCCAGCATTTGGGCTTCAGATTTTTGGCAGGAGTTTCTGTTCCTCATTGGAATACATAACCTGACTACAGTACTGAGAGTTTCAGTCAAAAATTTCCATGCATCATTGATATCTAATGTTTCAACAATGAGATGCTAATTACTGGGATCTACAGACTTTTGAATGTATTAAAATTAGCCCTCTTAGTGCTGGACACTTTTTCATAACTGGCCTTGACATTGTCTTCACTGAATTTTACGTTAAATGTAACTATACAATGATTGCTTGTACTAAATTCTTTTCCTACAGTAACGTTACTCACTAAATTTTCTGATGTGGCTAAGACAAGAGCTAGGACGGTGGCTCCACGTGTTGGAAAATGTACAATGAAACTTCCTGCAAGTCTGTATATAGATCTAACTCTGTGTGCAAGGAGAGAGCTTCTTGCCATTTTGGAACTGGTAAATTAAAATCGCCAAATATTACACTGCTTTGCATACAAGAGATTTCGTCGATTTGTTTGTAGATTTCACTGTCGATGTTGAGTTACTGTCCGGGTGGACGATAAATTAACCCAAGTGGGCTTGATGAGCAGGGACTGTGGGATGGAGGGGTAGTCAGGATGGGCAGGTGGGAAGGGGGATTGACGAGTGGGTGGGTAGGTTGGGTGAGTGGGTGGATGGGTGTGTGGCTTCCCGGACGATAAGGCAAGAGACGAGCTTATGTTGCTAGTGATCTGGCATCGCTGAAGTTGTTCTTCAGGTGTTTTTATTATGTGTCAACGTTTCGGTCGCCTGAGTCCTTCTAATCCCGTTTCCTTGCCGATGTGGCTTCATCCTCTCTCCCTCTCTCTCTCTCTCTCTCTCTCTCTTTCATGCATTCAGTCATTCATTTTAGCACTTTCCTCACGTTCACTATTAAATTTTTCCTTGAATCCTGTCTTGTTAGCCATCCCTCCCACCGTCCCTCTCCCCTCACAATGTGCTCCTTTTCTCGCCCACTCTGTGTGTGTGTGTGTGTGTGTGTGTGTGTGTGTGTGTGTGTGTGTGTGTGTGTGTGTGTGTGTGTGTGTGTGTGTGTGTGTGTGTGTGTGTGTGTGTGTGTGTGCGCGTGCGTGCGTGGGTCCGAAGGTGTAATAAATCCTCCCGACTCAGCCACCACCCTGGGCAATATCCTCCCATTTCCCGAGGATATGTATATCTCTCTGGCAGGTCGGTTCAGTGTGGGTCGTATATTAGTCTAAGTGGCTTTGATGTTTTCGCAGCCTCTCCTCCTTAGCAATTCTTCGCAGTGTATCTTCTTATGATACTGGTGATGTGTATGGCGAGATTAGAATGAATGTGGAGAGGATGGAGGGTGAAAGACTGACGAAGAGAGTGTATGTGAGTGAGGTGGAGGGGGAAAGAGGGAGGGGGAGGCCGAGGATGAGATGGAGAGATGGGGTGGAGAGGTATATGAGAGAGGGGGGTGTGAGTTGGGAGCAGGGGAGTGAAATGGCGGGGGACAGGGCGACTTGGAGGCGATTTGTTTGTGGCCACCCCAAACGGGATTGAGGCGTCTGGCAATAGATAGATAGATAGATAGACAACAGAAAGTTATGGTGTAATATAAAGCCTATTTTTGTCCCTTATTCACTATCAGGTGTGCTACGAGATATTTTAAGCAACACACAGTACTGGTTTAGGAGTTGTATGCACGCCGTTTAATTAGGATCCGAGCATCGTTTCCACATCAGCTTATTTTTGTATCAGAGATATTAATATATCTTTGTAGTTTATTTATGCAGTTGGAGTACATAAAAATAAAGGCGTACTATGCAAAATGTGTAACTAACAAATAGGTACACTGCTAGACAGTCTTATATGTCAAGAAAAATACGACCCAAAGACTTAGTACAGTATATCTTCCTCAGCTTCTTTTTTTTTCTATGTTGTACTTAATATTCTGATAAATGTCATTTATACCCTTTTCATGCCGACATACTTTCCATCATTAACATGCAAGGTGATTCTTGGGTTTGTTTTTCGTGTCCTCTGGCATTAAATGCACAGAACTATATAAATTGCCAGCTGATAGAGGTCACCGTAGATAAATTATGAAATGAGAGAGAGAGAGAGAGAGAGAGAGAGAGAGAGAGAGAGAGAGAGAGAGAGAGAGAGAGAGAGAGAGAGAGAGAGAGAGAGAGGAATGAATGCATTACAGTAGACAATGCCCAGCCAGCACTAAAGACAATACTTAAAGTAATCACAGCCTACTTTCCCTTCTCAAGTTCTCTTCCCATGTATTCAATGGGTTTTGCAATCCTACACCCTGCAGCAGTAGCCGTTATATCTAACAGACGTGGAGTGGGTATCTAGGCGTGGAGTTAGTGTGGAGTGGGAGTCTGGGTACGAAATGGGTGTGGGATACGTAGTGGAGGTGGATATGTGCAATGGATCTGAAGGGATGCCAGTGAGTGGAATAGATGCCTGTTCTATATTCCTTTACGATTGCATCACTGAACATACCTAACCTGTATTTACGTTCAATATTTCATGATAACAAGCACATCATACATACAGTATGTGTCCCCTCAGTATGCATGGATTCTTACTGAACGGTTGGTAAGCTTTATTTTGTTGACTCAGACTTTGCACTCATGCTATCTTATCCTAAAAGTAGAGCAGGCCATTTGTGAGATATTATTTCTCGCCTGATCATTACTGTAAAGTTAATGGTCCTAATAACCCTCAAGAAGGTCATCACAAGTTTTAATCATCGCCAGTTCTGCAACGTTACAGACGCCTGGGTGTGTAGAGGGTGTCGGTGTGAATTACTGCCTGAGTGTGGAATAGGTGTGGAGTGGTGGATGGGTGTGATGTGGTGAGTGGGTGTGGAGTGGTGCCTTGTGTGTGGATGGTGCCTATGTGTGGAGTGGTATGCAATGAGTGTAGAGCGAATGTGAAATGGGGTGTTTGCGTGTGGAGTGTATGTGGAGTTGGTGCTTGGGTTTGCAGTGAGTGTCTGGGTGTAAAACTGATGCCTGGTTATATGATATATTATGTAAAGTTTATGTTAGTAAAAACCCACTCACATACCGATGACGCTTAAGCCGTGAAAGAAATTGCAAGTTACGAAAGTCTTATTGTATTTCCATGCATGTGTTATTGACATTGTGCAGTATGTATGCTGGTGAGTACATATTTCAGCTGCTGCATATTATTAGACCAGTACTTCTTTAAGTATGGTGAGGTCTTTTAATATTTCACTCTAGGTAAAATCATGTTACCTTGCTAGTCTTAAGAGACCCTTACGACCTCCAGACGTTGAACGATGGCATTGTTAACTCCTTGACGAGAAGAAACTATCGTAAGGAGGCAAGAAAATTAAATCAGTCAGACGATGTAGCAGTTAATAGGTTTAGGAGACCAAACTGAGTACGTGAATGATTTAGTCTGCCTATACTGTACTTCAGTCGGGGCTAGTGTGTGTGTGTGTGTGTGTGTGTGTGTGTGTGTGTGTGTGTGTGTGTGTGTGTGTGTGTGTGTGTGTGTGTGTGTGTGTGTGTGTGCCTTAGAATGCGTAAGTACCATCGCTCGCGTGTTCCCTGACATACAGACAAATATGTTACTAATGGGACGCACAGTGAAATTTTCAGATGTCTTGAAGTACCTCCATTTGCTTCGATTTTATTCCACCTAACAGCAGAAGAATTAATCAGCTGGGATAGTCATGCAAAGCTAAGTGTTAAGCCCTTCAGTCCGAGAACACCATTTATGTTTTATTTAATGTTACAGATAAATTGTTATTTAGCTTCGAAGAGATATGTCTTTGTGATGTGGAACGATGAAATCTTCAGCAAACCTTTCACAGTTTAAGGTTTGTCTCAAGTTCAATGAAATCGGCCGGTGATTAGAAAGGGAAAAAAAGTTGTCATGGAAGGAGTAAATTTCTTATGCAATGAACCGAGAGGGTCGTATGAGACAATAATAAACTTCATCAATTATTCTTTTTCAATAACGATCATACCCGTTAGGGCTTCGTGACACTGAGGTGAAAATCTGAAGTGTTATGACGAAAATTATCCGATCTTGTAGACAGTAGTAAAATGTATAAGATATGTCAGTTTCACTGGACCATGTTCTGAAAATCCCATTATTCACTGGTAAACATAATGTATATGACAATGAGAAACGTAATGAAAGGAGGTGACCTTATGAAATAGAGTACTCTTTTGCCAAATTTTACATCGGCATTCACGACCCCAGTGAGTTGGCTGCAGAATGTGTGTGACTTCAACCTCGATGTGACAAATCCCTGCGGATGAAACTTTATAGCGCAATGAACGTCAAGCTTAAAGATGCATTATTTTACTACCTAATTTCAATTGATTGACAAGAAGAAGCACCCAGAGAGTGCTACAGCTTCGCCATACAACAGATCTAAATGCCCCTTCACGCAGTCAGTAGGCACATGTGACTTTGGAGTATGGAAATGAAAAAGTTCTGGAATATATTCGCGTAGACATAATGAAATGAAGCACCTTCTGGTCATCTGATTGACAATTAATAGTGTGATTCGTCACCATCCTTCAAAGCCGATGAGCAGCGTGCTCGAACACAAGTGACCACTGACCATGTGGTCAAACATCTGACCCTGTCCTGTGGCCTTAACTTTTGACCGATTGCTTAAAAGAAAAAAGAAAAACAGAAAAAAAAAAGAATTTCCTTATTCCTACCTAATCATCAGCCCATCCACTAAATTTTGTTCAAATAGGAGCAAAGGTGCTTAAGTTCATCTCACCCTATGACCATGACATTTGATCGAATTACTTTAAAACCTGATTTACTTCATCCTCTGCTAACCGTAACCCGTTTCACAAAGTCTGATCCAAATGGAATAAAACGCATTTAGGTTAAAGCGCAGAACATTTAACCTTGCCCTGTGACCTTTTACAGTGACCGATTGTTCTCAGTATTGCATTAATTCACCCTTTCCTGTCCCTCAACCTTTGCACAGAGGTTGGTCAAAATCGTTTAAAAATGAGTTAACTTTCACTTGATATAATTATGACCTGTGACCTTTTTCAGATAAAAGTTTATTATCTGTTTCTCTGATGGCCTTTAATCATTCCAAATCTGACGCAATTTCATCCAATAGTTTTTATGCACGTGTTAACATTCAGATAGCAAGACAGACAGAAGGACAGAAAAACCAAACTAATACACAACCCCTCCCCTCTTTCTCTTGCCGGTGAAATTGTGACACAGTATCCGATCTTCAGCATATTTTCCCAGGCGAAAAATACAAAAAGTTTATTATCAGAGCAAATAATTTCTCCCTATTTGAACACAGTGTTCTCATTAAATATACACTATAGTTATAACCACTCAGCCTCTGTGATATATCAGTATTAAGTGTTTTGTATCCTGTCTTTGGGAGATTATAACGATATGTGTCGACATATTTCAAATTGAATTTTATACAAACACTATTAAATGCCTGGCTGAAATGCCATGTGCGCAGTCCAAGTCTAAGACCAGCCGCAGTAGAGAAGCTGGTATTGTTTTCAATCTGTCTTTCTGTCTGTCTGTGTATCTGTTAGCACGATAACTTCGCAACAGCTCAATGTATCATCACAAAAATTAACAGGCGTGGAGTAGGGATGAAAATATCCTACGAGTTCGAAATTGGTGAAAGTAGGTCAAGGTCTGTGTGTCTGTTACCACCATAACTTCGCAACCGCTCAAGATATCATCACAAAATGTTTAAAAAGATGTGTAGTTGGAATGAAAATCTACGAGTTCGAAATTGATGAAAGTATGTCAAAGTCATATTCCAAGCCCCGCTAGCTATGCATTGGCTCGTGGCTGGTGTGATTCCAGAGGCATTAATTATCTACCAAAGAAGTTAGCAACGTCACTACGATGATATAGTTTTATCTTAGTCCTGTTGCTTCCAGATAATATATTTAGCTAAAAAGTTTATAATGTATAAAGAACGACACATCTTCATTTCGAAAAGTGTTTGCTCAACTGAGTGTACTCGTCTGGAGGCAGCAAGAACATACAAATAATACGTCATCGGAGTCACGGAGTTAAACAGTCAAGCATAATGGTTACCTCCAAGATTTTCTCAGGAATCCACCTGAAGCAAGTCTCTCAAGAGCATAAAATAGTACTAACCGCAGTAAAGTGATTGGAACTAACAATGAAGGACTTTAATCTCTTTGTCTTTGTTATCCTGGAATTCGGCTACTGTACAGTACTTGCGTTTCTCTCTCTCTCTCTCTCTCTCTCTCTCTCTCTCTCTCTCTCTCTCTTAACGTTTGTCTATAAGACGATCACTTCTATACTCATTCACCATTCTTTTAATTTTACTTTACATAATTCCATGCCTTAAGACTCTTGGCCATGCAGTGAGATTTTTTTACACCATTTTTTTGGTTCCAAGTCTCCATTTGTCTCTTCATATCGTCTCATTCCCTTACGCATTCCCATTTCTATCCTTTATCCCATTATGAGAGAGAAAGCCTCTACAGTGTTTTCCATAATGATTAAACCTCCATATTACGCTGAATCACAGACATTAGTACACACGAAGCCTTTACTTGTAACCAGTATCAGTTTTCAGATTTTCTTGCATAGTATAATGATCTCACTGCAGAGATCGAGGTACCTTAGACGTAATTAAAGAGAGAGAGAGAGAGAGAGAGAGAGAGAGAGAGAGAGAGAGAGAGAGAGAGAGAGAGAGAGAGAGAGAGAGAGAGAGAGAGAGAGAGAGATTATCGCTATCACACAACAAGCAACGGGAATCTCGTCTTTACTGCAAAGTGAGGATTTGACGCAAAGAACCTTAAAATGCCTGAGAATGTTAACTGCTTCACTCCGATGACACATTATGTTCTATTACTGAAAAATAAAACAGCTGCAAAGACCGCTAGAAATACCTGACGGGGTTCACGGTACTGTACAGTCAGGGACAAATGTTCGCCTACCATTCCACAGCGTTTGCTTCATATTACATCACTTTCAAGGGAATCATATATGTGAAGAAGTACAGAACAAAGCCTCTCTTAGCTTAGTAACATTAGCCAGCAGATGTGTGTGACAGATAGAAAATAGGAAATTATCAGTTGAGCTTTCATCTCTGAATATTCTCCTCTCAGTTGACCCCGTGATGGCTCGATGGAAGAGTGGCACCAACCTTGCTGGTGCTTTGACATCATACTCTTGCAAATGACCCACGTGCCACCCTCTTCGTAGCGCCTGATAACGACCTGGAGGCAACGCAATCATCAGCCACATTGACAGCGTGAATAGGGACTTGGTTTACAGGAAAGGTAGGATCATGACGATGGGGCGCGTGAGGAGGAAATATTAACCCATTAGTGTCCAGGGCTCCTGTGTCGGAGATTTTACTGGAAGGGTACTTAGTGTAATGCCCTCCTCCTGTCGGCTCATAGTCGTGAACTTCCTCACTCCCCCCCTCCTTTATTAACTTTTAAAGATCCCTAATTCCTTCCTAACCCCGACAGTGCAAGGATGTATATTTTTAGTAAAAGTTAATCTGTTGACCCTGAATACGTAGTTTTCATTTTGTTCCACTGCTGACAGACGATATACTTCAGCATAGAAGTGTGCATTACGAGTGACGGGGTTAATGAAAACTGGATCTCCTCCTTAAGGTGAATAAAGTCGTCCGGATATACGAACAAAAACTAAAAATTCATTTAGCTCTGTCAGAACGTTACTTTTACAACTAACAAACTATTTTGCTCAAATCAGGCGATCCCTGTAATAGCGAAAGGGTTAGTTAAGTCTTATCTAACTTCTCTGATTTTTGAAATGTTCTTTTAGTTGATTTTTTTCTTCCTTCCAAAAAACAAAAGTTTAAAAAAATGTTCTTGAACTGAAGTAGTTAAAGTAACTCGAAAAAAAAATACTGGGAATGGAAGTTGAATTAATGATAATGGTTCACTATTTTATGTTGATGAAATAATCATCAAATTTACATGTTGTTATCGCTTCTAATTCTGCGTGAGATCTACACTTCTTTTTGCTTTTGCTGAAAAGCAAGCTGATTTAGTCACTGAGAGTAATTGTGATATACTAGTGGAACTAGAAAGCAACACTAGAACTTACTGTAGAACAAACAAGAAATAGTTTCAGTAAAATAATGTAGTAAATGTACCAGGCGCATAAAAAAAAATTAGTTTAGAAATAACCCAAACAACACACTAGCAAACAAGAAAAGTTTAATAACCATCAAATACTCTAACTTAAGAGTTCTCACACCCAGCACAAGAAAACGTTACCTTCACCGACATAGTACTATTTCCAATTTAGAGAATAAACAAGTGCTCGTGGGCCCTTCGGGCCCCTCTTACTTGCTCCTCCGGAAGGCTCTCGCGTTTATATGCTGTTCTAGTCTGACGTTGTCACTATCGGCCGTCAAGGCGACATCGAAGGGCCCATGATGGTCCGTTTATGTGCTGTTCTGGTCTGACGTTGTCACCTGGATTATTTGCAGCTAACCAATTGATCGTGTTATTTGCAGCTTCGGGAATGGAACCCAAGTTGTCCGAACGCAAGTCCGAAATACTTTAATTGTACCTGTGGGCAAAAAATTCTACGGAGATCCTATGCCGGGCGCCAGGAGTGACGTTTTTTGGACAAAATGTGATCGCTCATTAAATATAGTAAAAATTTTTCAATCGTGATGGGACAAAGGTTTTTCATATCAGCGAATTTTTTGCGATTTTTGTGCCAATTTTGATGCGATATGAATGTGTAGTTTCGGCTGCCCAAAATATACATACACACACACACACACACACACACACACACACACACACACACACACATACGGCTACTGCTATAGTATATTAGACAGTAGAATCCAGGTACTGGAAAAATAATGAACATAATCAGAGGATTGCCAACAGAACGTCCAATGTATGGACCACCCTTTTTATACATACCGGTACACTTTTAAATCATGGATTGCTATTCCAAACTCTGGCCTCGAACTCACCAGAAAACCTATCAAAACATGATCATCAGATAATCTGCACCGTGCCTAATAAACCGAACAAACAAAAACTTAAAAGGAAAAACTCCAAATAAACCAATAAAGCTAATCGAAGCTAGAAATATCTAAACCCCCTGAAGAACACCCAAGAATAGAATAAAATTAGAAGATGGAACACTCACAGAGTACAACACTCACTCCCATCAAATAATCTATGAGTTGAAAATTTGCCAACGCTATGTATCTTTGACCTTCGACCGATTGGTCTAAAAATCGAATTACTTCATTTTTGCCTGACCATTAACACTTCCATCATCTTTACGCGAAATTGGATCAAAACTGGTTGAGTTCAACATACCTCCCGTCCTTTCATCTGCTATCAGCAATTCTCAGAATCAAATTTTTTCAGTGTTGTCCGACCTTCAATCTTTGCATCATACGTCAGAGTGAAATAAGGATTTCTGAATTAGAGTATCGCATATTTGACCTTGCCATGTAGTTCTGACCTTTTTGTTGTAAGAAACAACCGGTCAACCCCTTAGCTGATCCTTAATTCTTCCACCATAGCGGATAATAACTGAGGTGGTTTGGCCATGTGGAGAGGATGGAGGGTCAAAGACTGACGAAGAGAGTGTATGTGAGTGAGGTGGTGGGGGAAAGAGGGAGGGGGAGGCCGAGGATGAGATGGAGAGATGGGGTGGAGAGGTATATGAGAGAGGGGTGTGTGAGTTCGGAGCAGGGCAGTGAAATGGCGGGGGACAGGGCGACTTGGAGGCGATTTGTTTGTGGCCACCCCAAACGGGATTGAGGCGTCTGGCAATAGATAGATAGATAGATAGTTTTTTGCTCACAGACATACATGCATGGGTCGAACTTTGACCTTGTCTTGTGGCCTTAATCACTGACTCTTCCCACAAAATTAATTGCTTCCTTTTTTCCTTACCTTCTATCAGTTTTAATGTATATCAGATCACTGATGTTATAGTTGATCATGTCTAATAACCTTAACCTTTGACCTTTCCCTGTTGCCTTGATTTTTGACAGTGTTCTCATAAACGTTTAAGGTTTGTGTCTTAACCAGAACAGTTCCTGGAAGTGTGGTCTGAAACTTACAAAACACTGCATATGTTTATCTTCTCATACGACTTTGACCTTTAAATAACAGTTATTACAAAAAATAAAAGTTCACTCCTGAGCTAACTTTCAACCCGTCCATCAGTCGGGGTCTAAATCAAATCACATTTGTTTCGTTTCTTTCAGTCACACTCAGATACAAGGGCCTCTGACTTATTTTTATCGACCCACTTAGTTCCAGCTTTATCCTCAGTCCATTTGAGAACTTTTATTTAAATCGCATAAATATTCCTTAACTTGATCTTGGTGCTCAGATTTTGGCTTAGCTCTTTGACCTTGACCTCTGACCTACGTGTATTATTTTCAGAACTACAGGTCAGCTCCTCTTCTGGCCCTTATCATTCCACTAAGCTTGGCTAAAATCGGATTAAAACTGTTTGAGGTATTCTCTACACACACATACACACACACACACACACACACACACACACACACACACACACACACACACACACACACACACACACACACACACACACACACACACACACACACACACACACACACACACACACACTCCTTTGGTAAGGTCCAGTCAACACGAGCCTGAAACAAGTTTTGATGCATGTTGGAAACATTGCGTCGGACATGTTTGCAAACATGTTCGAAGAATCTCGTTTGGACATTCAAATCCGTAAACTTGCTTCGAGACATGCTATCATCACTGGTGTCACCGGTGTGGACGTTTCCTTCCGGGAACAGGTTTGGGGATAATCAGTCCAGCAAGTTTACGGACATGTTTGTGGCATGTTTGGAAGCACGTATCGAGCATGTTCCTGACATGTTCCAAGCATTTCGTCAGGGAATGTTTTAGGCAACGTGTGAACGGGGTTTAAAGGCGGCCGAAAAAATCGCAAAACTCTACTGAATTCAGTCAATGCGTTTCAAAATGCCAGTCTACATAAAAAGATATCTGGCGGCTAGCATTCGGTCGTCTTTGATCAAATCATCATCAAAAGCAATAGGCTTCTGCACATTCACATTGTTCCAATTTACTGTAGGATTGGTGAAAATTTGTCTACAACTTTTCGAGATATGGGTGAAACACACACACACACACACACACACACACACACACACACACACACACACACACACACACACACACACACACACACACACACACACACACACACAAACTATATCGTCTCACCTTGTTCAGGGCAGGTGATAAAAATTTATGGCAGCTGGCATTTGGTCGTCTTTCATCAAATCCTCTCCAAAAGCAACAGGCTTCTGCACATCTACATGGCTGCATTTCCCTAAAGATTTGGTGTTAATCCGTCCACAATTTTTCGAGATACTGTATGTTGGGAACAGACACACACACACACACACACACACACACACACACCAACAAAAGCTATATCGTCTCGCCTTGCTAAGGGCAGGCCATAACTATGGCAGCGGGAATATCGGCCTGTACCTGATTGAACTTTAGTCCAGCAAACGCACTAGCTGCTGGCAAAACACTCTGGCTCGTATTGTCTGGATCCTGTGTAGTTTGTAGCTTTACGTGGCTACTACTTTGTGTCAGGTGTATCATTATCGTTGAAGAACCTTTAATAATATATTTTCATATCTGTTGGCTGTAATGACAGATTTTCAAACTTATCACATACTTGATGGGTTTTGCTGTTCTCGGAATTTATCAACTAAATTTTAGCCGTGTACTACCATAATGCACATTACAGTTCTCTCTTATGTTACATTATGATATTTACTTAAAGACATAATTTTAATGTGTAAGAACAGGCCAAGGATGAGATGGAGGAATGGAGTGGAGAGGTATATGAGAGAGGGGGGTGTGAGCTGGGAGCAGGGCAGTGGAATGGTGGGGGACAGGGTGACATGGGGGCAATTTGTTTGTGGCCACTCCTTACGGGATTGAGGTGTCTGGCAATAGCGAGATAGATAGGAGAACAGAAATCAAGATAAGATAAAATTTAAGCTAATAATATTATTCATATGGCTTATGAAGACATAAATTGGTAAGGACTGAGTGCCAGACAGCCTTCTAAATTGACGAAAATACAACTTGATCTCTTTGTTTCCAATATTTTTTTTTTTTCAGCCCAAAGACCATTAGCGTAGCCAGAGAGGTGGCCAGGATGGCTTTAGCCACTGTTGAAATATACCTGACCACACCAGCGGTCGCCCCCAAAGTCTGGGGGAGTACCTCCAAACCTCCCTGAGGAGTTTTCCTCGGGCCACTCCTTAAATGAGGTTAGCCACCCCATGATTTTCCCGTTTTAAAAATCCTAGCTATGTCAGTGAAATGAAAAAGTTTTCTCTCTCCATTGTTTTCACTACATCTCTCTCTCTACACCTCAAACCTCACTCTACAGCTCTGATAAAGATAATTCAATTACTAAATGTACAAGTATTTGTGCTGCCAATAGATAAATCACTCGGGTTGGAAGAGCGCTCCAGCAGTTAGCATAATACTTAAGCTTACATTAAATTCCTACATAAAGAGGTGCTTTGCTGAGGTGTTCATCTCCGTAACTTAGGTCATTGACACTGTAGTTGTTTCGTGCGGGATGATTTTTTTTTTTTTTTTTCATTTGGTAGTTTTGGTTCAGACAGTTAAAAAATTATGATGTTCAATACGCCATTGACCCACTATTCTTCAGTGTAACCAGACTCATTATGCTAATCAAGTTCTTTATGGAACAGCCGTGCGTGGTTCGTTAACATGCTACCTGACAAGTCCACTTCATCCGGCGCTGTCCAAACCATTCTATCATCATTCGATCATGCTTAGTACTCTCACCATCGTTCACAGATTTTCTAATGTTCATTTGTTTATTTGCATCACTATCTCTATAAAATGTTTTTTCTTCTTCTTCTTTGTATCACAAGCAGTTGACGAACGAATACCATATCCGTCAACCAACTTCCACATCATAACATCATGGTCCAGGTTGTTCAACAGATCTACCCTGTCTTGCTCTATTGTTTTTGCTTTCAATGTAACGAAAATACTATACTGCATTAAATACCCCCAAACAGCTGTTAATACACCATTGTGACAAGACGGGTGAGTGAAAATATGTGTGAAGATATTGACGGCCAGTGCAATAGACCAGTGATGGAAATAACCTTGACCTGACTGGTTGTAATAAAAAATAAACTGAAAGGGTGATATAGTATTTAAAGGTAAATTTAATTCTAAGAATGAGAAATCTAATGAGAAGTATCATATTCGCGTGAACAGAAACTGGTGGTTGAGAATGATTACTTGTGAGAATTTCTTATTCACAGAGTCAGTGCACTGATAACAGTGGTGGTTCACAGTGTTAGTTAGGAGAAATATGAAAGAGTCGTCTGGTTCGCGATCGAGAGTAGTGGAATAGGTGTAAACATTGCTAATCCGGTCTCTCCAGTCGTTTTTTAGCGGTTATTATTCTGGTATTAGACAAAAAATTTAATGTAAACGTGCGGGCCCTGAAACCAATTTATTTATTCCCATTTATTTCTTTATTTGGTTATTGAGGGGTTTCGTCATTGTGGTTGTTTGGTAGGATCAGTTAACCAAGGAAGTTTGATTGTATTGAAATAGACTGATGTTTACGCTTGACGCCACCTTCGACACCTGCATCTCTCCTGCAAGTCAAAGCTAGAGTTAAAAGTAAGGAAAGTGAGATAAAAATCAGGCATAATACAGGGGTCACCGCCAAGACATCCATTGTAGGCAATTCAAGCGTGCCGAGCTACACTCAACGCTATCTGTGGCCGCACAGTAAACTAATCTTGCGGATGCTGGAATTTCAAATGCCTTCTCTTAATTTTCATAATTTTGTAAGGATTAAAAGAGGTGCCATCCTATGCCGGAAAATTGGTCCTGTACCTGTATTATGTATAAACGAGTATATATACAGTATATAATTATATATTTATATATATATATATATATATCTATATATATATATATATATATATATATATACTGTGTGTGTGTGTGTGTGTGTGTGTGTGTGTGTGTGTGTGTGTGTGTGTGTGTGTGTGTGTGTGTGTGTGTGTGTGTGTGTGTCATCAGAATAAGCGAAGAAATTCTTGAACAAGGCAATGGGTACAATTACTTGGGGCAAATACTAAAACTAATAAAAGACCATGAAATCGAAATAAAGACGCATTACAGTTGGAGGGAGAGCTTGCGGTAAACATAGAGACATTATGAAAAGTAGCTTGCCAATATGTATGAAATGAAAACTGTTTACCAGTAATGAATGTATATTCCAGCTATGACCTATGGTTGTGAGATCTGGAAACTGGCAAAATCTTTGGAAAAGCAACTAATCTGTTCTCAAAGTGCAATGGAAAGGTCAGTGTTGGGAATATCTTTAAGAGACAGGAAAAGATCAACTTGGGTGAGAGCAGACTACTGTAAAGTCAGACATTATAGAAGGTATAAACGAACAGACATGGAGGTGGGCAGGTCATGTAGCAGGAATAAGGGATATCCGACGGAGCAAAGGGGCTGACTGACTGGACACCAAGAGATTGTAGTTGTTGCAGAAAAAGGCAAGACAGGAGGTGGAGAGATGAGCTAAAGAAGATTGCAGGCAAAACGTGTCAGAGATTGGATTAGTCAAGGAATTCGTGGAGAAGGTTGGGAGAGGCATTTGTTCAGCAGTGAGCTTGCAGTGGCTGATATATATATATATATATATATATATATATATATATATATATATATAGAGAGAGAGAGAGAGAGAGAGAGAGAGAGAGAGAGAGAGAGAATTTTCTTTTTTCATTTTCCTGTTCACTGCCATAGTTCCTCTCTCTTTCTCTCTCTCTCTCTCTCTCCCCCCCCCCCGCCTCTGTGTCGTTCTCTCGCACCTTCACCTTCACTTGGCTGGTCAGGTTTGATGGTGGTGAAAATGGCGTGACCTTCCATGCGTGCTACAATAATTGCTTTCGTTCATCGCCTTCGCGCTGCTTGCCTCCATCGTCAACCCCGCTTCTTTCAGCTTCCTTTGTGACTTGATGACGCCCTGAATTTCTTTTTTCTTGTTTTTTAGCCCTTTTTTTTTTTGTTTTGTTTATTTTGCTCTGGGCAATCATTATCATTCATTTTCTTTAATTTCTTCAATAATATTTTATCTAGATGTATATCTTTTTCATTTGCTGTTCATCTCGCCTCATTTGATTTTTCTTCTTGCCATTGTAAATTGGGTCTCTCTCTCTCTCTCTCTCTCTCTCCTACTGAGGCGACGAATTGTTTTTACATATACTAGAACAAAATTCTTCATTTTCAGAAATTTGAATTCTGTGATAGTTACTTACCTTTTCACTGGAAGCTAAAATAAGTCCAAATAGTACAATCCAGGACTTGGAACGAGTCTTGTTCTATGCTGTTTTTTCATAATATCAATTTTTATACTCGCAAAAGAAGTCTGCGTCGAAAATCATCTTCCATATAAATATTTCCGGATGCAAGTAGCTTACTCGATCTGAACTGAAGAAATGCCCCTGGATTGGTGAGACAATGGCTGAGTGTGGATGATATGACCTAAATTAAACTATGCAGTGATACCAGACGAGGCCAGATAAGACCAATGGACTTTTTTGTTTGTTTGTTTCTACATTGTTAGTATAGGGAAATCATGAATACCTGTGACTGTTGTTTCTATGACGATTATACCAGCTGATGAGTATGGACACTGAAGACGTAACAGAAAAAAAATAAAAAACTAGAAACCTACAAAGTGACACTTTCCAGGAAAAACAAAACAAAACAAAACAAGGCCAAATTCAAATACCGCTCAAGATTAAGCCAATTGACGGTTAAACAAGCTGAAAATTATGGCAGCTGACAATTGTGACAGACGAAGATTATGCCAGGTAATGGTTATCGCCACTGAGCACCGTGTCAGTCTATGGTTATCCCAGCTGACATGCTACCTAAAGATTATGCTAGCTGACTGGATGTCCCAGTATGATGCAGGTATGAATCCTACATCTGGCCTGTTTCTGGCCTAAAACATAAAGTGTTTGCGTCCAACTACTGGACTTTTTTTTGCACCTTATACAAGCCAAACTTAGCCAGATAATACCGAGATTTATAGGTATAACTGAGGGTCTGTTAGTGTGGGTCAGTGCTAGTGCGGGAACTAACATTGACAGTTGAGGGTTGCAATTGTGTTTGTTGGCGTTTGTGGATGTATGTGTGGCTGTTTATAATTGTGGAAAGCACGTGTGTTTTCTGAAAGGTGTGTGGTGCACGGGTGTTTGTTGACAGTCGTGTGGTGCCAGTGTTTGTTGACAGTTGTTTGATGCCAGTGTTTGATGACAGTTGTGTGGTGCCAGTGTTTGTTGACAGTTGTGTGGTGCCAGTGTTTGTTAACAGTTAGCTGGTGCCAGTGTTTGCTAACAGTTGTGTGGTGCACGTGTGTTTGATGACAGTTGTGCGGCGCACCTGTGTTTCTTGACATTGATGATGTACAGCTCAATGATTATATTACTTTATTGGTAGAGATTATTAATACGCGCAGTAAGACATGCGGGACGGTAATCCTTTCGTTATGTAATATTTCTGTCTACTCACATTAGAAGCTTGTTTCCAGAATCTCACGCTCTCCGACGCTCAGTCCCCTGAGAGGGCTGAAGGCAAACATCAGAATAGTTCATTATTTATTACCGGTATGCTATAATTGTTACTGCTGCCCTCCCTAACCACTCACTGTTTCACTCCCACACCACTTACTGCTGCACTCCCTCACCACTCACTGTTGCCCTCCCTCACCACTTACTGTTGCCATTCCTCACCACTCACTGTTGCCCCCCCTCACCACACACTATTGCCCTCCCTCACCACTCACTGCTGCCCTCCCTCACCACTCACTGTTGCCCTCCCTCACCACTCACTGTTGCCCTCCCTCACCACTCACTGTTGTCCTCCCTCACCATTCACTGTTGCCCTCCCTCACCACCTTAGCAAAATGGAAAAAAAAAATTCTCTCTGGTTTCGTTTTCTTTTTTGTGAATAAGTTCTTTTCTAAACTGGCCTCGTCACTGCAGTTTTATGTCTCTGTGCAAGTGTGTCATTCCGGTGCTTTCACTTTTTATCCGGGACTGTAATTACCAATCACACAAGCTCCCATTTCCTTCTCTGCATCCCTCCTCCTCTCTGTCCCCTCACCCATCATTCACCGTGTCATCCTCGCGCCCTTCAAATAACCACACTCTGTCAGCCCTTTCATTTTCTTTTCTTGACTTCCTTCCTTTTCGTCTCTCTCTCTCTCTCTCTCTCTCTCTCTCTCTCTCCATTTTCTCTTTCCTGACATCATTCTTATTTTCACACCTCCCACTCTACATAATTTCTTTGACGTAAGGCAGGTTTTCATTCAGCACCTCCCGCTCAAACCCCCTACACTCCACTCAGTCCATTTCATCCGTCAAACAATGCTCCAACATGTTTCCAGTTGTTGCCGGACCGTGCTAGCAACAGAGGCCATCCTAGTAACACATTTGTCTCTGAGTCACTTAAGTAGCCTGGGTCATTAAAGTTACCGCATCCCAACAGAGAACTGGTCCAAACTAGAGCTCCGAGGGTGGTTCTATCAATCTTCTCTATATCTTGCAGGATTCTAGCCGATGTTGCCTGATCATACAACTGTTTAGGGTCATTTAGGGAAAATTTTTAGGCCTCTTTAGGTCCTATTTATGGGTAATGTGCCACCCAGCCTGGTGCCTGTCAGCCAGACTGTGCCTATATAATACTTCAAGACTAAATTTCTTATGTGAATTTTACTCAATGTCTCCATGTGTATTTTACAGATATGGCTCCACCGAATCTAGTAAAGAAGGAGGCACCAAAAAAATCTCACCAGAAACTATGCGGCAGGGAGGTGAGATTATTTACCACAATCCCCCCATCCAGACATGAATTCTACTGGTAATGATTTCTAGGACGTTGCTATCAAAGCATCGTTTAGTAAAGGTCCAACCGCACTGCCTCCTCTGCTTACAGCCAGTGTGCCACCTAAAGTGAGGAGGCACTGTCCCAGCAAATCAGAGCCCAGGACAATACAAGAAACTGAAATCAATGAAGATCTACATGTACAATGGAAGAAGCCTTGAAGAAGATTACAGACATGATACCTTAATGACTGAATTAGAAAATACTAGTTGGGATACTGTAGGTCTGAGTGAGATCCACAGGAAAGATAAAAAATCAGATACAAGCCAACAACCACCTATATTAGTACAGAAGAAGCCAAAAATGAAAGAGTTAGTGGTGTAGGTTTCTAATTAACGGAAGTCTTGCAGGGAACATTGTTAAATTCAGCAGTGTATCTAACAGGGTAGCATGGATTATAGTTAGACTAGGCAAAAGATACACCTTAAAAGTAATACAATTATATGAAACGACTTCTCAAAGCTCAGATAAAGAAACAAAAACATTCTATGACGACAGGAAAGCTTCAGTGCAAAAGTTGACAATCCGAAAAATGGAGACGCATGTATGGGGAAATTCGGAATGGGAGCAGGAATGATAGAGGTGAAATGGGAGTAAATTTTACTGAAATGTCTATCTATCTATCTATCTATTGCCAGACGCCTTAATCCCGTAAGGGGTATGTATATCATGAAACTAATGAACAAATTCGTTTTCAAGAGAATTCGTTTTCAAGAGAACAGAACTCCAAATGGAGATACAAGGAATGGAATGAACTTCATTATAGCAGATAGAAATAACACGATCATAAATGTTACAGTTATCAACAAAGTAAATAAAGGAAGTGACCATAAAATGGTGGGTTGCCCAGCCAGATTCAGTTTCAGACGCGGGGAAAGGAACTGATTGAAATTAAAAAGATATGGCCAGTAAAAATAAGCAAAATCTAAGCTGCATATCTGTTAAAACTACCGAAAAGATTTCAGGCTCTAAGTTATGCCGACTGTGACACTGATGAATTGTATGATAGACTAACAAAAGTGCTACGAGAGTCAGCGGAGGTAGTAGGGAAAGCTAATACAACCAAAGCCAACAAGTATTAAAAAACGACCCTCGAGCTCATGAAAACAATATAGGAGATGAAAGTAAAAAAGAAAGATGAAATAGAAAGAGCAAAATGAAATAAGCTAATCAACAGGAGACAGAGAGAAGAAAAAAAAGAAAGAGAAACATGGATCAGCTCAAAGAAACCATCAAAAAAGGAAAAAGTCTGAAACAGGTCCGAAGTAAAATGGAACTAGGAAAGTAAGAGATTACGTCACTGAAAGATTACAATGGTGAAGTCATTAAATGTGCAGACAGGATGGTGGAGAGAATTGAAGAAATTTTATAAAGAACTGTATGCATCAAAGACAACGGTACCAATAGCTAACTTTTCAGTTGACACAAGTGAAATACCTGAGGTAACATCAGACGAAGTAAACATTTCTCTTAAAAGTATGAAAAAAGGGAAAGCCCCAGTAGAAGATGAAATAGAAGCAGATTTACTGTCTGGTGCAGGAGTATAAAAATAAAAAAATAAAAAAAGGCTCGCCTAATTATTTACTTAGTGAATAAAGAAGAAAATTCCCAAAACATGGTGTAATGCAATAATTATTTTGCTTTACAAAAAAGTTGACTCAAAAGAAATTAGTAACTACCAACCCATTAGCTTTTTCCGGTTATATACAAACGCTTTATTATAATTCGTACGAACACAATAACAACTAGAGCAAAGAAACCCTAGGTCACAATACCCCACCCGCTCCTGCTGAATAGGGATCAGTCACTTAGGGTGAGAAGAAATTGGATTAAATGAAGTTTTGTGATTTGATAATAAATCTGTTACCAAAAAAATGGCAGTTTCTGAGATTTAAAGGTTTAAAATTTGATCAACCTTCAGTTTCTCCTTTCAGGGTCATTCAAGGTCACATCTTATGCTGCAAACAGAATCTCCATATATGACTTCCTGTTAGTGATTAATAGTATCCACGCCTATCTCTCGTCGTTTGGCTGATTTAAGCAGTCAGTATATGTGTGATGTTGATTCTGACCTTTAGAGTTCACCCAGGGTCAAATATAATTGTGCCAATAGAATCCCCATACATGACTTGCTATTGGTGATTAAGAGTAACCATGTGTCTATCTATCACCGTTTGCCTCCTATGGCACTTTGATAAATTTGCTTCCTATCTTTATTCATGGGCCCCAAACTTGGGACCCACTCCCTTCCCACCCTTACTCCTGGTGGATTTGCACCATAATCGAATCACTTCCTCAGTTTCACATACCCCAAACCTGTGCAAAGTTTAAAGATGTTCCGTTCGTTGGTTCAACAGTTCATCAGTGCAAAGGCTGGCAAATAGATAAATAAATTCCGACGACACATACACCCCTTCCGCAATGAGCTGCAGGCGGGGTAAACAACCAGTCTGGAAAAAAATCATCATCGTGAGCAGGAATGATTCCGAATCGAGTATTCCACTACAGATCATCAACACACTGAGAATCAGCGAACTGAGAAAACTAGAGAATATAATAAACCACTGTGCTTAGGTTTTGTTGATTACAAAAAGAATTTTGACTCAGTAGAGCAAATAGCAATTATAAATTCACTACGGGAACAAGGAGTAAGTGAGAACATTGTAAAACTGTTCGAAAACTTAATATAAAGAGGGAACTGCTACAGTTAAATTGCATAAAGACTCGGAAAAAATTAAGATTTTTTTTTTTATGCGAGGAAGAAGGAACCAAAGGCAAAAAGCCCGCTAAACTGTTCCTTCCAAGAGAAAAACAAAACACAAGAGAGAGCCAAATTCAAGATCCGATCATTTCGAGATGCCTGGACACACTGCGTTTGAAAGACTGGAGACCATAGGAAGCAGGAAATACAGACAGAGGGAGACAGTTCCAGAGTTGACCTGTTTCATAAATGAAGGACTGGGAGTAACGGTTACCTCTTGCATTAGAGATTTGGACAGAAAAGGGACGAGAGCTTGCTGCTAGACGGGTGCTACGCGCCCGTCGTAGAGGTGAAGGAATGCATGCAGACAGTTCAGAGGAGCAGTGACCATTGAAGTTGCGATAGAAAAGAGATAAAGATGCAACAGTGCGGCGAAGAGACAGAGGTTGAAGGGAGTCAGTAAGAGGAGGAGAGTTAATGAGACGAAAAAGCCTTTGACTCCACCCTATTGAGAAGAGCTGTATGTGGGAAGCCTCCCCATACATGAGAGTTGTACTCCACGCTGGGGCGGATAAAACACCTGTACAGAGTCAACAGTTGTGCAGGAGTAAAGAAGGAACGGAGTTGGCTTAGCACACCTAAGCTTTTGAAAGCAGATTTTACAAGAGATTTAATATCATCTTTCCAAGATAAGTACCGAGTAAATGAAACCCCAAGCATGTTCAAGGATGATGCAGGATTAAGCTGAGTATTATTAAACATTAGTAGGTATACCTGCGGAAGATTTTGTCGGGTTGATAGGTGCAAAAACTGAGTCTTTGATGCATTAAAAAAATATATATATATATTTTTACCCCAGTCAGAGATACGAGCCAAGTCAGACATTAAGTGTACCATAGCCTCATCCCTTGTTTGTTGAGGTAACTGCTGAGATGGACGTTCCAGGAATCAAATGGAAAGGTGAACGGTGGAGTCATCAGCGTATGAGTGGATAGGGTTAGATGTACAGCATAGAAGGTCACTGATGAATAAAAGGAAGAGAGTTGGTGATAGGACAGAGCCCTGAGGAACACCACTGTTAATAGATCTAGGAGAAGAATGATGGCCGTCTACAACAGCGGCTATAGAACGACCAGAAAGGAAGCTAGAGATGAAGGCACAGATAGAAGGATAGAAACCGTAAGAGGGCAGTTTGGAAATTAAAAATTTATGCCAGACTCGATCGAAAGCCTTTGAGATGTCAAGTGCAATGGCAAAGTTTTCGCCAAAGTCCCGAAAGGAGGATGACCAAGAGTCTGAAAGGTAGGTGAGAAGATCGCCTGTGGAGCGTCCCTGACAGAACTCATACTGACGATCAGAAAGAAGGTTGTAATAGGAAAGATGCTTTAAAAATTTTCTATTAAGAATAGACTCGAACACTTTTAAGATACAGGATGTTAAAACAATTGGACGATAGTTTAGAGGGTCGGGAACGGTCACCCATCTTTGGGACTGGCTGAATGAGAGCAAACTTCCAGCAAGAAGGAAAGGTACAAGTTGATAGAAAAGGTGAAAGAGTTTGCCTAGGCAGGGTGTAAGCACAGAAGCACAGTTCTTGAGAACAACAGGAGGGACTCCATCAAGCCCATATGCCATATTAGTATTGAGGCCTGTGGTGGTACAAAATACATCAGCTGAAGAAATTTTAATATCAGCCATGAGGAAGGCAGAGGGGGGAAGTGATGGAGGAACAGCACCGGAATCGTCTAAGGTGGAATTGGAGGAGAAAGTCTGAGCGAAGAGATCTCCTTTATCAATAGAAGAAATAGCTACAGAGCCATCAGAGTCGAAAAGAGGACGGAAGGATGATGAGGTAAAGTTGTTAGAAAGATTTTCGGCAAGGTGCCAGAAGGAGCGGGAAGAATTCGAGTTAGAGAGTTGAGAGCATTTAGTACGGATGAAATTATTTTTAGCAGAGCAAAGAACAGACTTAGCATGATTCCGGGCAGAAACGTATAAAAGATGTGATTCAGGGGTGGGTTGGCTCCGGTACCTTTAATAGACCCTCTCCTTGTTGTGGACAGCATTAGAACAAGCATGATTAAACCAAGGCTTTCGTGCATTAGTCAAAGGATATGAGAAAGGAATGTATGCTTCCATGCCCGAGAGAATAACCTCCGTAATGCGCAAGGCACACCCAGATGGCTCCCGGCCATGGAAGCAATAATCATTCCATGGAAAATAAAAGAAGTACTGCCTGAGGGCCTCCCAATCTGCAGCTCCAAAGTGCCACAGACGACCATTTCTTTAGAGGGTCCGCAGGCCGTACCGGAGCAATAGGTAGGTCAAGGTGATAAGGTTGTGATCGGAGGAGCCCAGCGAAGAGAAAACATTAACAGTGTCAGCAAAAGGATTAGTTGTAAGGAAGAGGTCAAGTATGTTGGAATTCTCTACAAGGTCAGGGATACGGGTAGGGTGCTGTACAAGCTGCTCTAGGTCATTAAGGATAGAAAAAGTGTAGGCTTGTTCACCAGGTGGATTAGTGAAAGGAGAGGAGAGAAAGGAGAAATGGATAGAATGTGTTCCATCGTAGAAGTAAGATAGTCAAAGAATTTTTGATAGTCAGTAGAATTAGGAGATAAGTAAATAGCACAGATAAATTCAGTCAGAGAATTACAGGAAAGCCGAAGCCAGAGTGTAGAGAATTCAGAAGAATCGAGTTCAGGAACACTAGAGCAAGATAAGTTGTTGCTTACGTATACACACCAGCCACCTTTGGCTTTGAAATGAGAATAGAGAAAGTAGGAGGATACAGAAAAGGGTTTGCTGTCAGTTGCCTCAGACAGCTGAGTCTCAGTTGGAAAAAGAAGGTGAGGTTTAGAAATGGAGAGCTTTTTTTTTTTTTTTTTTTTTTATGCGAGGAAGAAGGAACCAAAGGCCATGAGCCCGCAGTAACAGTTCCCTCCAAGAGAAAAACAAAATACAATAGAGAGCCAAATTCAAGATCCGATCATTTTGAGATGCCTGGACACACTACGTTTGAAAGACTGGAGATCATAGGCAGAAGGAAATACAGACAGAGGGAGACAGTTCCAGAGCTGACCTGTTGCATAAATGAAAGACTGGGAGTAACGGTTAACTCTTGCATTAGAGAGTTGGACAGAAAAGGGATGAGAGTTTGCTGCCAGACGGGTGCTACGCGCCCGTCGTAGAGGTGGAGGAATGCACGCAGACAGTTCAGAGGAGCAGTGACCATTAAAGTAGCGATAGAAAAGAGATAAAGATGCAACAGTGCGGCGAAGAGACAGAGGTTGAAGGGAGTCAGTAAGAGGAGGAGAGTTAATGAGACGAAAAGCCTTTGACTCCACCCTATTGAGAAGAGCTGTATGTGGGGAGCCTCCCCACACATGAGAGTTGTACTCCACACAGGGGCGGATAAAACCCCTGTATAGAGTCAACAATTGTGCAGGGGTAAAGAAAGAGCGGAGTCGGCTTAGCACACCCAATCTCTTGGAAGCAGATTTTACAAGAGATGTAATATGATCTTTCCAAGATAAGTCCCGAGTAAATGAAACCCCAAGCATGTTCAAGGATGATGCAGGATTAATCTGAATATTATTAAACATTAGTGGGTATACCTGTGGAAGATTTTGTCGGGTTGATAGGTGTAAGAACTGAGTCTCAGATGCATTAAAGACAACCATATTATTTTTACCCCAGTCAGAGATATGAGCCAAGTCAGACATTAGGTGTGCCATAGCCTCATCCCTTGTTTCTTGAAGTAACTGTTGAGATGGGCGTTGCGGGAACCGAATGGAAAGGTGAAGGGTGGAGTCATCAGCGTATGAGTGGATAGGGTTAGATGTACAGCTTAGAAGATCATTGATGAATAAAAGGAAGAGAGTTGGTGATAGGACAGAGCCCTGAGGAACACCACTGTTGATAGATCTAGGAGAAGAACGATGGCCGTCTACGACAGCAGCTATAGAACGACCAGAAAGGAAGCTAGCGATGAAGGCACAGATAGAAGGATAGAAACCGTAGGAGGGCAGTTTGGAAATTAAAGATTTATGCCAGACTCGATCGAAAGCCTTTGAGATGTCAAGTGCAATGGCAAAGCTTTCGCCAAAGTCCCGAAAGGAGGATGACCAGGAGTCTGAAAGGTAGGTGAGAAGATCGCCAGTGGAGCGTCCCTGACGGAACCCATACTGACGATCGGAAAGAAGGTTGTGATAGGAAAGATGCCTTAAAATTTTTCTATTAAGAATTGACTCGAAAACTTTTGAAATACAGGACGTTAAAGCAATTGGACGATAGTTGGAGGGTTGGGAGTGGTCACCCTTCTTTGGGACTGGCTGAATGAGAGCAAACTTCCAGCAAGAAGGAAAGGTACAAGTTGACAGACAAAGGCGAAATAGTTTGCCTAGGCAGGGTGTAAGCACAGAAGCACAGTTTTTGAGAACAACAGGAGGGACCCCATCAGGCCCATATGCCTTGTTAGTACTGAGGCCAGTAATGGCAGAAAATACATCAGCTGAAGAAATTTTAATGTCAGCCATGAGGAAGTCAGAGGGGGAAGTGATGGAGGAACAGCACCGGAATCGTCTAAGGTGGAATTGGAGGAGAAAGTCTGTGCGAAGAGATCTGCTTTATCAGTAGAAGAAATAGCTACAGAACCATCAGAGTAGAAAAGAGGAGGGAAGGATGATGAGGTAAAGTTGTTAGAAAGATTTTTGGCAAGGTGCCAGAAGGAGCGGGAAGAATTCGAGTTGGAGAGTTGAGAGCATTTAGTATGGATGAAATTATTTTTAGTAGAGCGAAGAACAGACTTAGCACGATTCCGGGCAGAAACGTAAAGATTATGTGATTCAGGGGTGGGTTGGCTCCGGTACCTTTTGTAGGCCTTCTCCTTGTTGCGGACAGCATTAGAACAAGCGTGATTAAACCAAGGCTTTCTTGCGTTAGTCAAAGGATATGAGAAAGGAATGTATGCTTCCATGCCCGAGAGAATAACCTCCGTAATGCGCAAGGCACACTCAGATGGCTCACGGCCATGGAAGCAATAATCATTCCAGGGAAAATCAAAGAAGTACTGCCTGAGGGCCTCCCAGTCCGCGGCTCCAAAATGCCAGAGACGACGTTTCCCTGGAGGGTCCGCAGGCCGTACTGGAGCGATAGGACAGGTTAAGGTAATAAGGTTGTGATCGGAGGAGCCCAACGGAGAGAAAAGATTAACAGAGTAAGCAGAAGGATTAGTTGTGAGGAAGAGGTCAAGTATGTTGGAGCTCTCTCCAAGGCGGTCAGGGATACGGGTAGGGTGCTGTACAAGCTGCTCTAGGTCATTAAGGATAGAAAAGATGTAGGCTTGTTCACCAGGTGGATCCGTGAAAGGAGAGGAGAGCCAAAGGTGGTGGTGAACATTGAAATCTCCAAGAATGGAGATTTCAGAGAAAGGAGAAATGGACAGAATGTGTTCCATCGTAGAAGTAAGATAGTCGAAGAATTTTTGATAGTCAGTAGAATTAGGGGATAAGTAAACAGCACAGATATATTTAGTCAGAGAATGACAGGAAAGCCGAAGCCAGAGAGTGGAGAATTCAGAAGAATCAAGTTCAGGAACACGAGAGCAAGATAAGTCGTTGCGTATGTATACACAACAGCCACCTTTGGCTTTGAAATGAGTATAGAGAAAGTACTGATAGTAAGAGAAGCTTGTATTGAAGAGCATGCTGGCCTACTCTCTGTGTTACTGAGACACTGAAAAAGGGTTTGCTGTCAGTTGCCTCAGTCAGCTGAGTCTCCGTTAGAAAAAGAAGGTGAGGTTTAGAGGAGGAGAGGTGGTGTTCAACAGAGCGAAAGTTAGATGAAAGGCCGCGAATGTTGCAGAAATGAAGAAGAAGAGAGTCAGACAGTGGTTCCAGGCACCTCGAGTCGTCACCGGGAGAGGGGCAGATGGCGGGGGCATTTATGGTCCCCCCCCCCTGGGAACTCCGAGGCTGGGTGAATTGACGCCATTTTGGTGAATTTTGAATAGGACGTGTAGTGTGTACTGTGCATGTAGTTTGGTGAAGATAGATAGAGAAATTTGTACTGGAGAGCATGCTGGCCTACTCTCTGTGTAACTGAGACACTGAAAAAATTCAGCAAAGGGGGATGGTCAGGAACTAGTCCTGAGGGCTGATGAAACGGGAGCTCCAGCACTCCCTGTCATCAGCTTTCCATCCACCTCGGGAGTACTGCCCTGCTCGACTGGTGCTACAGTCTACAGTGCTCAACAGAGCAAAAGTTAGAAGAAAGGCCACAAATGTTGCAGAAATGAAGAAGAAGAGAGTTAGACAGTGGTTCCAGGCATCTTGAGTCGTCACCGGGAGAGGGGCAGAAGGTGGGGGCATTTATGTTCCCCCCTGGGGACTCCGAAGCTACGTTATTCGACGCCTTTTTTTTTTTTTTTTTTTTTTTTTTTTTTTGAAATGGAAGTGTGGTGTGTACTGTGCATGTAGTTTGGTGTTGATAGTAAGAGAAGCTTGTATTGAAGAGCATGCTGGCCTACTCTCTGTGTTACTGAGACACTGAAAAAGTTCAGCAAAGGGGGATGGTCGGGACCTAGTCCCGAGGGCTGATGAAACGGGAGCTCCGGCTGTCCCTGTCATCAGCTTTCCATCCACCTTCGGAATACGGCCTAGCTCGACTGGTGCTACAGTCACTGAGATACAATTTCACCAAAATTATTTGCAGAATGCCTAGAAAGTATTTTTAGAAAGCTAGACTGAAAGAACAAAGGAATAAATATTGATGGAGAAAACCAAAAACCATTTAAGATTTGCAGATGGCATTATCCTAATCTCAGAAACAGCAGTGACACTGCAAGAAATGTTAAATGGCCTAAATAGAGTAAGTCTCAAAGAAGGGCTAAAAATGAACCGAACTAAAACTATTGTGTAAACCAAATACACCAAAAAGTGTCATCAGAATAAGCAAAAAAATGTCTTGATGAGGAGTACATTTACTTTGGGCAAATACTAAAACTAACGAGAGATCATAATAGTGACATAAAATGACGGATTACAATTGGATGAAAAGCTTAAGATAAACATAGAGACATCATGAAAAGTAGCTTGCCAATATGTATAAAACGAAAACTATATAACGAATGTA
Organism: Coenobita brevimanus; assembly: GCF_032717465.1. Lineage (NCBI taxonomy): Eukaryota > Metazoa > Arthropoda > Malacostraca > Decapoda > Coenobitidae > Coenobita > Coenobita brevimanus. Next base: position 20,162,189 of record NC_137008.1, on the reverse strand, counting down.
TGATCCCAGCTATGACATAGAGTTATGAGACCTTGAAACTGACAAAATTGAAGGAAAATCATCTAATCCGTTCTCAAAAAGCAATGGAAAGTTTAGTGTTGGGGATATCCATAAACGACAGGAAAAGATCAACATGGGTGAGGGAGTAGACTCAGGTCAAAGACTTTATAGAAGTTATAAGAGAACAGAAATGGAGGTGGTTAGGACATGTAGCAAGAATAAGGGATAACTGATGGAGCAAGAAGTTGACTGACTGGACGTCATGATATTGTAAGCATAGCAGAAAAAGGCTGGATAGGAGGTGGAGAGATGGTTCATTTAAGTTTGCAGGGAAAACGTGGGCAGAAATTGGCTCAGTCAAGGGATTCGTGGAGTAAGATGGGGGAGGCCTTTGTTCAGCAGTGGACGTGCAATGGCTGATTATATATATATATATATATATATATATATATATATATATATATATATATATATATATATATATATATATATATATATATACAAGTGCTTGCTCGCAAAATTTTGCCGGACTAACTAACAGTCTTTCCATCACAATGTGTTTCCAAATACCATTATTTTTGTTTCCACACTGTTTTTGAGCCCACAATCAGTTCTAACCTAAAAATTAAAAAAAAAAACTAACATTTCCTTGTGCCACGATTTCCGACAATTTAGCTTTTTTGCCTCGCGCGCAATTGCCATTATTTTAGACACTCTCTGGACTTACCCCGACCTAATGCAAAAATAATTAGGTCGATATCTATTACTGTTCTCTTGAAGGAAACGAAATACTCAAAGATTTTTCCATATCGTTATTTCTGATGATCTCGCGCCGTTGCTTTGCGTGCGATGGCCCCCCCAAAAAAATTTTCTGACATTTCCTGGATTTACTCCTATGTAATGTGTAAGAATAGGACAATTTCTATTACTGTTCTCTCGAAAGAAGTGAGAAACACACAGACAGACACAATCATACACAGCTTGACTTTAATATACTGTGTATATATATCTATCTATCTATCTATTGCCAGACGCCTCAATCCCGTTTGGGGTGGCCACAAACAAATCTCCTCCAAGTCGCCCTGTCCCCCGCCATTTCAATGCCCTGCTCCCAACTCACACCCCCCTCTCTCATGTACCTCTCCACCCCATCCCTCCATCTCATCCTCGGCCTCCCCCTCCCTCTTTCCCCCTCCACCTCACTCACATACACTCTCCTCGTCAGTCTTTCACCCTCCATCCTCTCCACATGGCCAAACCACCTCAGTGTGTTCCTCATAACGCTTCCTATCACATCCACATCAACACCACAACGCTCCTTTATATCCTCATTTGTCAGCCTGTCTCTCCATGTGACTCCACAGGCTCATCTTAAATAACTCATTTCCACTGCTCTCACTCTTGACTTGTGTCCTTCCAGCAACGTCCAAGCTTCACTTCCGTACGTTAGAGTTGGCATCACAATACTGTCATGTAGTAACTTTTTCACTTCCATGCTCACTTCCCTGTTTCTTATCACTGCTTTCAAAGAACCAGCAACCTTTCTTCCCTGCTGTACCCTTTCAAGCACTTCACCCTCCAAACCTCCATCCTTACTTATCACACTACTCAAGTACTTAAACGTACTCACATTTTCCAATTCCTCATAGTCCAACCTCGCTGTACATTCACTGACTTCACCTCTCTCAAAGACCATCACTTTACTCTTCCCTACATTCACCTTTACATTCCGTTTCTTACACACTCTCCCAAACTCATCTACCAAGCCTTGCAGCTCCCCTTCGTCTTCACTCAGGAACACAGTATCATCTGCAAACAACAGTACAGGGAGTTTCCAAACACTATCCTCTCTCACCAGGGCCACTCCAACATCCACTACCCTACCTTTTACCTCTTTTATTACCCCATTCATGTACAGATTGAACAACCATGGAGACATGACACATCCCTGTTTCAACCCAACTTTCAAAGAGAAAAATTCACTTAGTTCACCATCCACACGCACTGCAGCCTTCGCACCATCGTACATACTCTTCACAGCATTCAACAACTTCCCATCTACTCCATATATTCTTAACACTTTCCACAATCCTTGTCTATCCACCCTATCATATGCTTTCTCCAAATCCATGAAAGCCGCATACAACTTCTTTCCCTTCTCTAGAAACTTTTCCACTAAAGGTCTAAGAATGAATATCTGATCTACACAACCTCTTCCCTTCCTAAAGCCTCCCTGTTCTTCTCCAACTAATTTCTCTGTTCTTTCTCTAACTGTGTCAATAAGTATCCTACCATACACTTTTCTTATTATACTAAGAAGACAAATGCCCCTATGATTACCACACACTTCTTTTTCCCCTTTTCCTTTGTACAAGGGAATAATTATACCTGACTTCCAATCCTCCGGGACTCTACCTTCCTCCCAGGCCAATCTGCACATCTTCCACATCCATTCTACTACTATCTCTCCCCCATGCTTCAGCATTTCACCACACACTCCATCAATTCCTGGGGCTTTCCCCGATTTAACTTTCTTCATTGCTTCTACAACTTCTATCCTACTGATTTCTTCCTGTCTTCTCACCTCACTCCTTCTCCCAGCCATTCCCCAGCCACTTATACTCGCATTACTTCCATCCTCTGCGTTCAACAATTCCTGAAAGTGTTCTCTCCATCTACTCACTTTTTCTCCCTTGTCCACTAGTAATCTACCATTTTTATCTTTCACTCCCCTGCTAACTTCACTTCCACCCTGTCTTACTCTTTTCACCTCTTTCCAGAACATTTTCTTACAGTCCCTCCACTTAACACTCAGATTCCTTCCAAATTCCTCATCCAGTCTCTTCTTTCTCTTACTAATCTTTTCACCTCTCTCTTTCTTTCTACATATAACTCTCTCTTCCGCCTCTCAACTTCTTCCACACCCCTATTACTCATCCATTCATTGTATGCTTACTTCTTTTGTGGCACAGCCTGTTTCACCTCTTCAGTCCACCACGCTGTTCCTTGCACCCCCCTCCGTCTTCTCTTCCTTCCACACACCACATCACATGCTGTACATATTTCTTCTGTAAATATCCTACACACACCTTCCACGTCTCCCATCTGCTCCAATTCATATTTGCCCAATCGTTCCTCCACTTCTCTCTTATACTCTGCCATTTTCTCATCCTCTTGTAACCTTTCCACTCTCCTTGCAACTACTCCTTCCTCTCGTCTTTCCCTTCTTCTATTTCTCCATTCTAATTGGACCTTGATTCTGGCCACCACCAAGTAGTGGTCAGAAAGTCCATCCCCCAACCTCTATAAACTCTTGCATCCATTATACATCTTCGCATCCTTTCATCCACACACACATAATGAATCATTGCCTTCCTTTCATTCAGTTCACCACCCACCCTTCTCATCACTCGCCATGTATACCTGTGGATCATTTTATGGCCATGTATGTGGGTGCTCACACCCAGGTAAGAGCGAATGGAGATTTAAGTGATGAGTTTTCAGTGAATGTTAGTGTGCATCAGGGGTCAGTTTTGAGTCCCTTGTTGTTTATCATGGTACTTGAAGCCCTCTTACATGACTTCAGAAATGGACTCCCGTTGGAGATGTTGTATGCTGATGATTTGGTGTTGATTGCAGAGAATGAAAGGGAGGCAGAGGAAAGATTTTAGAGGTGAGATGGTATGGGGCACAAGGGCTTAAGAGTAAATCAGATTAAAACAAAAGTGGTGATATCTAGGGTTGGTGGAGGTACTGTCAAAGAAGAGGGAGAATAGCCATGTGCATTTTGCCACATAGGAGTGGGAAGTAATTCCATCTTGTGCAGTGTTTATGATAAGTGGGCGCACAAGATATGAAATGGTATTAGAGGTAGACTGCCAGATAATGCTGATTTTATGTCTGCAGCGTGCCGTGGAGAGCAGGTAGAGATTGTCAGGCGTGAAAGGATTGAACTTGCTGGTGAGTATGTTGAGTGTGTAGAAGTTATCTGGGAAACATGTTATGTACTGGAGGTGGGGCTGGAGCTAGCTCTTTGGCTAGGACGAGAAGTGGTTGGAGGAAGTTCAGGGAGCTGTTGCCTCTCCTGACATTGAGAGGACTACGTGCCAAGGGGTCTTTGTATGCAGCATGTAATAGGAGTGTAATGCAGTTTGGTTGTGAGGCCTGGGCAGTAAAGGAAGAGGATATTCGCAGGCTCAAACGTACAGAAATGACATTGATTAGGTGGATGTGCAGTGCATCCCTGTGTGCAAGGTCTGAGGGGGCTAGGTTCATGACGGAAGAGTTGAGAGGAAGGATGGGACTGGAGTGTATTGGTGTTGTGATGAGGAGAGGTAGATTGAGATGGTTTGGGCATGTGAAGAGGATGGGAGATGATAATTGGGTGCAGAAAGTGAGAAGCGTTAATATTTCGGGGGGGTTGCGAAGGGTAGACCGAGAAAGACGTGGGACCAGGTCATTAAGTATGACCTCAGGGTTTAGGGGCTGAGCAGGGAGGATGCCATAGATCGGGCAGCATGGAGGTCGCCATTAGGTGACCGAGGCCGGCGCATGCAAGCATATTGGAACCTTCATAATTGAAACTAAACGAAACGATTCTGTGATGCAAAGTCACTGCATCATCCAGGCAACCACAGTTATGCCTTAGGTATTCTTACCTCAAAAAAAAAAAAAAAAAAAAAAAAATGGATGGACATCTTATCCGAATGATATCTGCTGCTTGCACCAGGATTAGACCGCCGCGTTTACAAGTTGGTAATTTCTTGGCTTGCAACACTAGTGGCATGGTTATCGATTCGTACTGTCGCATTCTCTCTCTCTCTCTCTCTCTCTCTTTCTCCCTTGCAACTCTTCCCGACAAACAGTTTTATACTGGAAAATGTATATTTATTATTGGAGAAATACCATGTTAATCTTTCAGTGGTGACGAGTACTTAAAAAGGCAAACAGGAAAATTATTTGTTAAAAATTGGAAAACGAAACAATCCATCCGTAATAAAGGTAGATATCATCGGTCGTCAGAGTTGATATCGAATGGCTCAAGCATTAGAGATGCATGTTACTGATGGATCGCCGTTAATCGATAGTTGTGGGCCAGAACAGACCAGCTCAGTATATGCCAGTCTTCTGAAAAACTTTTGTTTCAGCCTGTACTACTTCTGACACTATTTCTGCTGCCATTTTTTCTTTTAATGGTATTGAAAAAAAAAAAAAAAGTACGAAACATTGCTCTCGTATACTTAACAGATCATGAAGTTCCCTTTAAAAATAATATGACTGCAGTGCCTAAAGAAACCACAGAGATCTTCTTCCCAACTGATTGGTTTGTGTGCCTACATTAATTAAAGATTTAAAGATTCTTTGTGTTCTCTACTCTGCTACTCTGCAAGATTCACAAAGAGAACGAAAATATTTACGTTGAATTTTTCTGTTTCTTGATTTTTTCCCTTAATTCTTCCGTTTCCCTCACACAAACGGGTACTTCGTTCATTGATCCTCCACTTCCCTAATAAAAATCATGTAAGGAACCAGAAAGACACTCTTAACTTTTTTTTTTTTCTTCTTGGAAACAGTTGCCTCAGGCATCATGCTCTCCTTCACCCTATCTCTTCTGTGCCACTCCTCTCCCTTCTAACTTGTTCCTGGATTTACCCGATTCTTACTGGTTTCTCAGAAGATTTAGTCTTCATTCCTTCACAAATCCATCGTTACCTTCCGTTTTGTTTACATCATGTGTGTGCACCTCTCTCTCTCTCTCTCTCTCTCTCTCTCTCTCTCTCTCTCTCTCTCTCTCCCTCATCTCTGTCTAGTGTCTAGAACTGACAGTTATAAACAAAAAAAACTTTTTATCAGTGGACAAATATTATATTCAGTTGTGGCAAATTGTGAAAAAGCATACATGCTTTGTGTGTGTGTGTGTGTGTGTGTGTGTGTGTGTGTGTGTGTGTGTGTGTGTTGGAAAATTGAGTGATCCATCTGCAACGCCGGTAGATGTTGAGTTGTGTGCTATTAATGAATATATTACGGGTGCATAGCTGTCGATCGATAGCGTGTATACACTGGTCGTCAGCGCGTGACAGGTACTACATCTTCCGAATTGATGAGCATAATGTATTTGAGACATCCTGACTCTTATCACTGGATGATTGGGCGAGAGAAATGGTTATACTTGCGGAGTCGTTAGCTCTGCTGCCGGCTATATCTTGTCCCAAACTTCATGTGGATACACTAGAAGCGCCATGATGCATGATTATCCTAGTTGCGAGACAGAACAGACCAACACATTATATGTCAGTCTTCCAAGATCCTTTGGCTTAACCTGCACTGTCTCAAGCAGTTACTACCATTCTTTCAATTAAGAGTACTTTTTAAAGTCGCAGCACACCATTCGTATACACTCATATACAAAGCAGGTTATATATTTCCCTTTACAAAATAACCGACATAAGAATACTTCTGCTGTACATAAAAGTACTACAGAGGCCGGATTCCATCCTAACAATTTTTACGTGCCTAAGGCAATTTAGGATCTATGGCTTCGTTTTGTTTTCCACTCTGCTGCACTGTAAGGATTCATAAAGAGAGAGAAAATACGCAGGTCCATATTTTTATGTTCCCTCCCTATGTCCTTCCAAGCCCTCAGACACAAGGCAAATCTCGTCTTAGAGCCCCCACTTCCCTATTAAAAAACAGGTAAGGTAGCTGTAGGACACTCCATGTTTTTGGCGAGCTATCGGAAAACTTACTTTCTGTAGGCATCGTACTCTCGTTCACCCTCACTCTTGTATGCCTTGCCTCCCCCCCTCCCCCCCTTTAATTGGTTCATTATACCGTTACTGACTCTTTGCACAACCCATTTTTATTTGTTTCTTTTTATCTTTTGTTTCTTCATACCTTCACGAATCCATCATCTTTACTATAGTTTTTGTGCACATCATGAATTTGCACATTCTCTCTCTCTCTCTCTCTCTCTCTCTCTCTCTCTCTCTCTCTCTCTCTCTCTCTCTCTCTCTCTCTCTCTCTCTCTCTCTCTCTCTCTCTCTCTCTCTCTCTCTCTCTCTCTCATGGAAAATTAGCTATCACTGTATTAATTTTTCAACAGCGTAAAACAACCCAGGCCAGATTCGTTAAAATTCATAGTTTTTTTTTTTTTTTGGTTGCAAAATTTAATAAAGAATAGGCGTTTGAGATAAGTGTTCGAACTGACGGCAAATTACTGGCAAATGTAGCACCAACGATAACCAGAAAACATGCATCCCCGATATTGTTTAATTTAATCACATGTTTTATTCCTTTTCAAAAACCTGCTGGCTACGCTGCAGTATATTTGAGGTGGTTCAGGCAGCCACTAACATCCCAGCCTTAGTTTTAACCCCTAATATTATGACAACGTTTACTTCTATTTCTGCCTTACTGTTCAGTTATCAGTTTTTCATGGAGTGTGCTGAGATAATTAACTTCTAAGAGAATTTAATTATCCTACTTTGAATGTGGTGTCCCTAAGTGTTCCCTGACAGTATTACCATCCACTCACACGATGTAGTGCTGCTCTCGGGTGTCTGCCCTTTCCTCTTCTTCGTCCTTCTTCCCTTCCATCCTCGTCTGCCTTCTTTTCATTCTTTTCTCGTCCTTCTTCCTATGGGTGACTTTATACTCCCTCTTCTGTCATTCCTTCATTCTTTCCTCTTCCTTCTGCCTGTAGGTGACTCTACACTTGAGTGACAAGCCAAAAGGTTTCCGGTACACCAGGAAACCATTTACTATGCTGGGTGGTAACCATATAACCAAATTTTGGTGCCTGGTGGTTTAGTGGGTAATTATTACACTCCAGTCGGATTGGTCCAATATAGGTTTATATCAAAGGGATGGTTGGGATTTATTGCTCATAAAGTGCCACTCACGGATGAGTAAGGCTGGTCACTCGCATCTTAAATGTCAGGACCAACTGCCCAGCCCCGGGCTCCTACGCTCCTCATGGAGCACCATAGGACTGGATGATGGATGGATATATATATATATATATATATATATATATATATATATATATATATATATATATATATATATATATATATATATATATATATATATAATAGGGGGTGCGATTTGGAAGCTTTTGTTTGGCAAATGACCTTATGAATGGTGGAACTATCTTTGAGCATAGAAAAATACATAAACCTACTTGGATTTCACTATGTAGTAAATACTGTAACCAGACTGACCACATTGCAATTAGCAGAAGGCATAGGAGTTATTTGCAAGATGTTTGTGTAAGGAGGGGGGCAGATACAGGTAGTGATCATCAACTTGTTGTGTCAAAGATTTAAATAAAACATAAGAGAAATTTTAATGGTAATTGTACAGGAGGTAATAATTATGATCTTGAGCTGAGAAATGGTGAGAACACAAAGGAAAAATTTCGGTGGGAATGTAGGAACAGGTTTCTCATCCTGCAGACTTTGATGGAATCTGAAGACAATGATATTAACCCGCCACGTCCCACTGACGTAAATATACATCCACACGTTTTGTCACTGTGACTATCGTTGATGTATATATATGCACAGCAATTGCAAGGTGCCTAATTTGCACAATTTTCAATTTTCGCACATGTTTTTTGGTATGTATACATGGGACACCTTCCTCTACAAGATGCTAGGCAGGGACAATGCCTTACCCAGCATGACCTCCCCCCCCCCCCGCATGCCATTGTCTCGGCAATTCACCTGTTACCAGTGACCTGGCCAGTAAAGACATGTCTTGCCAAAGTACGAAATTCAGGGCCAGAGTGATTCCCCAATTGATGACAATGTGGAGGACAAAGTTTACGTGGCATTAGAGGAAGAAACAGTTAGAAATGATGATCAGGTAATGTTGCCAAAAAAGGTCAGGTATGTTGATGTGTTTGGTGAGCGAAACATTGCTTATATTGCCTATATTACTGTGTGAAAACCAATATACTCTCGTACAACATATAAATTCATACCAAATAAATAAATAAATACCGTTTATGAGTGGTGTGAAATAGTTACCCTCCCATAGAACTTGTTTTCTTTGGAGCCAGCTTGATATACGCTCAGTAAAGTATGGGGTACTGCTACCTGTATCGAGTATTTTAAACCTCAGGTGAGCGATTTCTCTATGAATTATCGATGTTTCTCACCAAAAGTGGTGGTTTGAACAAAAAAAAAAAAAAAATCCAATCTTGGTCGGAATTGGGGGGAGTCAGTGGTGGAATATCGGTCGGGACGGGGCGGGTTAATCAGAGGTGGAGAGAAGTAAAAGAGGTTTTGCATGAGAGTGCTAAGGTTACTATTAAGAAAAAGGAAAAGCAAGATGGAAAAAGTGGATGTCAGATGAAACATGGAATGCAATTCAGAAAAGGAAAGAGACGAAGTTAAGAAGTGAAGAACATGTTGATGGCCAGGTAGCTGAAGTACTTGGAGCAGAGTACTGGAGTTAACATTCTGAAGTAAAAAGGATCATTAGACGTGATAAGAGGAGGGTGTATGATGAAAAGGCAACAGAGACAGAAATTAAATTAAGTAAAAATAACGGCCAGAGCACAAGAGCAGCATATCAGGCCATACAGTAGTTAACTGGGACTGAAAAGAGAAAGAAGGAAATACCTGTACGAGATAGAAACGGTAACTTGATGACTAAAGATTTGGATATAAGATTAAGGTGGAAAAAGAATTTTGCATCTGTTCTAAATAAACCAATCCTAGGTGAAGAGGACATTTTGCCAGCCAAGAGAGATTTGCAGATAGAAACAGGGGATATAACCTTAGAAGAGGTAGCAAAATCTATAAAGGAGTTAAAGAATTTTAAGGCCTCAGGAGAGGATGGAATATTTCCTGAAATTCTTAAGGTGGAAAATGATGAGTTGATGAATGCACTTTCAAAACGTTTTAATGTGGCTTGGGATAATGATGGAATTCCAGAGGAGTGGAAAAATGGAATGATTATGAAAACACCAAAAAAGAGAGATTTAAGAATGTGTGGCAACTGGAGGGGGATAACTTTGACATCTGTAGTTGCAAAAGTCTTTTCCAAAATATTGTTGAACAGAATAGAGCCAGTTAGTGATATAATTTTAAGAGAAGAACAAGTGGGATTTAGAAAGGGTCGAAGTTGTAATGATCAGATTTTTATTCTAATGCATCTAATGCAAGAAGATAATAAGATGAAAATGGTGCTTAGTATGTGTTTTGTGGATTTGGAAAAGGCGTTTAATAGTGTTTCACGTGGAGCTATGTTGAAAATTATGAGATTCTATGGTATACCAGAAAAAATTGTATGTACTATTAAAAGCCCGCATGAAGGTTCTTTCTGTAAGGTAATGGGGGGTGGTTCTTTGAGTGATCCATTTGAAGTTAGGTCAGGAGTGATTCAAGAAGGAGTTCTTCCGCCATTGCTGTTTGTTTTGGTTATGGATTATGTTATGAGAAAGATTGTAAGGAGAACAGGTGCATAAATTAACTGGAAAGAAAATACGAAGCTGATAGATTTGGACTATGCTGATGATATTGTACTGATTTGGGGAAGTATTTACGAGATACGGAGGGTGCTTGATTGTCTGGTGGAGGAAGGAGAAAAAGTGGGATTGATAATAAATTGTGGAAAGACTGAAAATATTAATATGAACGTGGAGAACCAAATCGATTGTGTAACTGGGAATAATGTTGTGAAGAATGTAGAAAATTTTAAAAATCTGGGTACGATTGGATCATCTAACGGATCATTAAACAATGAAATTGAGGAGAGGATTAGACTGGCTTGGCGAGCTGTTGGAATGATGAAATCTGTTTGGAATAATAATATGCTTTCGGTACATACTAAAGTAAAAATTTACAAGTCTATGGTTAGACCAATTTTAATTTATGGGCGTGAGTCATGGTACAGTACAATTGTAACAGATCAGAAAGTATTAGAATATGAGAATAAAATCCTGGGAAGGATTCTCGGAGTAAAGTGACAAGTTAGAGTTACAAATGAAAGAGTAAGGGATATTACGATAGTGGAACCAGTTGATGAATATGTGCAACTGTCTCGCTGGAGGTGGCTGGAGCACATATATAGAAAAGAAGGTAGTTTAATACAGGATGTGCCAGAGTGAACTGCTAAAAGGAAGAAGAGGTAGAGGTAGGCCGAGGGAAACCTGGCTGAGGACAATGAAAAGAGAAGTAGGAGATGAGTGTTGGTCGGCCCTGAAGGAGATGGCAAGAGACAAATATTGGTGGAGAGAGTTCATCGAGGCCCTTTGCATCCCGTGGGGTGCCACAGGAGATTATATATATATATATATATATATATATATATATATATATGTATTATATATATATATATATATATATATATATATATGTATGTAGGTATGTATGTATATATCCATAAAGATAGATAGATAGATAGATAGATATATCAACCAGTGTGTATAATACTGCCATATAATAATAGTAACTTACAGTTCTCCAAACTTCTTCTTAGGTGAATTATTTTACCCATTCACATTAAGCATTAACATCCGTTTCTGTGTTATTAATATTAATTTAACATTGGTAAAACATCAATGGCACAGAGAAGAATATATGGCTGTTACAATGAACATACCTTTTTTTAGCAAGATTACTTTTCTAAATAAAGGATGATTTATCTCGGAATGAAGAACTGTTCCTAAACGGAGAGAGAAAAGCCTGGATGTCCTTCAACCGAGATAATCTCTCAAAGGATGCAGCGTCAGGGATTAAATATGAATATTGACAGATGGACAGTGATTGACTCCGGCCTCAGTTGGAGGGACGTGATGACTTAGCTGTGTAAGGAGAACAATTCTGCGAAAGTTTAAGGTATGCATTACAAATTTTTTTAACTTCTCTCTCTCTCTCTCTCTCTCTCTCTCTCTCTCTCTCTCTCTCTCTCTCCACCACGCCGTTCCAGCTCTCTCGCCTGCTTCCCTCTCCAATTCTCCCTTCAACACATCTGTCTTCAGGCCTACGCTTTCCGACACTCCCTCCTGTTTAAGCACTCTCACGTCACTCTACATCACTCCAGCCACTGCCTCTTGCATTCTTTCTCCCACCCTTCCATCACCAGGCTAAATCCACCTCCTCCACCGATCCTTCACTTTCCATGAGGCCTGCTCTCGCCTTTCCGTCTCTAAAACCTTTTATCCTCTACACTTCGCGTCCCTCTTCCAACTGTTCCTCTTCCACTTCCCATACTCGAGTGCCACGTTCAGCTACTGCCCTCTCTAACATTCATCCTCCACCCTTCCCTCTGTTATACCCAACCATCTACCTTTTCCTTCTCAACACTGATAAATCTACCGCTCCCTCTGCAGCACCACTGATCTACCATGACTTTTCTAACATTCATCTACCTTTCCTTGCAGTCTTCAACGCTTTTCGTCTTTCCCACTCTAGCATTTTCCCACTCTTCCTTCTGCACTCCATCCACCACCAGATCCACCGTTGAGTCTCCACCACCTCTCACTCAACTTTAGGTTGCTTCTTTGAATCGGTCAGTCTCCTGGAAAGGTTTGTTTCCCATCTGTTCCTGTTCACACAGCAGTACAATTGGGGACCTGGAGGTCAATCTGCTTGTTGAGTATAGTACTCTTATGGAAACTGGGAGTTAACAGAAAGACTATTACCTGCCTTAATAACGTTGTCCAGTCGATGGGCATTATACTTGTCATATCACAACTCTTGTGTCCCCTCTTTATCTCCCCCTTACCATGTTTCCTAATCCCATATTTCAGTACCGGTACATATCCCATCCACCGTTATATCTGCCAAGAGCTTCCTTCATCCCTGTCTTTCCACTCCATCGCTACTGGTTATCCGGTGGTGGTATGACTAACACATCCATCTCGCAAATGGAAAAAATCCGAGTTTATTTTCCCTGTTGTTCACATTGGTGGACTTCTTCTAGCTCCTTTGTCCCTATTTACCCAACAGTACAACTGGGGACATGGAAGTGAAGCAACTAATATGGTAGTGTTGTGGGTATGATTAAGACCCTTGGAATGTAGACTATCTCCTCAGTGACTCGCGCAGTCAATAGGCAAAAAATGAAGCCTAATTCCATTGTTTTCTTGCCTACCCATTACTCTCTTTCCAACATTTTCTCTCATTCCCTTTCTTTCTTTTCCAACACTGTCTCATCTCTTATGCTAGCTCCAACACTCATCCAGTTGTCCAATACCCTCCACTATTATTTCTCCATCAATTTGCTTCTCTCCACCACTCACTCCATCATCTCCTTTCCCCGCCACTACCCTCCCTTCGTCTGTTTCTTCTCTCCACCATTTTCCTCCTCATCTTTTTTTTTTTTTTTTTCCGTACATCTCTCTAACTCCATGTGTTTTTCTCTTCACCAGTTTCCATTTCTCTTTCCTCTGTAAACCAATCTCTCTTCCTCTTATTTTGCTTCATTCCTTCCTCTTCCCTTCCTTTCCACTACTGTCTCCCCTCCCCTTCACCTTTCTCTTTCCTCCCTTATAATTGCTTCTCGTCTCCAGCATTTCTTTCGCAACATTTTTACTTTATTTTTTCACCCCTCTGGCCGTCCTCACCCCTCCATTTTCAGTAAACCCTTTGAGCGCATGACTTTTTTCATTTTTTATCATTTTTAATCCGGCCATCTCTAGGCGTTAAAGTGTGGAGTGGAAGAGATTTTTGTGACCTCTTTACTTTTATGGATCCTTCCGAGGTTAGAGAAAGTAAGCTGTTGGTTGCATTAGTGACCCATTCAGCCTAATGACGTTGTTATCCTCAACTTTTTTATCACGATTTCTGCTTATCCTTTGAATCACGTGTGAGACACGCTCATAAATGTACAACTTTTTAGGGTAGACTATAGCGTAGGCACAATTCTAGTTTCACTGAGCACGGTGGTACTTACTATATAGGGATGTTCCAAGTTTCAGTGTCGTCATTTACATAAGGCTTAGGGCCCCATACACGAAACCTTTGCCAAGTCCACCTTTATGCATACAGACTAAAAGATCTTCGCTATTTCAACGCCAAGGTACTCGCAAAGTCCCACTAACTTTCATAGGACTCGTGAATTTCGGTCACAGAAATGTCGAGTTTGTTTTTCTTTCATTTTTTTCTTTCATCAGTCTTAAGTCGTACCGAGCTTGTTAGGCATCATAACGCCTCGTCACGGCAAGGGGTGTTCCCAACAGATTTTGAGCTGCAGGCGAGATGTTTGAGAGTTACAGACTAAAAACACTCAATAGCACTCGTACGTTTCTTCAGGCATGTAAAACTCCACGGATTTGCGTGCCCCATTCCACGTAAGGTCAGTGGATGGTTGATAGATCCATGGTGGAACATTGGTCCAGGGTGGAAGATTGGTCAGTGGAAGCAAAAAGGTCCATGGGATTAGTAGGACCGTGAGGGAAAAAATAGGTCCGGGGGGAAAAATAGGTCCCTGGAAGAAAAACGTTCATGGAAAAATAAGTCCAAAGAAAAAAATATGTAAATGGGGGAAAATAAATCCAAGAAGGGGAATCATATCCATAAGGGAAAACAGGCTCAAGAGGGAAAATGTCGAAGTGAAAAAGTAGGTCAAAAGAGGAAAATGGGTCTGTGGGGGAAAATAAGTCCATGGAATAAAATAGGTCCAGAGAGCGATGTTTATCAAGGCAGACACAGATCCCTGAGGGGAAACAAGTAGCTGGGGGTTGGAACAGGGAGGGTGAAGCCAGAGACGCATTCATGAGGAAGTTGTAAATACTGCAACATGTATTTTGTAGTTAACTTCCATAAAAATATCAAACCTAAAAAAATTAAGATGGTTGTTAACACTGAGGAAAGAAAAAAATCAGAAACAAAAGGTGTAAAAAGCACAGAAGCAAGGTTTAGGGTGGATGGAAATTAAGAATTCTGTGCCCATTACTGCATTCTAGCAGATACAAACGCCTTGTGGCTACAGTGAGTAATGTTGTATTGGGGAGAGAACTCAGAATCTTCTCCCATCCTATAATGCTCTCTTGTTTCTGCGCCTTTTATTTCTTGTTTCTGTTTTTTTTCTTTTTCCGTTTCGACAAACTAGCAAACATTTTAGACTATTTTTCTTATCGTGCATATATTCGTATAGGTGAATGTATGTAAATGTATGCGTAGCTAATGTATGGTTTTCACTTTGAAAATCTTTTGGGGAAACTGCATGGTATGAACCGTATTGTATTCATATGCTTGTGAGTATATATATATATATATATATATATATATATATATATATATATATGCGAGTATAACAGTGTTTGCCCCTCAATTTTCTGGGGGGCAAACTAATAGCTTCTCCATGACAGAAGGTTTGCAGATTCAGTTGCCATTGTTTTGGGCCCACATTGACCAGATCTGACGAAAATAGTCAGAATTATTATTTTTTTTTTTTCTTTCTTTTTTCGCGTGTTGCGATTTTCGACAATTTCGCACCGTCGCGTCGCTCGACACTCCCTAGACTTACTTCGGCCAAATGCGAAAAGAAAAAGGTCAATATCTATTACCGTTCTCTTGAACAAACGAAGAAACGTACCCAGATACAAATGCACACTGGCGGCTGTATTTTATGTATGAATGTTGTGAGAAGAAGTGCTTGTTCAGGGATTTGGCACCGTTTTTTAACGTGACAGCGTTCGGATTGACTCTATCGGATATTTTTTTGTGAAGCTACAGAATATGAAGAAAGTTTTTGGCGTATCAGGTAGAGCCAGGATTCCGTGGGCTTTAATGATGAGTGAATGGAAAATTGGTCCATTGGACTGAGCAGACTTAGGCTGTCTGGACGTTGCCACTCCTCATCCTGCCCCAGGGTGGGAAAAGAGGTCCAGATGATGATGATGATGATATATATATATATATATATATATATATATATATATATATATATATATATATATATATATATATATTTCATCCATCCATCATCCAATCCTACATTGCCCCACGAGGAGCGTAGGAGCCCGGGGCTAGGCAGTTGGTCCCGACATTTAAGATGAGAGTGACCAGCCTCACTCATCCCTGAGTGGCATTACATGAGCAAGCAACCGCAACCATCCCTTGGATATAAACCTTGACCGGCTCAATCCGATTGGAGTGCAATAATTACCCACTAAACCACCAGGCGCCAAAATTTGGTTATATAGTTACCATCCAGCGTAGTAAATGGTTTCCAGGTGTACAGGAAATCATTTGGCTTGTCACTCAGTGTACAGTCACCCACAGGCAGAAGGATATATATATATATATATATATAGATATATATATATATATATATATATATATATATATTTACAGGAGAGAGAGAGAGAGAGAGAGAGAGAGAGAGAGAGAGACGGGCTGTACCGAGGTACAAAAGTACCGAGTTACATTAACGAGTTACAATTTGAGTACCGGTAGCAGTAGTGACACTACTTTTTTCATGTACCGAAGATGGTACCGACGGTACATTTTTAAGCATGTTTTGTCGGTACTCGGTACCGGTACATTTTATTTATCTACATTCACACATCGTGATTAAAAAAAAAAAAAAGTGAGAAGGCCTACATTTGAATGGTGCTGCCGACCCTGGCCATGTGCCTCAGGAAATTAAGAGGTGAAGGAAAGCGCCGATCTGACGGTGTGCTAGCCTCTAGTGAACGTAGTGATTGGGGGTGTGGACGGCAGGTTCGGCCATCGTTTCGAGGACATTGACTGCCTGCTTGCTGCTGCCTTTCATCCCCAATTCAAACTACCGTGGCTGGCGTGGTTACCTGAGTCTGCCTCCTACGACACAGAGAAAATGAGGAGGAGGATGGAGAAGATGGTGTCACTACTGGAGAACAAGCTAGAGGACGCGGAGCAGCACCACTGATGATGATGACGAGCAGGATGTCGAGGAAGAGGTTTTCGAACACCTCTATGTAAAAGGGAGGAAGAAAAGGGAGACTGGGATAAAGCTAATAAAGGAATTTTTGGAGAAACCCCAGAAACATAAAATCAGCAAGGACTGTCTTCCTTGCAAGGTTTTCAGACTTATATGTAACTTATAACACGCCAATACCATCCAGTGCTGCCGTGGAACGTCTGTTTTCGTTGGGGAAGGACGTGCTCAAACTACTGAGCTCTGTGGTATGGAGAGGCTATCTCCCCCGTGAGAGTGTGATTTTGGCCGTCATATTGGAACACCAGAACTCAAATTCAAATTCAAATACTTTATTTCCACTAGGCAGTGGTTATTAATAAACATACACTTGTCGCTTATAATTCAAAAACATATATGGATTATGATTTTTTTCTGCCTAGTTCAACGAATTATATGGGGTACATTTAGCCAATGAGTATAAAACAACGCCATAGGTTGCTGCAATGCAGAATTTACCCTATATGACACTAAGGCAGAGAAAGGCAATGGCAGTAAGGGAAAAGATAGTGTGGTATTAACGTTGAAATGATAGTGATGTTGATGCTGTTTTAAGTCGAAGTAATGATGTCGAAATGATGTGGGAACTCCTTAGACTATCCATGTCATGAAACCGATTGTCCAGGTTGATAAAGGCCAGAAGAAACATGGAAATATTTACAAGGGGGTGAACAGAAGAGAAGAGGACGTGAAGAGAAAGACTGGAGGTAAATGGGTCCCTTTTAATCGCCTCAGTCATGCAGGAATACCGGGGAAGAATCTTCCTGCCCCTCCCCAGGGGGAAATAATATTATTGAATTAGCAACAAAATATATTTCTTACTTGTGAAATGTAATGTCATCTCTCTTTGATGAATTCCTGTACCCATTTTTGCATCCAGAAGCTGCACAACTGACCATGGCACTATATATTACGGAATCAACGGCTGTTTTCAAAAACCCACCGAACACCTTAGTTACCGTAGGCATCAGGCGTGGTCTAACCAGGTGTAACATGGCTGCCGCTACCCCACCGCCCTGGCGGGGGCTACATAAATTACGCTGTCATACCCATAAGAAAGCCTCTCCATATTATAGAACTCAGTGGCTCAAACCAAAACGGGCGGGACTCAGTGACAATCATTTTGAAATGGTCATTTACCTCAAGGGCAACATTGTTAAAGAAAACTGAAGTGCACTATGTAATTATTAATCAGATTATTGTGCATGCAATGACACGATGTAGTCATAAAATTGTGCTTAATTTGATAAACACTAAACTAGGCGTATAAGAATGTGAATTACATTGGCCGGTTAGAGTTTAGCGATCTATGTGGTTAAAGTAAAGGACTGAACGATTGCAAAACCTTATGCATTAGTCCCCTCCATAGATAATGTGACTGACAGTTGTCTGACAACAACTTTTCATCTCTCCTCAGGTCCGGCTCTACTGACGAGACTTGTCTCTGGGTCCTCAGTGTGGTAACCAAAAAAAAAAAAAAAAAAAAAATACTGAGCAAGTTTACTTCATTCATATTCACGTACCGAGTACCGAGTACCGAGTCGGTACTCGGTACTTTTTTTTTGTATCTGTATCGGTAGTGACACTACAATTTTAGGTAAGTACCGGTACCGTTACCGACGGTACTTTTTGTGTATCGGGTGCCCATTTCTGTGTATCATTCATTCATTCATTGCCAGACGCCATGTATCCCAAACGAGGTGGCCAAGGGCTTAGAGTTAATTGTTTTACAGGGAGGGGCACTAATCCTCCACCAACCCCTCTTGACACCTAGATAGAACGTTATGCCAACAGCATCTGGTATTCCCAGGCGGTCACCCATCCAAGTACTAACCAGACCCAACGATTTCTGTGTATGTATATATATATATACAGAGAGAGAGAAAGAGAGAGAAATAGATACATATAGATAGATAGATAGATACACTATAGATAGATAGATAGTAGACAGACAGATTGATATCCAGTATATGAAAATTCTTTGTTATTGAAAATATGGCGACAATTAACCCCTTCACTTCGTAGACGTATTTTCGATATTGTTCTTGCTACCTCCATACTTTTATATTTAGCTTAGGAACAGTCACCTTGAAATGAAGGGTTTAATGAAGGCTATTAATCGAAAGCTCTCTAGTTAAAAGTATTACTCAGCTGAATAAAATATGTTTTATATAAGAAAATGAAATGGAAGAGGCTTCATCAGACTGCCGGAAAAGCTATCGTTTCCTGTTTGAAACGAGCTTGAATGAAGGTTTTGCTATAATTTTAGTCCATACCGATAGCCATTTCCTTTCGTAATTTTGCACACGATAAACCGTTTTAACCCATTTACTCCAACGACGCATTTTTAATTTAATCTGTCTATATATCAGTGATATTTTCTGTTTTCCCAGTTACCCAGTGAAAACTCGCAAAACTGTTTCCTGGCAAAAAAGTGCCGAGAGAGCAATCCGACTGATCTCCACAGCTGACACACTCTATTCAGTTTTTTATTTTTTTTACCATATTGTTGTTGCCAGAGATGCACTAGAATACAAAGCCAGGTTTGTTTTTTCAGGACAGAAGTGATGTCTGAAACGTTCATATTATTAATAATTACATAAAATTACATTATTGTGGTGTACATTAACTTACGTAAACTGGAGAGGAGCAAAGGTAATGAATTCATCTCGCTTTCTGCATCTACCTCATGTCTGGAGTTGAAAACCTAATCCGTAGCTAATATACAGAGTTTAGAGTGCTTGCAGATCTTGGCATCCTCCTGGTTCTATCAGTGTCATGGCATTGACTCTTACATACATAAACATAGCCATTCCAACACTCCATCTCCATTTGGACCTGGCCAGCCCCTACGGAAGGTGTTACTTTCAGCTATCACTCTATCTTCAAGCAAATGTGCGGTTCTAAATTGAAACTAGTATGGACTCTGGCAGATACAGTTAACAAGAACTGACACTTAGTTATGAAGCGTTATAATTATGTCCTGTGCTTAATACCAAAAAGCAAAAGAGGTTAGTTCCCCCCCCCTCTCTCTCTCTCATAACACACACACACACACACACACACACACACACACACACACACACACACACACACACACACACACACACAAACATCGTACAAAACAGAGCACTCGTTCTAGTTTCGATAATTCGGGTGTGAACAGCTTAAACTGTTGGACTTATATTGATTAAATGAAAAAATCCAGTAGTAAAAATTTATCATTCCCTACACAAGAGTTACGTATATTCATTAACTGACGTTGGTGGGAGATGTGAACGAATATAACATTTATTTAGTAATGTTTCGCAAAGTAGAAAGAGAAACTAAATTTCGATATGAAGGAAGAAAATGAAGAAAAGGTTAGAGTAAGAAAAAGGCACTGGAAGACGTTCACCACATCTTTCTGGTGGCGTAATATATATTTTATCCATGTTACTTCGCACTGATTTATTTCGCCTAAGAAACGTCCTTCAAACTGATGGCGTTGGACCTTTATTAATCTCTCCAGTACACGAGGACTCTCCTAACCTGTGTAACACCATCTCTTAGCAGAATAAATTAAAGACAAACCACCTTCTTGGTTCGAAAGCTGATTAAGTGTTAAGATGCAGAAAGAGGTCGAGGGAAGGGGGGAGGGCGACTGAGTAGTGGAGAAAGGGAAGGTGAGTGATAATTGTGACAGTAATGAAAAGCAAGTGACTCAATTTTCAAGTGCAAGGAAGAAACGACTGTTAAGATGTAGGAAAGGACGTGAATGAGCAATATTAGACACGGCTTACATCCCGCTCCAGGCCCACACCCAGTCCCTCTACATACTAGATCAGCTTCCAAGACAACCCCGACCAACGCACAGGCATTGGCTATTGATTTCCATTGTATGGCGGTGGGGTTCGAAGAAGGCAAAGAAGAAAGACCATCGGGAAAATGTAGGATGAAAAAATTAGAAGCTAGGTGAATGTGTGTGTGTGTGTGTGTGTGTGTGTGTGTGTGTGTGTGTGTGTGTGTGTGTGTGTGTGTGTGTGTGTGTGTGTGTGTGTGTGTGTGTGTGTGTGTGTGTGTGTGTGTGTGAGAGAGAGAGAGAGAGAGAGAGAGAGAGAGAGAGAGAGAGAGAGAGAGAGAGAGATACAGACAGACAGACAGAGACAGACAGACAGACAGACACTGAAAGAGAGAGAGAGAGAGAGAGAGAGAGAGAGAGAGAGAGAGAGAGAGAGAGAGAGAGAGAGAGAGAGAGAGAGAGAGAGGTAATTCAAGTTTAGGAGGGGAAGCTGTTTACGTCCCAGTAAGAAGTACACACAGAAGACACCAATCAACAAAGTGTAGGTGTAAGAAACGTAGATGATTAAGAAAGAGTGTGATGAAAAGATAACAAGAACTCCAACGTGAAAACAAGTGTTGGCTGCAAGAACACACACGGCCATATTCTTTTTATTATTGGTGATTTCTTGGCGGTTCTTCCTTATTGATTTTACCTGGATATTACACCTAACACTCATAGTCTCATTTTATTATTATTATTATTATTATTGCTACCACTGAAGATTTTCATTGTGCTAAGGATGAGTCAAAAGGTCCTGGAAGATTTAGCACAGTCTCCAGAAACTCCCTCAAATTTGCGTCTTCTGTAGTATTTTTATTCCAACTAAAGCCAGACGATTTTATTTTGCTGAGAGTGAATTACAACAACGAGATTCCTAATGTTTTTCATGTATAAATCTATTCTAAAGTCGTGCGTTGAAAGTAAATGAGGTTATGAGTCAAGTGATGTTTCTTGAGATAGAAGTTACTTTCTGTATAATGTGCTAGTGAGTGGAGATAGTCTTGAAATGGTGAGGGACTTTAAATACACGAAGTTGCAGCAGCTGGAAAGAAAGGAAAAGGAAAGTGACACAGAGACGAAAAATTGCTGGTACTATGAATAACTTGGTACTAAAGAGAGGCCTAAGTGTAATATTACAAGAGGCTTTTAGC
>NC_137008.1:20125298-20135298 GCF_032717465.1 Coenobita brevimanus | reverse complement strand
TTTTAAGATTGTATGGACTTGATGGTAGGTTACTAAAAGGGGTGAAAAGTTTTTATATAAATAGTAGAGCATGTGTAAGAGTGGGAAATGCTGTGAGTGATTGGTTTCCCGTGAGAGTGGGGCTGCGACAGGGATGTGTGATGTCGCCTTGGTTGTTTAATATTTACATGGATGGTGTTGTAAGGGAAGTGAATGCAAGAGTTTTAGGTGGTCTGAGTCTGGTAAATGTTGATGAAGGAGAGTGGAATCTGAAGCAGCTGCTGTTTGCAGATGATACTGCACTGGTGACTGATTCAGAGGAGAGATTGAGACAGTTGGTAGAGGAGTTTGGAAGGGTGTGTGAAAGGAGGAAATTGAAAGTAAATGAGAATAAGAGTAAAGTGATAAAGTGTACGAGGTTGGTAGATGGTAGGGGGATGAATATAGTTTTGAATGGTGAGTTGCTTGAGGAGGTAGATTGTTTTAAATATCTAGGGTCACATGTTACTGTGGATGGAAGAATAGATGCAGAAGTGAAGTTTAGAATAAATGAAGTAGGAAAGGTGCTGGGAGGAATGAAAAAAGTGTTTAAATGTCGTTCGCTTAGAATGGATGTAAAGAGAAGGCTGTATAAGGGTGTTGTGGTACCGACTGCATTATATGGGGCTGAAACATGGAATATGGGTGTAGCAGAGAGGAAAAGTTTGAATGTAATGGAGATGAGATGTCTGAGGAGTATGTGTGGAGTGATGCGTATGGATCGAGTGCGAAATGATGAAGTGCAAAGGAGAACTGGAGTTGTTTGGGAGATGGCTGGTAGAGCTGAGCAGAGGGTGTTGCAATGGTTTGGGCATATGGAGAGAATGGATAATGAGCGATTGGTGAAAAAGATAACTAGATCTGATGTGAGAGGTGTAAGGCTGAGAGGAAGACCACGAATAGGATGGATGGACAGTGTGAAGAGAGCGCTGGATGCGAGAGGGATGTCTGTTGAGCAAGGAAGAGTGGCTGTGCGTGACAGAAATAAATGGAGAGAAATTGTGAATGAATAAGTGATGACGCAGCCCTGAGGGGATATTCTCCCGCATTTGGTCTGATCAGCTAGTCAGGTCAGGTGCGGGTAAGGGGATGGGTCTGTTATGATGTGGCAGGGGTAAACCAGTTCTGCTGTCGG
The DNA here is from genome assembly GCF_032717465.1 of Coenobita brevimanus. Lineage (NCBI taxonomy): Eukaryota > Metazoa > Arthropoda > Malacostraca > Decapoda > Coenobitidae > Coenobita > Coenobita brevimanus. The sequence continues at coordinate 20,134,145 of NC_137008.1, read as the reverse complement.
GCCCTGCTGCGGATGTCACTGGTTGCATTGTGCAGTTGACCCTTGTGCGGTGTGATGCGGTGAGGATCTGTCCGTTCTCCCCTTTGGGGCTAAGATGCGAATGAATGTGTTTGAATGGATGAGTAAATGGAGAGTGAGTCGTCCTGTCTCGGCTACCTCCCTTTCCTTGGGGGAAGCAGCCTAGGTATATAGATAGATAGATAGATCTTCCTCACACACTCTCTCCACCTTCTCCTTGGCCTACCTCGCCGCCTCCCTCCTTCAGACTCGCTCATACAGTATATACCTTTTTCACCACTCTATTGTTATCCATTCTCTTCACATGACCATACCATCTCAGTACACTCTCTTCGATTTTGGTGTCCACAGACTTCCTCACTCCACATCTTTCACGAATCACATTATTTTGTATGCTATCCACTCTCTGTATTCCACATAAATTCCTCAGCAGTCCCATCTCTACTGCTCTCACTCTTGACTTTTCATTTTCACGCCACATCATAGTCTCACATCCATATGTTAAAGTTGACATTAACATTCCTTCATGCAAGCCTCGTGCAGCTGCAACATTCAAGCCTCTGTTTCTTATCAAGGCTTTCATTGCACCAGCTACTTTTCTTCCTTGTATCACTCAACTGTCCACTTCTTTTGCACATTTTCCTCTCTTGTCTATCACTGTACTCAGGTATTTGAACTCTCTCAACAATTCTAGTCTCTCTCTGTTCACTGTTACATCGAACTGGGAGTCACCTTCTTTCCCAATAACCATCACTTTACTCTTTTCTACATTTACTCTCAAGGCACGACGTTCACAATCATCAGCAAAACTCTGCACTAGTCTACCATGTTCTTGTCCGGTATTTGCAATTAGTACTGGATCATCAGCATACAACAAGTTTATATTCCATCCATCACCAGACACAACCCCAGCAGGTGCATAGTGTTGATAAGGCCAGAGTGGTGCTGTCAGTGGTTGACGGACAGACTCCTGTAGAGCCAATGTTAGACACAAGTAAGACTGGAGCAGTGCAGCCATCAGGATCAATTGAGAGTGGTAATAAGACTCCATCAGAGTGTCCTTCCCCAAGCAGTACACAAAGTGACTCCTCCCCAGATCATTTATTTGCTAACTTTATATCTAAGGGGTTAGTTTCACTTGATGGAAAAGCTGGTAAGGAAGTTACTATACTAAGAGACACAGGAGCTTCACAGTCACTAGTGTTGAAGGGGATTGTTGATGTAGCTGACCCTAATGACTGCGTCTTGTTGCAGGGTATAGCTGCGTTTGTATCTGTTCCCCTAGTTGAGGTAAAGCTCCAGACAGAGTTAATTACTGGTTCAGTGCGTGTGGGTGTTGTTGACCAGCTTCCTGTACAAGGGGTCACTTTCCTTTTGGGTAATGACTTGGCGGGAGGACAGGTGAGTGCTGTTCCCTGCATGTCAAAAATTCCCCTAAGTGAGGAGGGGATTAAAGAGTTGGATCCTAAATGTTTCCTGCATGTACTGTAACTAGAGCTATGACGGCAAAGGCCAGCCATGATGATGTTGACAGTAATGACACTGACAATGCCGATGGTGATATTTGGCTTGGTGATAACGTTTTTCGCCCAGTTAAAGGACTTAGAGTTTGATGATTCTCCCCAGACTGATGTAAATGCAAAATTAGCTGATCCTTTTCGTTTTTTTTTTTTTTTTTTATTATTTTAACAAAATTATTTCATTTTATCAATTTTATTAAAGTTTGAGTGTGGAAGTACTGATTCTACACTTATTTGAATGTCAGATTGTCAATATTCTTGGAACAGGTTCTCAAAATAATAACAAGTTCATGTGTAAAGTAAATTAGCATGATCAAAGAATAAAACTGTCCCTATAATGTTCAAATTTGGTACAATTTCTTGTTTTATCCTCTTGATGAGCATCTTGTGTATTACTACCACCACTTGGATTTTCAGAATTATTATCAGCACTCACAGGAGACTCATTTCTACTCACACTAATTTCACTGTCCGATCCTTCAATCACTTCATAATCATCAGCGTCGGATACAGATAAATCACCATCTGAATAATTTTCTTCTTCTTGGTCACCTTCTGCCACTGCCATTGAGGCATAAAACTTTGCTACTGGTATTGACATTGTCCTAATGTTTATAATCTGAAATATCTGAAAAAAAAAAAAAAAAATAGTCACACGAAAGGCCAGGTGGGGTCCTGGTGGACCCCATTGACATTTATTGCAATGTCACTCCTTATTCATGCAAGATTTTTTGTTCAAATTTTATGAGGATATAAAATAACCATCTACAATAAAAGTCATGAGAGGCCAAGGTGTGAAAGTAAAAAATGGCTTAATGGCAACATTTTAAAAACATACTGGGGTTCACAGGGACCCCATTTGCCCACGAAGGGTTGACTCAGCAGTTAGCGAAGATGAGTGTGAGTCTGATGTGACAAAGTGTTATTATTTAAGGCCAAACAACATGTTAATGCAAAGATGGAGACCTCCTAGTGTTGCTCATGATGACCAGTGGGAGACTGTACATCAGGTGGTGGTTCCAAGACCCTGTAGGCAAAAAATTATGTCCATTGCTCATGACTCTTCTTTAGCAGGTCACTTAGGGGTGAGGAAGATACCTGTCAGCTAGTCAGTAACAGTAATAAGCCCATCCCTGTGACTTCTTTGATTCCTCTACCTGTGTTCGAGGCCCCATTCACTAGAGTCCTTGTGGACATTGTTGACCCTTTGCCTAAAACCTCTTCAGGCCACCAGTACATCCTCACAATGTTAGACATGGCCACTAGATATCCCAAAGCCATTCCCTTGAGAAATATTTCAGCTAAACTGGTTGTAAAAGAGATGCTGACCTTCTTTATCCTTTTTGGTCTCCCTAAGGAAGTTCAGTCAGATCAAGGCAGTAATTACAATTCCAGACTGTTAAGACAAACCCTTAAGGAGATAGGAATCTCCCAGATCACTTCCTCAGCATATCATCCTCAGAATCAGATTGCATTAGAGAGATATCACCAAACTCTGAAGAGTATTCTTAAAAAGATGAGTTTTGATGAAAAGGAATGGGACAAGTGTTTGCCTTTCCTACTTTTTGCAACCAGAGAGGCACCGAGTGAGTCCTTGGGCTTCTCCCCATTTCAGTTAATCTTTGGCTATGAAGTAAGAGGTCCTCTTGAACTCAAAGAACAATGGTTCAAGGATGATGACCAAATTAACTTGCTAGACTATGTGTTAAGATTTAAAGAACGACTGGCCTACAGTATGGAAGTAGCCAGGGCACACTTGGAGTCCTCTCAGGAGAAGATGAAGAGGTGGTATGACCACTCTAAGAAAGTTAGGAACAGAGTGTTTCACCCAGGCTATCAAGTTCTTATCTTGCTTTCCTTTCATGGTCAGTGTCTGCAGGCAAGTTTTGCAGGCCCTTATGTAGTAGAGAAGAGGGTAGGTGAAGTAAATTATGTCATTTAACCCCAGACTGGAGGAAGGAACGAAGACTGTGTCATGTAAATATTTTGAAGGTGTACCACAGGCGAGACGTGGACCCCCCTAATGCTGCATGCGTGGTGTCGGTTGTCAAGCTGATGGAGTACAAGAGCTGCCCTTTGACTTTGGACCAAATGACCAGTTGGAGAGAAAACCAGGAAGCTTGGAGTACGCTGACTGATAATCTATCCCACTTGACCATAGAGCAGTGTGCCAAGCTAGTTGTCCTTCTCAGGAAGTTCCCTGATGTCCTCGGGACACCCCAGGACGGACGGAAGTGGCACAGCATGACGTGGATGTTGAAGATACTAGCCCTGTAAAGTAGTCCCCCTACCGGGCTAGTCCTCAGAAGCAGACCATCATCCAATTGGAATTGAATTACATTTTGCAGCAGGAGTTAATCGAGTCCTGTCAAAGTAAGTTGTGCTCCCCAGTCATAGTGGTTCCAAAACCTGATGGGTCACATCACTTTTGTATTGATTATTGTGAAGTCAGCTCCCTTACCAAGACTGATACTTACCCACTTCCTAGAGTAGATGATTGTGTGGATGCGATAGGCAGTGCTAAGTTTATCAAAAATTAGATTTGATGAAGGGTTATTGGCAAGTCCCCCTCACAGCAAGGGTGCAAGAAATTTCATGTTTTGTGGCCGATGGCAATACTTATAAATGTAAGGTCATGTAAGGTCATGCCCTATGGTATGAAGAATACTCCTGCCACCTTCCAAAGACTGATGAATGATCTCAACAAGGACTTGGATGGTTGTGTTACATACATTGATAATGATATTTTTAGTGACACCTGGGAACAACACTTCAGCCAACTAGATGCCTTTCGGCAAAGACTGTCCTTTGCTAATTTAGTGTTTAATTTAACTAAATGTGAATTCGTAAGGGCTCGAGTGCAGTACCTAGGTTATGTGGTAGGTTTAGGCTAAGTGAGTCCACCTGATGTTAAGTTTCAGGCCATAAACAATTCCCCCCAACACACAAAAAAGAGAGAGTTGCAACGATTCATGGGTATGGTAGGGTACAGACGTTTTATCCTGAACTTCTCTGATCTTGTGGCTCTCCTCACTGATATGTTAAGAAAAGGAGTCAAGCATGAGTGGAAGTCAGGATGTGAGGATGCCTATTCTAAAGTCAAAGCCATCCTGTCAAGTCACCCAGTGCTTCAAGCTCCAAATTTTGATATACCCTTTAAATTAGCTGTTGATGCCAGTGGTCTAGGGGTGGGCGCAGTTTTACTTCAGGATAATGATCAAGGCTTTGAATGCCTGTGTGCTATTTTAGAAAAAAAAATTCAATAAGGCCCAGAGAAATTATTCAAGTATTGAGAAAGAACTCCTTGCACTCATACTTGCCCTTCAGCACTTCTCTGTGTATGTTGGTCCAGGGTCAGGTGATTATGTACTGTAGTGTACACTGATCACCATCCTCTCAAACTTTTGTCCAGATTTAAGGACAATAGTCTTAGACTGACCCACTGTGCCCTATTTTTGCAGGAATATTCCCTTGATGTCAGACATATAACTGGTGTTTCCAATGATTTAGCAGATTACCTGTCCAGAACTTAAATTGTACAGTATCCAGAAATTTCTCTTTGGGAAATTTCTTCTCTTAGGAAGGGAGGTGTCACTGGCGTAGTTACTCCAGTAGCGAATGGGTCAAAGAGAAGATAAGATGATAATGTAAGAAGACAGGTGAGCCACCAAGATCGATAAATCTTTTCTCTTATCACTTTTGCTGCCTGTAAAGGGTAATGCTAGATCTCAGCTGGGTTTACTCAGCGGTAAACCTTACCTTCTGGGCTGATAACACACTAGTTGTTTTTCTCACAAACTGTGCAGGAAACACTTTTGTCCTTGACCATAGTGTGTGTGACTTAAGTGTGGGAGGAGCAAAATGAGGGTATTTGCCAAGAGAAGGCTAAATAATGCTTTCTTTGCTTTCTTGACAGCACGCCGTTGGTTTTGTATAATATGTGTAAATCTCCCATTGATAGCAGGTGTCTCTGTTGTTTATAATTAGCTGTAGATTATTTTTAAGACAGCCTAATGGTTAGTTAACTGAGAGAAGCAGAGTGAGTCTGCTCTATAAGCTCCAGGACAATGTGAGAGACACAATTAGTCAAATTTTCCCATTTTGACACTTTTTGTCACTCACTGTCACGTTAAACTTTTGTCACATTTTGTTGCATTTTTCCTCATATTTTCACACATTACTCAGTATGTGACTTTGATTACAAAACACATTGTTTATGCACCATTTCCCATTTTTGGTTCACACCTTCATTTACACTAGTGTGTGATTTATATCTGGATTATATCATCAACGAGTTCTCCAAGTTTCCTCGTGCTTTCTGAGTACTTATCCTCCACTGATCGTAATCTGATTAGCGAAGAAATAACTCGTTTTATATTTATACTCTGAGGCCAATGTGAATTTCCCTTTGTAAAACGAATCCTGGTATCTTCTTTGGTGTGTGTATGTTATAGTGTAGAGTAAAGGTAGTTTTCTTTTGAGCTTTAGAGTATTCCTTTTGGCGATTAATAAAGGGTTAGGAGTGCACCGTAGTATACACCCCCATAACAATACATATATATATATATATATATATATATATATATATATATATATATATATATATATATATATATATATTTAAAGTGACCGATAGGTTTACCAGTCATTAAAGAGACCGATGGGTTTGCCAGTCATTAACCCATTGGATCCCAGGGGTGCTGGGCGAGGCATTGCACTGGTAGGGCACTATAGTCGCGAAGCTCATAGGTCCCTACCCGGGGTTCCCTACTTTATAAAAACTTGAAAAATCCCAGTTCTGTCCAATAGTCTGGACACTAGGCTGCAATGGGATATATATATATATATATATATATATATATATATATATATATATATATATATATATATATATATATATATGTATATATATATATGTATATATACATACATTATACATATATATATATATATATATATATATATATATATATATATATCATAAAATCCTACAGTGCCCCATGAGGAGCGTAGAAGCCCGGGGCTATGCAATATGGTCCTGAGATTTAAGATGAGAGTGACCAACCTCACTCATCCCTGAGTGGCATTATATGAGCAATATCCCCAACCATCCCTGGGATATAAACCTTTACTGGCTCAATCCGATTGGAGTGCTGTTAATTACCCACTAAACCATCATGTGCCATGATTTGGTTTTATGGTTAGCACCCAGCGTAGTAAATGGTGTCCTAGTATACAGGACACCATTTATATATATATATATATATATATATATATATATATATATATATATATATATATATATATATATATATATATATATATATATGTCATAAAAGACTTTGTAGTTACTTGTAGTGGAGTTTTCTATATATTAGACTTGTGGGCGAGCGGTGGTTATAAGTGAGTTGTTTTGTAAGTAGCTAATCTTCTTTCCCATTTGTCATGTAGTGACAGGAGAGGTAAAGAATAGTATGGGACTATTTTTATTTGTCTTGGAAATATTAACAAGTCTCTCACACAGAGCGAAGTATAGAGTCCCGCTAGCTATCTCTCTGTCTCGCTCTCTCTGTCCCTCTCTCAAGTTGCTAAGCCCTTCTCCCTGCGACCTGTCTCTTCTATCGCCTGTCTCCTTCTGAGCTCTCTTTCCTATATTCTGGTGTAGCAGAGGTTGTGTCATGTGTGTTCCTTGTGAGTGGAAAGTTCTAGAAGCCTGTGTGTGAGTATGTGTGTATGTGTGTGTATGGTCACTAGGCGCTGTCGTGTGCCTATAAAGCATTCCTTGAGTTAAGAGTGTGTAAGCATGTTTAGCGCTGCTCGATTCTTGCAGACACAATACCTTCTCATCATTTGACTCCCTGCTTCTATCTGTCTCTCTATCTATCTATTTATCTATCTATCTATTATGATTTGTAATTATAATATGGAGTCCTGATATCTGCTCGGTCACGCGAAAATGGCGTACCATCGACAGTTAATAGTCCTAACATATTAATACATATTATATACACATTATAATGAACCTCTAAGCTATTTAAGTGAAATACATAATATTGTAAAAGTAACATAATTGTATGAATATTGTATACATATAATATTTATAGTAAATAGTGATTATTCAGTAATATTACATTTTAAACAAGTTGTATACATATTTGAATAAATGCATTAAAAGTAAATTATTTAACTGTAATACAGTATGTACTTGGGTTATTGTAGTGAAATGCATAATTGTGTTGGCCTTATAACTGTAGTTACATTTTGTTAATGCAACTGTTACATAAGTGTCTTGGCCTTATAATTGTAGTTAAAGTTACATAAAAGTTACATCTTGTTAATGCAACTGTTAATTGGCAAAGTGTTACAAAATGCAGTCGTTTGTCGTTACATAATTGTTACATATCGTTTGTAGTTACATAATTGTAGTTAAAGTTACATAAAAGTTACATCTTGTTAATGCAACTGTTACATAAATGGTACATATTGTTTGTAGTTACATAATTGTAGCAAGTGTAACATAATGCAATCGTTTGTCGTTACATAATTGTTACATATCGTTTGTAGTTACATAATTGTAGCAAGTGTAACATAATGCAATCGTTTGTTGTTACATAATTATAATATGGAGTTACATAATTGTTACATATCGTTTGTAGTTACATAATTGTAGTTAAAGTTACATAAAAGTTACATCTTGTTAATGCAACTGTTACATAAATGATACATATTGTTTGTTGTTACATAATTGTAGTTAAAGTTACATAAAAGTTACATCTTGTTAATGCAACTGTTAATTGGCAAAGTGTAACATAATGCAATCGTTTGTCGTTACATAATTGTTACATATCGTTTGTAGTTACATAATTGTAGTTAAAGTTACATAAAAGTTACATCTTGTTAATGCAACTGTTACATAAATTGGTACATATTGTTTGTAGTTACATAATTGAAGCAAGTGTAACATAATGCAATCGTTTGTAGTTACATAATTGTAATAAGTGTAACATAATGCAATCGTTTGTCGTTACATAATTATAATATGGAGTTACATAATAGTTATAATTGCAGTCCTAACATATGCTGCGGTCGATGATATGATGTGCCATGCCACTAGCTTGTGGAGACAACCGTTTGCTTTTTTGTTTGTAGTTTATGTGGTATTCTGGCATTTGTAGTAACACTTACACTTATTTTCATTTGTTTGTTATGTGATCTTACTCTATTTCTCTCTTTTTTCTTTCTTACTTTTTTTTTTTTTTTGGATGTATTGATTTTCTATAGTTTGTTTTTCTTCGCTTGTGTACGCTTT
>NC_137008.1:20110298-20120298 GCF_032717465.1 Coenobita brevimanus | reverse complement strand
ACGCAGTGATTTCTTAACATCCATATTCACCTCTCTATTTCTCATCACTGCTTTCAATGAACCAACAACCTTCAACAATTTAGTTTTCCTGTGAGTATAAGCCATTGTTCTTTATTATTTGATATCTCAACAATAAGCTCTAGTAGATCATTCACAATTCACATCACTTAAATATGTACCCTTAATATGTGTATTATCAACCTTCGGAGGTAGACTATGACTGGCCGGTGTTATTATTAGTATTAAGAACTCATTTTGTGAAGTTCTTGTTGATTTTTTTATATTATTATTATTATTATTTTTTTTTTTTGGGGGGGGAAAGATCTAGAAGGCTGGCATTCCAAGACCGTTCCAGATAAAAACTTGAAATCTCAAGGAGTGATGTACTGTACCTTGGTTGCAGGCTTTTTTCGGCAAAAAAAAAAAAAAAAAAAAAACAGTTCCTAGCACTAGCGTCCTCTGTGTTATTTTTTTTAATTTTTGCTCTCCTGCACAGCAAAAACTACTGAATCGATCGCTTTGCAAGTGTTTCAGTATGTAATTGTTAAAACATGCTAGTGCCCCTCGGTACTGATACTGAAATCAAACAAATACTTTTTGAGATACTGAGGAAAATCTAAATAGCTGCCTCATTCCTCAAAGTGCTAAATCGGAAAGTATTTGGTCGATTTTGACCAAACTCGGTGGAAATGTTGTGGGTCATGAGTTAACATGATTTACATAAAATGAATATATCAAATTATATATATATATATATATATATATATATATATATATATATATATATATATATATATATATATATATACACATATATATATACAGGGTGGGGCAGTAGGATGTGACGTATTTATAACTCCTCCCTGTTCATACAGGTTGGACCAGTGGCAGAAAGTCCGTGCTTTGTGGAAGTGGCTACCTCTGCAGTTTCTTGTGTCATTGTTCTGTAAGCCACCATGTCGAACTGGATGGTGGAGCATCATGTCTTTGCAGTGCGTACATTTTTCGAGTGTTGATCTGTTGTTGGAGTACAAAGAAACTTTAGAACACAAGGTTCCATTCCATCAAGAAACACCATCTTGAAGTGGATTGATATCTTTAATGCTACAGGCAGTGTTAACGACCGATTTGTTAGCAGAAAGAGTTCAGTACGTACCCTACAGTAGAAACAGAGTGAGACAGGCGGTGCAGGAGAGTCCACGACGCTGTGCCAGGTGACAATCTCCAGCTTTGAATATCTACAGAAGAAGTTTAGGCCGGATACTGTATTCCGACATAAAACTTCTTCCTTACAAAATCCTGGTGGTGCAAGCTCTGAAACCACCTGATAAGGCCAGTCGCCTAGAATGTTGTAACAAATTCCTGGACATTATAAATAATGATCCAATAGAATTGAAAAGACTGATCATGTCTGATGAGGAACACTTTCGCCTGACGAAATTTTAATAAGCAAAACTTCTGTTACTGGTCTGATAGCCAACCTGGGTGTGTGTTTGAGAAGCCACTCCATACTGCAAAGGTGACAGTTTTGTGTGGGGTGTCAAGTTTCAGCATCATTGGGCCGTACTTTTTTGAAGAAGAAAACCGGACTGTGGTAGTAACAGAAGAACGTTAGCAAAGGATGCTTGCATTGCTGGAATTTCCTGATGTTGAGGATGAGGGAGAGCTTTGGTTTCAGCAGGATGAGGCTACGGCCCACACACCTCGAGGTTCAGTGCAAATTCTCAAACAAATGTTTCCAGGGTTCCAAGGTTTGGAGACATTGCATGGCCACCAAGATCCCCGGACCTATCAGTTCCTGACTTTTTCCTTTGGGGATATTTAAAGGCAAAGATGTACTCCACAAAACCAAGGAATAATCAGGAGCAGGAACGCACCACTGCTGAGGTCAGACAAATAAATATCAATTTACCGGAGTAGGTCATGGACGATTTGGTGACAAGACTGAATGAATATGTTCGTCGCCGTGGTGACCACTTAAAAGATGTTTTCAAGAAATGAACTCCGTAAATAAATTGCCAAATGTAGCCTTTACATTACAATTGTTTTATTCGTGGCAAATCCTACATCTTTTCTATATCGATTTGGAAACTATCACATCCTACTGCCCCAACCTGTGTATCTATCTATCTATCTATCTATCTATCTATCTATCTATATAGATAGATAGATAGATAGATAGATAGATCGAGATACATATTATAGAGTATAGTATAGTAGAGAGAGAGAGAGTGTATATATATATATATATATATATATATATATATATATATATATATATATATATATATATATATATATATATATATATATATATTATGATCTCTAGGTCACAGGCCAAAATCCATTTAATAAATTTGAGTCATACCAAAAGTCTCTTAAAATCAGGTGTACGGTGATAACTAAAGTATTTTCAGAATCCTAAGGTCAAAATCCATTTAATAAATTTGAGTCATACCAAAAGTCCCTTAAAATCAGGTCTACGGTGATAACTAAAGTATTTTCAGAATCCTAAGAGTGCCTGCTTTTTAAGATTTCATAACAGCAACAATCAAATCAATATTTTTATGCTTTTTGACAATTTTTGGACCTATCCTCAAACTATTGTGTAGATTCCAAAGACTGTACAATATAACTGATATATAAGCGTGGATTTTTTTTCCTTCTAATCTGGAATGTAGCATTATCATCTGGAATGTGGAGGTCTTTAAATATCGCTTCAGCAATTTAAAAATTCTAGTTAATAGTAGTAGTAGTATCATTCTCTCACTCTCTCTCTCTCTCTCTCTCACACACACACACACACACACACACACACACACACACACACACAGCCTTCACTCTATCAAATACACATTCTCTCACACTCCATTCCACCAAATTACATCCCGTTCTCTGGCTTCATCCGCTCCATTACCGAACACACAAAGTCCTGGCAGTCTTTGTGAGAATGTGTGGTTCAGTGCTTAGTGATTTGCAAGTTATCTGGAACAGTGTAACACCATAGACGAATGGATACCTCAAAATGCTTGCTGGTCCTTCCCTAGAATAGCCTATTATCCCTGCTTCCATATTTCATTTGCTGGAATAATTTTCCCTCTTATTCACAGTAAGTGTTCTTCACGTGAGCTCATTCTCCTGAAAATGCATTAAACTTCATGGAACATCGCAAGCTGTGTTCATTTTTTAGGATGTCACCAGACTTCTCCACTGCAATACATTTCTGATAGCATGTACATTCGTGAGGCATTGTTTCTTCTGACCCTCTATGTCTCAAGCTGACTGGAAGGAAGTCGTGGCCAGGGATACACACTGATCGTCGACTTGCCTACAGTGTTAAAGTAGTATGTGGTGGTCCATGTATAACGCTCCTCTTTCACTTCGTCGTGCTTACTCCTGTGTTGGGGAAACGGCTTGGTCAGCGTTATGTATCCCTTGTTTTTTTTCCCACTTCCTACTCAGGCCAGATGCGAGTGGAGCGCTGTTTACGGGTCATCCTGTAGTTTGAACAAATATGCGATGGCAGTATTATTCACGCACTCTTAAATGCTTCAAAATATACACAGTAGGTCTGTGTTTTGGTTGAAACCTTTACTGTGACTTCATTTCATCCAAGAGTTAGAGTGAACGAAACACCGACTCGTGACTATAGATGATCAATTGCCAGCGACGGAAGTAATTGTACAGTGAGTGTCAGCAAGCTACAGTATACCATTCAGTTACGGATCATAAGAGCTAGTGCCTTCCTCAGAGTTTTTTTTTTTTTTTTTTTTTTTTTTTTCAGCACTATTCGATATGATACCCGTTTAGCCTTGGACACGGTGGAGTTCTTGTAAGTGATACTTGCTGCCATCATACATTTTGTTTAACTTAGGAGAGTGCCCTGGTAGTGGATAAATTAAGAATGGATTATGTAATCCCTTCAGTTTTAAAACTCTCTCCTATATAAAGTAAAAGTGCCTGCAGACTACAATATAAAGATATTAAAAAACAATGTCACCATCTTGATAGATATCATGACCGCTGAATCAGCCTAATACCGGTCATATGCATTCTCACGAGATGCCAATTTGTGTTGCGTTTTATTACAGTCAAACAGACAGGAGCTACTGAATAACACACATTTTCGAATGAATCACTCCTTTTTTTTTTTTTCTGTGACGAACATGGAAAGGGGCCTAAATCTGTTCGATCCAAAAACTATTTTACAATTTATACTTCCTATTACTAGACGAATTTGTTCAGGTTATGAGGAGTTTATCGAACTAGAAATATTAATGTAGCGTAAATTACCCCTTCCGTACATTAGATCTCTTTTAATTTGAAAATATTCGTCTGGGATATAACAAGAATATAATTTTACAAGTATATCATCGCTCTTAATTTGTTAGAATGTGTTATAAGGGCAGGACCCGATTGTTCTACCACCTCTTCCTTATCCATATACTTTACTTATTACTGTAGTAATCCTTCATATTCTTTTGCATGCTGTTATGTATTATTATCGACACACAGTACCTTTCATCAGTAACATTCAAGTAATTGTTAGCCTCTGCAGTCAAATGACGTAGGTTTTGTTCCATTCTTGCAATCTTTAAAAAGTTTTCTTTCCTATAAGATTGAGTTTTCGATATAGAAGGGTTGTGATAGCCTTCTATATACGCTTTCATTATGACAGGGTCGTTCTTGAGGTGAATGTATCAGCTACTTCCAACAAGAGTAAAATACAAAATACGTCATGTCGACTTATTTCCACACATAACTATCAGCCAACAAGACCGCATGTCTTTATGCCTGCATTAACTTTGGCTCTGTAATCTATTCTTCAGCACCATATCATCTGTGGAGTGGGTTCTTGTATTGACCTTTATCCCTCATCTAAATCATATCCCATTATTTTATGGGAAGGGAAGGTTCCGAAAAAAAGAAAGAAAACAAGAGTAGAAGACCTACCCACTTCATTTGACATAGTTTTGGCAGTTTTCTTTTAGTTTTGTTTGCCTGATCCTGATTATTAAATGACACATGCTCCGACTCTGATAGTAATATGGCCTTATTATGTACACTTGTGAACTATATATTTGGCTTATTATCTACATCTACCCAAAATGCAGCTGAAAAAGAATCCTAACCAAAGCTTTGAACTTCAGCTACAACACTGAACAGCAGGTCTTCGATGTGAAACTATGGATATGAATTTACTTTTGTCTAGTGGCGAGCGTACAGTAAAGTGCCGTATTACAAGTGAGCTGTAAAGATACTGAGTTCTATTCGTTGAGTTAGTTATGTTGAGGTTCTGCTATAAACAGTGCTATTTCTAAATGGCACATGCAAATTATAAATACTTATTATCAAGAGAATCCTTCATGAGCTCTTCTGTCATCATTATTTGGCAGATAATGCCGACACAGTTGTTAAAAAGGCACACCTAATGAGGTGGAGTACTTCACTGAGTACCAGTGTTTCGCTATGCTGAGCTTTGTCAAATTAAAACCCAGTAGGGCAAAACGTGGAAACTCAGGAATGACTTCCAGTTCACAAGACTTGAACTCAATTTAAATCCGAGCGCGATTCAACACTTCTCTGTGCTTTGATTTCTGTTAGTACAGTACTTCGTTGTACAGTATTACGTTGTTTCACATGATTTACATTATCCATTTTTCTTGTATAGCCATATACTATTTTTTTATGAAGATAGTAATTAACACAATAAATACAATAATATATGTATTAAATACTGTTTTGTTTGGGACAAAGTATGAATAACTGGATCAAATTATTTTTCCAATATGTGTATTCTCTAGGGAGTTATGGAAGGTAATGATACCTACGCAGCATAACTTTATGCATCCTGAGGAGATAAAACCAGATCCAGAAAAGCATACCTTTCATTGCAAGAGTGTAGAGCAGTGGTTCTCAAACCCATGGCCGCGACCCAAATGAGGGTTGCAAGGACGCTCCTAGGGGTCGCGGGATGGTTTGCAAAAAAATAAATGAATGAATAAATAAATATTAAAAATAAGAAAAAAAAATAATGTACAAATTATTGCACATATATTTATATCACAATTTTGGAATACAAAGCATCATTGAGATGTCATAAAGACTTTGTAGTTACTTGTAGAGAAGTTATATATATATATATATATATATATATATATATATATATATATATATATATATATATATATATATATTAGACTTGTGGACGAGCGGTTGTTATACTTGAGTAGCTTTGTAAGTAGATAATCTTCTTACCCATTTGTCATTCAATGACAAGGAGAGGTAAAGAATAGTATGGAACTATTTTTATTTGTCTTGGAAATATTAACAAGTCTCTCACACAGAGCTAAGTATAAAGTAGAGTCCCGGGAGCTATCTCTCTGTCTCGCTCTCTCTGTCTCTCTCTCAAGTTGCTAAGCCCTTCTCCCTGTGACCTGTCTGTTCTATGGCCAGCTTCCTTCTGAGCTCTCTTTCCTAAATTCTGGTGAAACAGGAGTCGTATCACGTGTGTTCCCTGTGATTGGAAAGTTCTAGAAGCCTGTGTGTGAGTATGTGTGTATGTGTGTGTATGGTCAACAAGGCTTTGTTCACCTGGTGAATTGCTGACAACTAACTGACTGGCTACATCGTAATCTGTCGTCAGCTTTTCCTCAGTGTAACTTGCAAGATCATTTCCCATTCCCAGGCTCGCATAGAGCTGTCTATCTATCTATTTATCTATCTATCTATTATGATTTGTAATTATAATATGGACTCATAACAGAGACTCTGGAACAAGGAAATAGTTATGAATTAATTTCACTTACATGGAGTTGTAACTCTCATTTTCTTCGAACAACACAAGAAATATCGAAGTTTATTGATTATTAAATGAAAGCAAAATTCAATAAAATTTATTCAATAAATTTTACTGGATTTGACTTTATGCTGTCCATTGCATTTTATCCAATAAATATTATTTGACAAAACTAAATGAAGAAGCACTGAAATTATGTTTCCACCCAGAGGGTCACCAGGGCAAAAGGAAAAAAAAAAAATCTGTGTTCATGGTCGCGGCCAAAAATTTTTGGGAAACACTGGTGGCAAATAGAACTGTATAGTCAGGAATAGACAAGGTTGATGTATTAACTTGGAAAGAAATATCTGACTTATTTTTGGCTTAAGTGTCATGACTAAGTTCGTTGTGATGTATTTTTATCAAGTGCTTTCTTATACTGATTCTTTTTCTTAGAAGCTTATGAATCACTTGCAGCTGAAACAAACCGTATGGCATTAGCTTAAATAGAATATTTGAGCTGTTCGGACTATAATGGGGTTCACACTCTCTCCATTCACATTTATTATTACTTATATCTATTTTTAACCTAACTTTGCCTCCAATATCCCTGATTCATTTGTATTGTATTCTTGCCTCAGTATTCATGCCTTCCGTCTGCTTTTCCGTGTTCCTCAACTGTTGTCTTGTGAATATTCATACACTTGGGGTCTCTTTAGGATTGCGTATATGTTACTCTCTGGTGCCCTTTTATGATATCCAGAGTGTTTATTCTTCATTCTTTTGCGTCAGACACATTTCTCT
Organism: Coenobita brevimanus; assembly: GCF_032717465.1. NCBI lineage: Eukaryota > Metazoa > Arthropoda > Malacostraca > Decapoda > Coenobitidae > Coenobita > Coenobita brevimanus. The sequence continues at coordinate 20,112,716 of NC_137008.1, read as the reverse complement.
CACTATATTCAACTCTGTAGATTGGCCCAGCCAAGGAAAGTGTACTGTCTGAGGCTATGAAGGCCGTGATAAACAGCAGAGGTCTGTGTGTGGCAGCTAGCAGAGGCTTTCATGACTTTTTTTTTAATGAGTTTTATTGCCGGCTTTAGCCTTCTTTAGCATATGGGTATGAGACCATGGTGTGGCATGAAAGTGAAAAGTCGGGAGAAAAGTTAGTGGAAATGAGGCTGTTCAGGAATGTGTGTGGAGTGTGGAGAATGGCTGGGGTAAGGAATAAGGTGATTCGTGAAATATGTTTGGTAAGAACATTTGTGAACACCAGAGTCGGAGAGAAGGTACTTAGATGGTATGGTCATGTGGAGAGAACGTGTGTGAATAGAGTGATGAAAAGGTATTATATGAGCGAGTTTGAAGATGGAAGGAGACGTGGTAGGCAATAAGCTGGATCGATATGGTAAATGAGTGTGAGCGGAAGAGAGGTATGGAAGCTGACGAAACTAGGAAACTGACAAGGGGTCGATCTGGCCGGATAAATTTTGTACAGAACAGTGTATGGCCAAGATCTGGGCGCTTTGGTAACTTTAGAGTCGACTTATCCGTCGGATAGGCAAATATTAAGCTAGATATGAATTGGTGTACCTGTCAGTTGGAGCCAGGATTCCGGGGGCTTGAATGATGTGTGAATGATAGTGTGCTCCATTCAACTGGACGAACTTTGATTAGTATATAAGTTTGGTTATATTCTGGCTCTTTAGACCATGCCCGACACCATCCAAGGGTGGGAAAAGAGATCTGCATGATGATATTCGTTTTATTTACTTTTATTTTTATACATCGTAAATATTGCTCTCACTTCCTCGCCGAATCCATTTGGAGGAATTATACTCAGATAAATGCTACAAATGTTGTATCCATGGAGTTGGATTGGCTGGCTGGCTGCTAATAATTACATATACGGTTATAATTCTTCCATCTGAACAGTTCTTGTTACTGTGACACCAAGGCTCCCCACAGCATTATGACCATATTTCGAAGCGAATCTATCCTGTAAAATCAGGGTTATGAATACTTTATATCATCTTTCTGATAACGCATATCTACAAACAGTAAAAGCCGCAGGTCAGGTGCCTTCCTGTGAATCAGAACACATTGAATATCAAAATTAATCAAATCTGGCGTCAGAAGCTATATAGTCAACATGTTGCAATGGATGACAAAATTAATTAACCCCAGAGGTCCAATTTATACCATGCACCAGTGCTCTACCAAATGTAATTTTAAAATCATTTAGTGTCCACCACCGTACCGTTTCCATTTTCATTATTAACAGGGTTTATGTGAGGACGCGACGAATTTATTAAGCGTGTCGTTACTTAGGCAGAAAGTAATACACTTAATAACAATATATATTTATACGGAATTCTTGAACCAGTGAGCACTAGAATATGAAATTTGTGATAAAGTTTTGGATTGATCTACATATGTTCTCCATAAGATGATAGATAGATAGATAGATAGACAGATAGACAGACAGACAGATAGATAGATAGAGAGAGAGAGAGAAACTTCACTACACTGTCAAGAAATGTGTGCAACCTGACCACAGGAGAAATGAATATAGAGACTAAGTACTTTCGTGCATTACATACTCAGACAGGGGGACACAGAGACGTGAGGGTGGAGGTCTTATAAACACACCTGCAGCAGGGAGGGGCACACAGAACGAAGAGGAGATTTCACGTTTTGACCTATAGAATAAGGCATGGATAAGGATAATATTCTTAAGAGATTAGTCACTTAATATTTATTAATCATTTTACTTGTTCCTTTGTCACAGTCCATACCATATTAGGCGTCATACTGTTGTATACACACACACACACACACACACACACACACACACATACAGTATATATATATATATATATATATATATATATATATATGTGTGTGTGTGTGTGTGTGTGTGTGTGTGTGTGCATAAGGTGCATTCCAGAAGTTTTGAGACTTTTTTAGGAGAGATTTATTTATTTTAAAAAACTACAAATTTCTAATCTCCTTCAAAATAGGACCCTCTAACTTCAATGCACTTGAGGAATAACCAGAAGTCGCAGGAGGCAAGGTCTGGTCTGTAGGGAGGGTGAAGGACAGTCTTGACGCCCATCTCTGTCAAGTAGTTGGTCACCAGGATGGAATTGTGGACTTGTGTATTGTCCTGGTGCAGTTTCTAACAACCCGCTTTGAAGAGCTTTGGCCTGTAGCGACGAAGTCTCTTCCTGAATTCCCTCAAAACTCCACATAGTATTCTTTGTTGACCTTCTGGCCGGAGGGAACCCAGTGGATGTAGATGATGCCCTTGCTGTCGAAGAAGGGGATCATCATGAGCTTCCCAGTGGATTTGCTCTGCCTGACCTTCTT
>NC_137008.1:19885298-20107798 GCF_032717465.1 Coenobita brevimanus | reverse complement strand
TCTCTTCGGATGGGGTATTATCTGACAGGTGTATGTCTGTTCGTCGTATGTGAAGGAAATTCTTTGCTGATGATTTTGGATGGCTGGGTTGGCTTTGTGCTTCTGCATGCGTTTGTGAATTGCAGAGTTGCGTCAATGGGTGGAAGGGCTGGTGAGATACTCTGTTCAGTGTTGTGCAGTTGTTGTTTTTTTTTCATTTTTCTTTGTGGAGGAGTGATGCAATATACAGTAAGAAGGATGGGATACATCTTGATCTGAAAACATGATTTGTGGTCCACTCATTAGGATCTCTGACTGGAAGTAATTTTGTTTCATGGTGTAAGTGATCCATATTTGTTGCCTTAGTAATCATTTTCTTTTACCTACCACTTTGCTCTGTGTTTTCTGAAAATTATCAATGCCTGTATTGGGTAAGGCTGGAACCCAACACAGGACAGCATAATTAAAGGTCTGTGTGTTACCAAGACATCGAATTAACGAGATGCCTTTACACTGATGCTGCTTGTATGCTGAAAAAAGGTATTGTCGTGTGTGTGTGCGCGTGTGTGTATGCGTGTGCGTGTTTGTGTGTGTGGGTGTGTGTGAAAAAGTAAGTCCTAGAATGTGGGGGTGTACAGAATGTGTGATTGGAGGTGTGTTACCAATAGTTGAACTTTAGCCTGTTGTGAAGTCGTCGGCATTGGACACATCTACTCGTAATACTGAAGGAGAAGGAGCTGGCAGGTCATGGAGAAAATGTCTAAGAACTGAGGGTAAAAGTAAACCCCGTAAAACCTCATTGCCTAATATTCTGAATGTATTACTTTATTTTTTGGTAGAGTAAAAGGGTTTGTCTGCCTAAAGGAAAATTGGCCAGACATTACTTTGCTTTTTTCTCCCCTGTCTGTGTCTGATTTTATTTAGTAGGATGTTTATTGGTCATGTTTTAATACCTTTGTTTATTTCTGTTGCTTCTATTTAATTTTTTTTTTTTTTTTTTGGGAGAGAGGGGGGTTGTTGCAAGAATTTTAGAAGGCGTGGGAAGTAGCGATATTGGTATGTATGATGCGGGACTGTTGGGAGGTTTTCCTGACCTGAGTATAGATATATATACTGCTTTTTTCGGATGTTAGGGGTTTATTGTGGGTCTACAGTTGAAAATTATAGTATGGGTGTTTATTGCCATGGGGCCATAATGTTTTAAGTGAATGGTTGAAATTGGGTATGGTTTCGCTTCTAGTGTGTGTGATATGATGATGGGGAGGTGGTCTGATGAAGGCTCATGTACTGTTTTCCAAGAAGTTTGAATGGCTGGTTTAGGGTATAGTGGTGTTGGGGGAGGAGGCAGTTCCATTGCATCTCTGTGAAGTTTGAATTGAGGGTGTGGTGATTATTTACGTCAAAATGTAATGTTCAAGCTCTTCTGGAACAAGACCCCTTGGCGGTTTTGTATCTGTGTGTCTGACCATGAGTTATCTTTATTATTTAATTCACCTAACGTTGTTACATTGCGGATGTTCTGGCGCACAGTGTGGGATGGAACGTATCCTGAGGTACATGATTTAAGTGGTCGTGTAAGTAGCCTACCGTGTATGTAGCCTGTTTTATCATACAGTTTTATTTTCATTTCTATTATTTCTGATCTTGTTGTCATTGGGTGAGTGTTGTTCTGTTTTTTGTGTAGTGTTTTTGAGAGGAATGTCTTTGTATATAAGAGTGACAAGGCTACCCTCCCCCCATTTGTTTACTCCGTCTGGTCTGTATGTAACATAGTTTGTAAAATGTGCGGTTTTGGACCTGTTTATGAGTTTAGTCTCTTGTATTAATGATGTGTCATTGTTCCATGTGTGGAGAAAATTGTGTAGTTCTGTGGTCTTTGTGTTAACACAGGCGATGTTTAACTAAACAGTCTCTTGTCATTTTTTTTTTTTTTTTTTTTTTTTTTTTTTTTTAAGATTGCTCAAGTGTGGCCGTTTGTTTTGTATGATGTGTGTGTCTGGTGTGTGCATGCTTCGTGGGCTGCTGCAACAACTTACCCGTTGTGAATTATTCTATTTGTATGAGGGACGTTAGGAAGGCTATGTGTAACCTTTCCATTATAAATACTCTCCCCAAGCAAAATTAAATTGTCTGAAAATATCAATAATGAATTAAACTACAGATGATCAAGAACGAGCACTAAGAATTTGCGGCACCTACAGCCAAGAAGTTCGTTCTAATTGCAGAACATCTGAGTTTGCCCTGTGACCTTGCCATTCGATTGATTGCTCTAAAATTCAAGTTTCTTCATATTTGCCCGGCTGACAGCCATTCTGCCAAGTCTGGTCGAAATTTTGTCAAAGATCTTTATGTTGGCCGTGCCCTGTGATTTTGAGTTTTGACCTATTGTTAACAAAATCAGATCTCTTCATCTTTGCCTGACATTTATCCTTTCTATCATGTTTGGTCCAAATCAAGTCAAAACTGTGTTATGGAGAGGACAATTTCACATTCTTTTATGGCCTTGACCTTGGACTGATTGTTCTGAAAGTGGAATCGCTCCATCTTTGCGTTACCATCAATCTTTCCACTAAGTTTAATTTATATAAGATCAAAACTATTGAAGTTGATTACATCGGACGACCTAGATCTTCCAGCTATAGTCGTCAAAAACAATAAGCCATACCCGAGGAAAACCTTCAACTCTTTTACCAGGAAAAAAAAAGTTATTTCACTACTATTTTATACACACACACACAGCAAAATAATACCCCACTCTCGTTATCAGGAGCATCCATTAAAAAAAAAAAAGTCACTGGCATCCATGGGTGAAAAGAAGAAAAGGCTGAAAGGCAAAGGAAGGTGATGTGTGGGCAACTGGTTGGTGGCGTATTTTTTAGCTTTGTTTTCTGTCAACCAGACAATTAATATCAGCTTAGGAATGATCTCCAGTAATATAATCAAGGGCGTAACAATATCTAATCTCTCCGGTTCCAAAAACAACCCCTAACTTCATTTAAATTGCTGTTGTAGCCTCTGGTCTCAGCATGATTGTTAATAACGAGGGAAGGCACACATATTAACCAACAGCAAGGATGAGATGGAGGGGTGGAATAGAGAATTACTGTATATTAGATAGGAAAGTGTGAGCTGGGATCAGGGCAGAGAAATAGTGGGGGACAGGGCGACATGGAGGCGATTTCTTTGTGGCCACCCCTTACGGGATTTAGGCGTCTGGCAATAAATAGATAGATAGATAATATTATGGCAAAAAAATGCAGTGGGGGAGTTATTTGTTTTACATATGTTGGGACATATTTTTAAAACAAGTGGAATTTTTACTCCATTCCAATAACTTATTTCATTCTTACAACTAACATACGAATTAATTCTACTTAGGAAATCAACTTGACAGTGAATGGATTAATGATATATCTAATCCCTCCAGTCTGAAATGTCTCTCCTAAGCTGAAGAAAATTGTTGTGAATAAGACTGGCAGAGCGTAGATCAGATCAGGCTGAAATGAATGTTCTAATAATTACAAGATAAGAGAAACGAACCGACATCAGACAATCATCCACTCTGAATAAATTAAGACGGCGTTTTCTAAATATAGGAGTAAATTATCAGTATGTCCTGGGGGTAGGGGGGTTTCAAGAATACTCCCCCAGTATCCCTGCTTGTCGTACGAGGCGACTAAAAGGGTTGGTGGTGGGTTAGTGCCCCACCCCGTAAAAAGAACTAACTAAAAAAGCAAATAAAGCGCCTCGGACCCGGACGGACCATACGTTGACGACTAAGGAACGGACAAAGGACATTCTGAGAGTAGGAACGTGGAATGTGAGAGGAGTGAATGATGAAGTGAAGGAGAGAGAGATTGTCCAGGTGCTTGAGGATGCAAAAGTGGATATATGTGGATTGACTGAAACTAAATGGAAAGGTGAAAGGATGAGAGAATGGGAATACGGTGTAGGTATATGTGCGGGAGTCAGTGAGGATGAGAGGGCAAGAGAGGGAGTATGTCTGATGATAAGCAAGAAGTGGAAGGAGAATATAAGAGAGTATGGAACAGTGGGTGCAAGGATTGTATGGGTGAGGATGAAAGTAGGTATACAAGCATGGGCGATTGTATGTGTGTATGCTCCAACTGAGGATCGAGTGGCAAGAGTGAAAGATGAGTTTTGGGCGAGAGTAGAAGCATGTATGGACAAGTTTGAGAGGAGCGAGAGAGTGCTGTTGATTGGAGACATGAATGGCAAAGTCGGGAATGTACGAGTGGATGGAGTGGTTGGTCAGTGGGGTGTGCCAGCGGAAGTAGATGGGAATGGTAGTGCTTTGGTGGACATCTGTGCTGGTAAGGGGTTGGCAATAGCCAACACCTACTTTCGACATAAGATGATCCACCGGTATACATGGAGAGTAATGAGGAGGATGGATGGTGAACTTGTTGAACGAAAGGCAATGATAGACTACGTGTGTGTGGATGAGCGAATGAGAAGACAAGTGTTGGATGCAAGAGTGTGGAGAGGGTGGGGGAATGGAGTCTCGGACCATCACTTAGTGATGGCCAAGGTAGAGCTGCAAAGAAAGTGGTTGAGGAGGCGAAGGGGAAGACAGGAGGAAGCAGCTCCTGTGAGAAGAGTGGAGAAATTGCAAGATAGCGAGAAGAGGACAGAGTATAAGAGCATAGTGGAAGAAAGATTGGGAAGGTATGAGCTAGAGCAGATGGAAGGGGTGGAAGACGTATGTAAGATATTCACGGAAGAGATAAGCGCAACGTGTGAGGCAGTTTGTGGAGTGAGGAGGAGATGCAAGGGTGTGCAAGGGACAGCATGGTGGAATGATGAGGTGAAACGAGCTGTGGAACAAAAGAAGAAGGCATATGGTGAATGGTTGGCGAGTAGAGGTAGGGGAGAAGATGAGAGAGAGAAGAGAGAGGTATATGTGAGCAGGAGAAGGGAGGTTAAGAGACTGGTGAAGGAGAGCAAGAAGAAAGTGGATGAAGAGTTTGGGAGGAATCTGAGTGTGAAATGGAGGGAGAGTAAGAAATTGTTTTGGAAGGAGGTAAAGAAAGTAAGGCAGTGTGAAAGGGGAAATAGTAGGGGAGTGAAAGATAGGAATAATAGATTGTTGGTGGAGAAAAGAGAGAAATTGAGGAGATGGAAGGAGCACTTTGAGGATTTGTTGAATGTAGAGAGTGAGAGCAGTGTGAGTATAAGTGGTTGGGGAATGGCTGGGAGAAGAAGAGATGAGAGGAGGGAGGAAGAGATCAGTAGGTCGGAAGTAGTGGAAGCGATGAAGAAGATTAAGCTGGGAAAGGCCCCAGGAATTGATGGAGTGTGTGGTGAAATGCTTAGGTATGGGGGTGAGATTGTTGTGGAGTGGATATGGAAGTTGTTTAGATTGGCTTGGGAAGAGGGAAGGGTTCCAGAGGACTGGAAATCAGGTATAATTGTTCCTCTGTACAAAGGAAAAGGGGAGAGAGAAGTATGTGGTAACCATAGGGGTATTTGCCTTCTTAGTGTGACTGGTAAAATATATGGTAGAATACTCATTGATAGGGTTAGGCATATGACAGAGGAGCTAGTTGGAGAAGAACAAGGGGGATTTAGGAAGGGAAAAGGGTGTGTAGATCAGATATTTGTTCTAAGATGTTTAGTGGAGAAGTATCTAGAGAAGGGAAGGAAAGTGTACGCTGCCTTCATGGACTTGGAGAAAGCTTATGACAGAATAGATAGGAAAGGTATGTGGAAGGTATTAAGAATATATGGAGTGGAGGGGAAATTGTTGAGTGCTGTGAAGAGTATGTACGAGGGAGCTAGGGCTACGGTGCGAGTGGATGGTGAGCTGAGTGAGTTCTTTGATCTCAATGTGGGACTGAAACAGGGGTGCGTAATGTCTCCATGGCTGTTTAATATATATATGGATGGAGTCGTAAAGGAGGTACAAGGTAGGGCAGTGGATGTGGGGGTGGCCCTAATGAATGAGGGTGAGTTTTGGAAGCTTCCGGTGTTGCTATTTGCTGATGATACAGTATTGTTGAGTGAAGATGAATGGGAGTTGCAAGGTTTGGTGAATGAATTTGGGACAGTGTGTAGGAGGAGGAAGCTGAAAGTTAATGTAAACAAAAGTAAAGTTATGGTGTTTGAGAGGAATGAAGTCACAGAGTGTGCAGTGAGGTTGGATGGTGAGGATATGGAGAATGTGAGTGCATTCAAGTACTTGGGTAGTGTGATGAGTAAGGATGGAACTTTGGGGGATGAAGTACGTGAAAGGGTACAGCAGGGAAGGAAGGTTGTTGGCACACTGAAAGCAGTGATGAGAAATAGGGAGGTGAGTATGGAAGTTAAGAAGTCACTGCATGATGGTGTTGTGATCCCTACCCTGATGTATGGAAGCGAGGCGTGGACCTTGCAAGAGGGGAACAAGTCAAGAGTGAGAGCAGTGGAAATGAGTTACTTGAGAGGAGCATGTGGAGTGACATGGAGGGACAGGTTGACGAATGAAGAAGTGAAGGAACGTTGTGGGGTAGATGTGGATGTGGTTGAAAAGATTAGGAGAAATACACTGAGGTGGTTTGGACATGTGGAGAGGATGGAGAATGAAAGACTGACTAAGAGGGTGTATGTAGGTGAGGTGGAGGGAGGGAGAGGGAGGGGTAGACCGAGGATGAGGTGGAGGGATGGAGTTGAGAGGTATATGAGGGAGGGGGGGGTGAGTTGGGGGGAGGGGAGTCAAATGGTGGGTGACAGAGTGACTTGGAGGCGTTTTGTCTGCGGCCACCCTTTGCGGGATTAGGGCGTCGGGCTATAGATAGATAGATAGATAGATGTTCGGTCAGATAGCACAGATAATGTTAATACTAGGATCAAACTGGTGTATATATACAATCTGAAGATTAAAGGTACGAAGGAATGCATGCATAATGTAGACTGAAAATATCAGTATATGGTGCCGATGGCGATGATACAAATGAGTATAACTTGATTATCCAAATTAATGATGTAATATAATATGGAGCAATTCAATATTCAGCAATGATATATACTGTACATGCATTTATGATAAAACAATGTTGAATGATGTGTTAGTATGCAGTGGTATGTAGAGACAGTGTGTGTGTTCTGTGTACAAAGGTTATCGTGTCTTCTGAGAGGTAACGTTCATCACCCAGTCTCTGGCTGAGCTGAGAATTCTGCTCATAATGGGAAGATGTTTTGTATTGTGCACCATAACTTTACTGAATTTGTTATCAGACAGTACATAATTCAAGCAGATTAACTACTGTATATCTAATATAGTATGCATTTTATTCTGTATGATGACTACAAACATTATTTAACCAGCCCCGTCCCGCATGATTTTCCACCACTGACTCCCCCCAATCCCGATCAATTTTGGATTTTTTTTTTTTTTTTTTTTTTTGCTCAAACCTCTGCCTTTGATGAGAAACATCGAAAATTCATAGAGAAATCGCTCACCTGAGGTTTAAAATACTCGATACAGGTAGCAGTACCCGTTACCTTACTGGGTTTTCTATCAGGCTGGCTCTAAAGAAAACGAGTTCTATGAGAGGGTAACTATTCAACACCACTCATAAACGGAATTTACTTATTTATTTGGTACAAATTTATATGTAGTACAAGAGTATATTGGTTTTCACATAGTAATATTGGCAATAGAAGCATTGTTCACTCACCAGACACATCAACATACCTGACCTTTTTTGGCGACATTACCTGATCATCATTTCTGACTGTTTCTTCCTCTAATGCCACATAAACTTTGTCCTCCACATTGTCATCGATTGGGGAATCACTCTGGCCCTGAATTTCGTATAGTGGCACAACATGTCTTTACTGGCCAGGTCATTGGTAACAGGTGAATTGCCAAGACAATGGCGTGCGGAGGGGGGGAGGTCATGTGGGGTAAGGCATTGTTCCTGCCTGGTATCTTGTAGAGGAAGGTGTCCCATGTATACGTACCAAAAATCATGTGCGAAAATTGAAAATTGTGCAAATTAAGGACCTTGCAATTGATGCACGTTTATATACGTCAATGGGACTGACAATGACAGTGGATGTATATATATATGTCAACGGGACATGGCGGGTTAATACATCATGGTACACTGGAACCAGTGTGATAATATACCATGCAGGCTGCTTATAACACCCTGTAAGATGTCTTCACTCCCATTAACCCGAGGCGTCCTGACAACGTATGGATATGTTCCTATGTTTTGTCACGATGGCACCCGACGATGTATCCAAACGTTTTGCAATTGCGAGGTCCGTCATTTTCACATTTTTCAAATTTCACGGTGATTTTTGGTACGTATACGCAGGCAAGGTGCAGCGAGAAAGACAATAAGGTATGGTCCTTCTGTGTTGTCTGGGGAAGGCACGAGTGGTGTGGCGGGAGTGAGGGGTGAAAGGGAAAGTGGTGTGGTGGGAGTGAGCGGTGAAAGGGAAAGTGGTGGTGGGACGGAGGCAGTGCGAGCATGTGATGTACGTGGGCAGCAGGCAGGCGAGAAGGAGCCATTTCTACCACGTCTTTTGCCCCGCAGTATTCGTGCACTTTTTCTCCACAGCCCCGTGATGTGGGGAAAGGAAGGAAAGGGAAGGCAAAGGGGAAAGGAAAAGGGAAAGGGAAGAGGTGCACAAGTGGGGAAGGGTGGCGCTCTCCTCCCCAACCTCCCCCACCACCATCTCCTCCCCACCCTGACAAGGAATATCACACCTTGTTACATTACTGATACTGTGTGTGCTTCCGATATGACACTCACTGTAAAAGTAAGGTCTGTACATATGCGATAATATGACTCTCAGTATAATAGTAAGGCCTGTAAGTAAGTGCTAACAATTATATAAAGTGGAAACGGGTATAATGTTAGTGGAAAAGTATTAAATAAGTTGAAAAATAGAGTGTAAGTTGAACAAGTCATAGAGAGTTCACTCACTATGTTCATATGCGATATTATGACGCTCAGTAAGGCCTGTAAACATGTGATAATTATATAAAGTGGAAACGGGTGTAATGTTAGTGGAAGAGTATTATATAAGTTGAAAAACAGAGTGTAAGTTGAAACAACAGTCATAGCAAGTTCATTCACTATGTACATATACGGCTATCTTCTCAAAGTTCGACGAACATATAGTGAAAAATCGAACCATTTGCAACACGCAGTAGTATAGATTGGGTTTTCATTGTATTTTGCCAGGTGTAAATTATCTTTAGATGGAACTGGGAAGATAGTTTTCTTTCATCATACATATGCCATAATATGACGCTTAATATCATAGTAAGGCCTGTAAATATGTGATAACAATTATATAAAGTGGAAATGGGTGTAATGTTAGTGGAAAAGTATTATATAAGTTGAAAAAAAAAAGAATAAGTTGAAACAACAGTCATAGCGAGTTCAGTCACTATGTAAATATGCGCTAATATTACGCTAACATAATCGTAAAGCTTGTAAATATGTGAGAACAGTTCTGTAAAGTGGAAACTGGTATAATGCTAGTGGAAAAGTATTATGTAAGTAGAGAAAATGAAATGTATGTTGAAAAACAGTCATAGCGAATCATATGTGACCGATTTGGGCAATTTCGCTATGCTCACTCAATGGAACAATGCTTATTTTGCCTATATTTTTGTGTGTAAACCAGTATATTCTTGTCCTACATGTTATTTTGCTCCAAATTAATAAATATCTACCAATTCTGAGTGATTTCCAATACGTACCTCAACCATGGAAAATGGGACAGTAGCCAAGCGCCTTTACAGAACACGGTACCAGGTGAGTGGTGGCTCACCTGTTTTGACCATTTATAGTTTCAGGTAAGCACTTTCTCTGTGATATGCCATCGTTTCTCACGAAGAGCGGTGGTTTGAGCCAAAAAAAAAAAAATCAAAACTCCGCCGCGACTGGGGGGGGGGGTCAGTGGTGGAAAATCGGCCGGGTTAAGGTATAACTAAATATGAGTAATTATCCCAAATCGTCTGGAACCTAAAACAACATTTCAAGCAATATGCCATTAGAGTTAAACAATAAGAGACACATTGATATAAGCCCTCTTGAGGTGTAGGACCCAAGGCCTGGCTACCATACCCCAGTTCAGTTATGGGTAGACGACCAGCCTACTTTCCCTGATGGCAAAAAAAACAACAACTTAAGTCATCTCTTGGAGATCGAACATCTAACTCGCATGCCGACAAGAGCTTTCTGGCCACTAGCCCGTCATATTTCTAAACAACGTGATGTAGTACATCATGACATTGTAAGGGCTCTATCGAGACCCCATTCCTCTCACTGATCTTCAAAAACAAGAAACCTTAGAGTTGGTGAGGTTGCTGTGAAACTTGCAAAAACTATGTTTGCAATTTGCAGTAACTATCATCCAACCCTTTATTGCCCCATTAGAAGCCTAGGGGCCTGGGGTTAGACCTTTCAATCCATATATTTAATGCAAGAGCGAAAATTTGCTCACTCCTGACTGGCATTACGTTAACAATGAACCTCAACCACCCCATACAGTCCACACCTAATTGGAACGCCCAGCTCATTAGACCACCGAGAGCCAAATTGTTCATTATACATTTACCATCCAATGGAGGAAATGCTTCCTTGGATTACAGGACACCATTTTATGTGTCGCTCTTTGTCGATCCATGTGACTGATTGACTGATTGAAAATAATTAAAATCTGATGATGAAACTGCCAGGATGATATGCCGCTGGACAGCAAGGTAAAAGATGCAGCAAATAAAAAGTGCATATTCAAAATAAAGTTAATACCCGTTAGTAGAAGTAAAACACTGAAAATAACAAAAGGATAGTTTATAAAATATCAATTACTTATAAAACTGGACGGAGGCCCACCTGCTGAAGAAAACTAAAAATATCAGTAAAATCGCTAGAGACTTCACTAAGCATCGAGGACAGACAGTAGGCACCATCTGCCCCCTTATGCCTATTGAGGAATCTCTGACGTAGGTCCCCCAGACTCGTACACTCGACCAGCAAGTGTTGGACAGTAAGAGGAACAAAGCAATCATCACAGTACTGTTGAGTCTCACCACTCATCAGGAACCCATGTGTAAGGTGAGAGTGTCCAAAGCAAAGCCAAGCAAGAGCCACCTCCCATCGCCGAGGCATGGAGGGGAGAACCCTTGGCACAAACACTCTCTGAAAGATTTCTTTTAGTTTATTATGAGCAACACCATCCCAGTGTCTCTGCAAACATGTACGAATTGCGTGCCACAAGTAAGGTGTTACATCAGAAGCAGGAAGCTGGTAGGCGGTTGGGGTCTTTTGGGAAGACGCAGCTTTAGCTAATGTATATGCCATCTGGTTCCCACCACACCAACATGTGAGGGAACCCAACAAAAGTCCACATGAGGGTAAAGACATTCAAGAAGAAAAAGCCACTCTAAAACTGATAAAACTAATGGATGGGATGCATTAAAACTCTCCAATGCGGATAGAACACTACAGGAGTCACTAAAAATCACAAAAACAGATTGGGGGAGAGTAAAAATGATTTTGAGAGCATACAAAATCGCAGTCAGTTCAGCCATATACATTGACATAATACCAAGAAGGCTACCACCCCTACTAAAGGAAGGGGAGACAACACTACAGCCTAATCCAATACCAGTCTTAGACCCTTGAGTATTGGCTGGGACAGAACCCTCATGAGTGGAGGCATGTTCTAAAAAGAGAGAGAGGGACACCTGAGAGGGAAGTGAGCTCTTTTTTAGCAACAATGGACCTACAAAATGTCATACGAGGGAGTAGTCAAATACCCACCCTTGGGATCCACTGTGGACAAACTGCCAGTCTTGGAACAGAGAGGGCTGGCATAACAGACCGGACTCTGTAACCAATGGGCTTTGGGGAACTAGGAGGGGTGTCACAAACAGAATATCGAGAATCTTGGGAGATGATGACACAAGAAATTGAATCCGGGATGCAGTGAAGACGATACCAACACCTCATAATCAACAACTGGCATCGCAAATCCAAGGGGAGTACACCAGCAACTACCAACAAACTTGAAATCCGGATGACCTGAATGCCTCGGTTGCCAGATGTACACCAGAATGATGCACAGAATTTAACACACAGAGACAGGCATCTGTTGCAGAGGAGTAGATCTTACACCATATTCAAGTTTAGGAAGAATAAGAGACCTATACAAAAGGAGGTGGGTCTGACAGTCAGCACCCCAAAAAGTATGGGCCAAAACCCTCAAACGACTCAAAGCTTTAAGACAGGCAGCCTTAAGAGAACGAATATGAGAAACCCATGTTAGTCGTCTGTCAAATAGAAGACCCAGAAACCGCGTCTCTTCCACACAGAATATTCTATGACCATAGACATAAAGTCAGGGTCTGGGTGAACCCACAAAAGGCGACCAAAGAGGCATAGCCACGTCTGTTAAAGAAAAACAGAAGCCACGAGACTCTGCCTAGTCAGAAATTCTATTAAGAGCTAACTGCAACTTCCTCCCTATCAGAGACATTCTAGATGCAGTGAAGAAAATTGAGACGCCATCGACATACAGTGAGCCTCGTACACCATCAGGAAGTACACTGACTACACTGTTGATGGCCACAGCAAAGAGAGTAACACTAAGGATACTCCTTTGTGGTACTCCATCTTCTAGTGCACGGGCATTAGAAAGCACTCCTCCCACTCGGACCCTTAAAAAAACGATTAGATAAAAACTGCTGAATAAAAATAGGCAAGTACCCACGAAAACCAAATTAACCCGCCCCGTCCCGGTCACTTTTCAACCACTGGTACCCCCCAATCCCGGGCATTTTTCGACCTTTTTTTTTTTTGCTTAAACTTTCGCTTTTGGTGAGAAACATCGAAAATTCTAAGAGAAATCGCTCACCTGAGGTTTAAAATACTCATTACAGGTAGAGAGCCTCCTTACCTTACTGGGTTTTCTATCAGGCTGGCACCAAAGAAAACGAGTTCTATGGGAGGATAACTATTTCACACCACTCATAAACGGTATTTATTTATTTACTGTTATGAATTTATATGTAGTACAAGAGTATATTGGTTTTCAAGCAGTAATATAGGCATTATAAGCATTGTTTCACTCACTAATACCTGACCTTTTTTTGCCACATTACCTGATCATCATTTCTAACTGTTTCTTCCTCTAATGCTATGTAAAGTTTGTCCTCCACATTGTCATTGATTGGGGAATCACTCTGGCCCTGAATTTCGTACCGTGGCATGACATGGCTATACTGGCCAGGTCACTGATAACAGGTGAATTGCTGAGAAAAGGGCCTGCAGGGGGGGGGAGGAGGTCATGCTGGGTAAGGCATTGTCTCTGCCTGGCATCTTGTTGAGGAAGGTGTCCCGTGTATTCGTACCAAAAATGACTCGCGAAAATTGAAAATTGTGGAAATTATGAACCTTGCAATTGCAGGACGTTGAAGTACGTCCTCGGGATTAGCTGTGACAAAACGTGAGGACGTGGAAGTACGTCCTCGGGACGGCGCGGGTTAATGAAGAAAAAGTAAAATGCTATGATGCCAGGGAGTGTCATATGCCTTCTCCAGACCGAAGATTACCGTGACTTGGTGTTGGTTAGTAGAGAAAGCCTCACAGACAGGAGGTTCCAAGGACAGTAGTGCATCAGAGGTGGATCACATTTTTTTGAAAACCATACAGGGCAGGGGATAAGAAGTCACCTCTCTCAAAAAAACACACAAGCCTAACATTGACCATCTTTTCCAGAACTTTACATTTACAAGACGTCAGATTAATAGGCCGATAATTTGTCGCCTTAAGGTGATCCTTACCTGGTTTGGAGATGGGAATAACCACAGCAACACCCCAACAAGCCGGAAACTCACCAGAACACCAGATCATATTAATGAAAGCAAAAACAAAAGGGACTCATGAGACAGGTAAATGTAAAAAGGCATAAGGAATATCATCATAACCAGGAGAGGAATCATGGCACTGCAACAGAGCCGCCTGGAGTTCAGAAATAGAAAATGGAACATTGTAAGACTCTCCCCCAGATGAGGCAAAACTGAGACCACGAGACTCTAGGCGCTGATGGTGGCAAGCCAAAGGCATATCTGCATCCTTCTGTGACACACTGGCAAAATGATTGACAATAAACTCTGCAACAGTGAAAGGATCAACCACAGTTCCACCTACTTCAGGTAAAACAGGAGGGGAGGGAACAGTAAATTATCCTGAAATTTTCCTCTCCTGGTTCTACACCAAAGTGATGGAAATCCTCGAATTGATGGAGGAAACATAATCCTTCCAGGATGAATGCCTCGCCTCCTTTAAAACCTGCCTCATATGAGCTCGTGCCCTCTAATATACCACCAAATACTGAGGATCCCCATGGTAGCGAAGAAGTCGAGAGAAGGCTACTCGTTTGGCTCTCACTGCAGAACTGCATTCAGAGTTCCACCAAGGAACTGGACATTTAGGAAATTGACCCCTCACTCTTGGAATAGATAAGAGGGTTGCTGAGTGCAACAAGTCATTGAAATATGACACTGTCTCGGTAAGACAGCCAAACTCATTGACAGAAAGGGAAATAGAACTTAATTCCCGGAAAAGTGGCCAGTCAGCCTTATCCAGTTGCCAGTGAGGAAGACGTGGCTGCAGTGCACCTACACTAGTAGTTAAGAATAAAGGAAAATGGTCACTGCCATAAAGGTCTAGCAACACATCCCAAAAAAAAAATTAAAACATCATTAGCTGAGCATAAGGACAAATCAATTGCGGTAAAATTTCACGTCTGCCTATGGAAATATGTCAT
This sequence comes from Coenobita brevimanus, assembly GCF_032717465.1. Classification (NCBI taxonomy): domain Eukaryota; kingdom Metazoa; phylum Arthropoda; class Malacostraca; order Decapoda; family Coenobitidae; genus Coenobita; species Coenobita brevimanus. The sequence goes on along the minus strand of NC_137008.1, from coordinate 20,093,017 downwards.
TTCATTGGAGTTGAAAATGCCCAACTCCTCATCTTCCACTAAAGAAGCCAGCATGACACCCCGAGGGCTAGCCTCATTGTTTCCCCATAGTGGATGGTGACCATGCATATCTCCTAGTAACAGAAAGGGAGAAGGAAGGCCACAAATAAGGCGTTCCAGATCCACCCTTTCAACAGTAGCACCAGGAGGAAGACAAAGACTGCAAACTGTACATTGCTGATGTAAAAACATCCAGACAGCTACAGCCAGCAGGGGAAGGCAGATGTCTAGATGACTGTACGGATAATCCTGGTGAAGGAAGATAGCAGCACCTCCTTGACGACCTTAGCCCGGCACAGGATAAAAATAAAAGGCATGGTAGCCAGAAGGACCGGAAGGAACAGCAACACCTACCATGGTCTCCTGGATGCACGTGCACAGAGGAGTAAACTGCGAAACAAGGTGACACAGTTCCTCATAGTTAGCACGTAAACCCCAATGATTCCACTGGATGATAGAACCCAAAATGGAGGGATGATGATTAAGTGCAGGACTGTTCACCTGACAAGTAAGCGGGTTTGGAGTGATGCTTATGAAGGACCTTCGGAGGAGTCTGCCCAGAACCAGAAACCTGCACCCTCTGTCGAACATCCGAAGGCAAACGTGATGACGAGGAAGTAAGATTTACAGCACTCTTTTTTGGAGTGGGCATACCAGTTTGTTTGGAAGGCAGTTTGGGAACTACCTATGGAGATTATGAAGGACCTTCGGAGGAGTCTGCCCAGAACCAGAAACCTGCACCGCCTGTCGAACATCCGAAGGCAAACGTGATGACAAGGAAGTAAGATTTACAACACTCTTTTTTGGAGTGGGCATAGCAGTTTGTTTGGAAGGCAGTTTGGGAACTACCTATGGAGATTTAGGACAGCAAGTGCCCCCACCAGATGCCCCAGAAGTGGAAGTAGAAGCCACAGGACTTGAACCATTTGAGGAGGACATCCTATGCTTCAGATCTGAAGCACCAATGAGTTGTCCAACAACATTCCCAGGTGGGGACTGGACCAGAGGTGAACCACCAGCTTTAGCTGTCACCTGGGTAGATCCCACAGCCTGCTGGGCAGGGGGAGCGGGAGAGGGGTTGACACAAGGTTTGACAACAGAGACCTTATGTGGCCGATCTTCAGGCTCAGAGAGTCTGACGAACAATGGTGATGTTTGCCATGTACAGATGGAGCCTCAGGCATACTGGGTGAGACGGGAGAAGGAGTTTGGTCAACGTGGACATCTGCCACAACCATAGAAGTGTGCAAACTATCTGCTGCCACAGTGGGGGCAGAAACAGATGGAGTAGTGGTTGGGCAAACACCATTCTCACAAACAGTTCTAGCCTTTGGGACAACATCCTGCAAATCACGAGTTGAAGGAGTGGGCACTGGAATGAGTCAAGGCTGCCTTTGAGATACAGGGCAGTGCACTGGCATTTCAGAAAGAAGAGAAGCATAAGTAACCCTGGGCTGAAAGAAGAGAGTCTGGGCTCTCCTATTTGCTTCAGGAAACGAGTCACTCTCACGGGTACGAATGGACAAAATCTCCCTTTCCAGGCAGTATCGTGGTCAGCTCTTAGAAGACGCAGCATGAGGACCTCCACAGTGATAGCATTTAAGGGGTCCTGGGCAGTCGCTGGTATGACTTTGTCTGCCACGTGAGACACAGACACCAGGAAGGCCAGCTTGTGCATGGCAGCAAAAGCAGCTAACATGCCCGTACCCCTGACACTGGCAACACCTCTTTGAGGTTGGAAAATAGGGCTTCACAGGAAAAGAAATCCAGGTGAGTATCACAGACTCAGGCAACATTAATCGGTCAAAGGTCAGGAAAAGCATCGGAGTTGGTGTCAGAACACCCTCAATCTTCTTCTGCACACTGTAAACGTTGACAACACCCAAAGAGCTTAGTTTCTCCAACAACTGAGTCTCTGGGAATAGAAGGAGTTCCCGAGAGTAAATGACTCCCTTACACTGGTTAAACTTGGCGTGGGGTACGCAAGTCATATTGTGACCAGATACGGAGGTCAGTGATTGGAGACGGGAGCTTTCTTCTGGGAAGGACACCTCAATAAGGAGGCTACCATCCCCTTGGGAGGAGACCACAGGTTCTCAACCACAGGTAGAAACAATGACATGGTGCAAGTCGAAAATATCAGTATCTAAAACCAAGCCACCCGGAGAGGGTTTCATCACTAGATACTTTGAAATACTGACTTACACCATGTTTTCCAGGCCGAACCCCACAGCCGAACCAGCCCAACATGACTTCCTCCTTGTCCCAGTTAAATGCTGGGGCAGAGGAGAAAAATCCCTAGGGGCCTGGAAAGACTCCAGACTGGCAATGAAGGAGTAGAATCCATTAGATTGTCCAGGGACAGGTGCCACATCGTCAACAACATTTTTACTAAAAGGTGCCATCAATGCAAAAACTAACTTCATTCCCCCACCCCTCCACCCACCACGGAGCCCAACCATGGGAGGTCATACGCCAGGGACGACACCACTGGCGACCCAAGTGGTAGCGGGAGAGTATATGCAGGCAACCACTGGGGGACCTGGACAAGGGTGACTCCAGGACCATAGGAGCCACAAGGCCTCCCAGTGGCCACCTGACTCTAGCCAATGGATGACCAGCCGATTGACCTGGTCAGGCCCAACCAGGCTGCTCATCTATCCGGAATAAGGGATCAAAGAGGTGTATTGCTAGCTGCAGGGTGCATCGTGCAGCATCACTCAACCCCCAGGACTCCCATCTCCCAGCATTATGGGACGCCATGCACGGCAAACACGTGAGGAGGCAACAGTCCCCCCCTTGATGACAAACGGACTGGGACTAACGTCACCAACAGGCCTCCTCCACCAGTGATGTAGGGGGTGCTTGGTCCACGTGGCCGAAAAATACCGAACCCTACAAAGGTAGGCATACCTCCAAAGTAGATGGCACAGTTAACCACGCTTCAAGCCTTGCCACCACGTCAAGGTTACCCTCCCTAGCGGGGCTGAGCCACGTGATAAATGCGTTTTATGGAGTGAATACTGGCGAACAAATTCGGTTAATTAATGAGTAGATATTGTTTTTTCCTTATGGTAAATGAAAAGGCTGGCAATAAAAAACATTTATTTCTTAAATGTTACACCAAACCTGAATGGGTTAACATACAACATTTACCCCTTTGATGAGTACATATTTTTCAAAGGTTGATATAATTTCTTGTCATTAGCCTAAATACCATTGCATCACACAACTCATGACTGGATGGAGATGAGGTGTGTGACATGACTGACATACAGGAACATGATTCCCTTACTGGAGGCATTTGGGTACCAACTGAGGTTCCATTTGCACTGCAGGCGCCACTAATTGTAGCCCAGTTCTGTTCAGTATGCATACCTACTGACTGACAAGAAGTGAAACATTAATATAAGATTTGAAATATATAAGGATGTAAATAGTGTGTGCGAGGAACACACCAGTTCCTTTTGGCAAAGGAAATGAGACACATACAAGAGACGGAATCGTGGGCTTTGTTGGAGGAAGATGAATGAGATATGTAGGAGACAGGCAAAGAAAAATACAGGTAGAAGAAAAATGTGGCATTCCGGGATGAAGGGAGCGGGCGAGTCCTGTAAGAAAGATAAAGGACAAAAGATATTAATGTTTGAGCAAGACACAGGAAATTAAGGCGGATAAATATGTGGAACAATATACGGAAGAATTCTAGCCATGAGTGTGACGGACATAATGATAAAGTCATAGGGATTGCTTCATGTGAACACTAGGATTAGGTGCCTGGTAACAGATATTGTGAATTATTTGGAATTTAGTGTCACAGGTTTTCTGTAAAGACCACACACACACACACACACACACACACACACACACACACACACATACAGAGAGAGAGAGAGAGAGAGAGGTTTCTATACATGCCATAAATTACAATTCGTATTGTGCTAACGTCAGCAGCGGCGGCACAAGTCCATCCACTTTTTGGACAAAGATCCTTCCCATCTGTTCATCCTCTGACCTCTTGTTCCATTCAGTCTCAGTAATTCGCCAATACCTGTCTCTTAATCTTGTTCTCTGTCTTATTTTCTCTCCCGTTACATCTCTGTGCTGCCACTTAATTACCCACATTGTCCATCTGCTTTCCATAAATGAAGTGACCTTCATTTAGTCTTCACACCTTTAACAGGAAAGGAAAGACATTTTGAATAAATATGTCTCGTTGTCATAAGTTCGACATCATTTTCGTGGTTTGCTTTGCATAGCTGAATATTATTAACAGTTTAACTGGATTTTTCATAATTACCTGTAACGTTACCAACTGTATTTGCTGCTGTTGAAATCCCTAATAAAAAAAAAAGGGGGGGGGAGGAGGGGAAGAATAAAGGGATAGTTAAGATTCCTCTGAATCGCCTGCTTTCGTAAGAGTGTGTTTAAATTTGCTCTGTTACGGATTTCTGTATCATCAGTAAATTTGAATAATTCAGCCTTCGTCAACAGTACTTATATGTATTAAAAACAGAATTACACCTAACACTGAAAACTGTGGCACTTTTTAATATCATTCCTGCATGACTGTCTTCCATTTATCACAACATTTTGTTCACGTCCTATAAGCCATTTTTCAATCCAACTGAACACACAGCTACAGAAACTATTAATATTTAGTGTCTGGATGAGTCATGTGTGGCAAACCGTATCAAAAACCCTTTGAAATTCATTTCAGGTATTGTCAGTGGATTTGTTTGGATTGTATATAATCAACATATCACGGAAAAAAAAAAAATCCAAGAGATTTGTAAGACAAGAGCAGATATTATACAAATCATGCGTGAAGTTCCTGTATGACTGTTTAGCTTTCAGGCGTTTGACAAACCTGTCTTACATAACTGTTACCAACAACTTGCAGACAAATCATTAGGGTGATTCAACCAGAATCTGCTTGCTCTGATTGATCGTCTTTGTGGTAGGTGTCCACAACCCATTCACTTAACGTAGTGCTGCCTTTGGGTGGGTCGTCAGTGTGTGAGAAGACCGACGGTTTCCTGTAAATCACGAAAGCATTTACTACGCAGGGTGCTTAAAGCGCTTCCGCCAAAATGGGCCCGTTAAAGTTGTAATTTACTGCACACGTAGTGTCATTCTGGGGAGAGAGAGAGAGAGAGAGAGAGAGAGAGAGAGAGAGAGAGAGAGAGAGAGAAAGAGAGAGAGGGAGAGAAAGAGAGAGAGGGGGGGGAGGAGATAGTGGTCACCCTCATATTAATGCTGGGACTCATTAGCCTGTGGTAGGTCTCAGTCGCTCCTGAAGTGGCTAAAAAGGATTGTTTCAAATATCGGAACTTTGGTGCAATTTTCGACTTGTGTTTCATCGTACTTCTCCCTAATGACATGGGGAAAAGTTATCCAAAGGCTTTAATACTTCACTCTTTACTTCGTTTACTGTCTGGTCCAAGTGTTTTATTGGCCTTCATGATTCCGTCTACAATTCATATAACTCACTTATGAACAATCCTCAACATTTTCATCCAGTTTTCTTCCCTTGCCTGAAGGTCGAATAAGACAGGGTCCAGAAAGCAAGAGAATTATGACAGCGGGTGAACGTATCTGCAGCATACCCAATTAAATGGTTCACACACCCTTTCACCCCTAGAATCCTGATTTCATCTCACAGGTGCACCTTGACAAGTGTAGATTCAAAAGACCTAAATCCGATACGGTCAAGGAAAAAAAAAAATGTGAGGATGATGCCAAACCATTGCCATTCACTCCTCCATACAATAATCGTATGATCAGCTCGATTTCTTGTCACTTCCTTAGCCTCATATGCCTTCATACTTCTCTAACACACTGATTTGCCATTCCTACCTACATTCTTGGCCTACCACAGCTTGTCCCATCCTCAGACTCACACACGTTTATACTGTTCACTAATCAACATATTCTTTTCACTACCCAGTTTATATTAATTATTTCTACACAACAATACCGTCTAAATAGGCTCTCTTTAACTCTATTGTCCACGGATTTCCTAACTCCTTATCTTTCGCGCATCTTCATATTTCGTATCCTGCCACTCTCTGCACTCCATACACGTTGACCAATGACCATATATCTCCACCGTTCTAACTGTTGATTTTTCGTTTTCAAGCCACTCCATAATCCATTTGTTATTGTGGGTTCTAATACTCCTTCAAACTTATTACAGTCAGCATGCTCAGACGTCTGCTTCGTAACAAGGTCTTCATAGCACCATCCCTTCCCTGTTCAAATCTTACTTCTGCTTTGTTTCCATCTTTCTCTCATTGCACGCAGATACTGAAACCTTTCCATCAATTCAAATATCTCTGGTCACCAGAACATCAGCAACCATCACATTATCTAATAGGTATTTCCCTTCAAGGTACGATGCTCACATACTCCAACTAATGTCAGCACTAACTGCGAACTCCTGTTAACCATTTTCCAGAAGCACTGCATGACTTGTATACATCACATTTGAAATATTCCATCCCTGTCCATTCATTACTGTTATCTCAGTAACCATAATATCACAAGTTATGTTGTCCCCTTCTAAGAGAACTAAAGGAATGGCAGCAATGACCTTATCATCATCTGTAAATACAAATGCAAAGAGTTCAAAATTGTAGTCATCTCATTTTCATCATTACCGTAATTTGCGCAATCTGTGGCCAGTGGCCTGCCGTTTCCGTTATCACACTTACTTTTCTGATGTTCCAGAAAAAAAATTTATAGGGTTGTTTCATTAGTACTTGCAAGTTGTGCCTGAAGGATTATCTTTTTCTTATTTTCTGTCATTGTAGTGAACATCATACTTGTCTGTATCGATTTGATTGCTTATAGTATTACCCTGTTTAAATGCACAGTACATCTTGCTATCAGACATTGCTTAATGTCAGTGATCTTCCAGTTGGATGCAGTACTGTATTTTTACTGGTCGGCTGTTCTATCTTGAAACACGAAACTGACAGATGTGCCGAGAATTTTCTTGTATAATTCCCATACATTATCGATATCTGATACCTGATCAAAGGAATTCCTGTCACTGATACCTGGTATTGCCTTTATTTTGTGAAAATCAGTCATGTTGTGACAGAGAATATTCCAGTAACAGATCATAATACTTCGTTTATAATTAATGATAAATGTGACAATGCAATGGCAACGAGTATTACATTGTTCTCCTACCAAAACTTTATTAAGTTTTCTTATCCGGACTTAATAAGATTAAAGATCCTCAGTGTGCTGGATGGTCAAAAATATAACGAATTCGAGCCATTGTATGATTATGGAGTCTACGAACGCTAGCGGAAATCCCAGTGAACTTTGCGTAGTTCTAACCGTCCTGCATCGGCACTGATTGGAGTAAATTTTCGAAACATTTACCGTTGTCCAAGGGGTAACTGTCTTTATGCACAGAGACTAGTGTATCACAGAGTGAAATTAATATTTATATTCCGTTCGCCCTGCCCCTATAACCGCCGGGAGAGGAAGCTCCGCCCTTTTCCCACGGTCACCGCTGTATCAGATTCAGGAATGTGAACAAGGTAGTCAGTGGCCGGCATTCCAGAGAGATGGACATGTTCCAAGAAAAGTGCAAAGCAACAGTGATCAGCGAAGACCACCCCTCGTGTCTTGGCATGTCTTAGCAGCAGATTTCCCAGTCTTCTCCCAGTTCTGTGACTCCATATCTCTCCACTGAGTCAGACTGGCAGCCTCGAGAGACGGACGTTGGCAGGGCAGAGGGAGGCGGTTGCTCAATCGGTAGAGGTAGCCTGCAGTCCTGCCGGACCCAGGTTCAAATCCCCGGTGGGACAGGGAACAGTTTAAGGATTTGAATTTCATTAAATCAGACTTTACTGATCTACCAGAAGACCCGCCGACATGAGACAGCCCTGGCATGTATTCAATATGGACGGTGGGTGTTAGCGCCAAAATGATGGCATGTAGAAGTGCATGGAATGTAGGAGGACTACTGGGCCTTGGGAGCAGGCTGTGAAGCCTATGCCGCGAGTCGGACACACACACACACACACACACACACACACACACACACACACACACACACACACACACACACACACACACACACACACACACACACACACACACACACAAAACGCAGCAGTGATCAGTGGAGACCACCCCTGGTGTCTTGGTGGTGTCTTGGTTTCAGCAGACTATCCAGGCTCCTTGCAGTTTTGTGACCTCACGTCTCTCCATTTACCAGTATCTTATTTCTGTTTTCTAGATTCAAGAGTGTAAGGTAGCTTGAGTGCGTGAGTAAGTGAATTCACTTGCTTTAAGTTCTCTTGTAAGGATTCATTTTGTAATTAATATATTTACAGCTTTTCTTTTGAGCTCGATCAAATGTAAAACTGTGCATCACTTTTCCAGATTCTCCTCACTCAATTTACTTTGCTCCCAGCTTGCACAAACTTTACTTGATTTTGATCGTGACTAGTAATTAAACCAGTTCATTTATATCAATTCACAATAAAACCGTCTGTGCAAGGTAGGAGAGGAGAAAGCAAGAGCCTGGTTTATTATTACCAAGTTCCGAGATAAATTATTATTTGTCAGGGGCAGGTTCTTTCGAGGCCGACAGTAGCCTACCTACCGATTCTGCATCAGTGAGTTATCATTCCTTGTTTAGTACTGTTTGAAGAGAAAGTGTATAAATTTCTCGTTTTATGAGAATTGGCAACGTAAGTCAGAATAAAGTAAAATCTAAAACTTTACTTTTATAATCAAAAACCTGCTTAAACCCCTCTCCTTTTTGACATACGAGCTAGTGGAATGAACTTTCCGGCAGGTTAATGTACAGCTCTGTCATTGTTTGTCTCTCAAGGTTGAAAATCGGTAAATTAGAATCACCCCAAGCACTTCTCTATTTTCTGCTATACAAATTGATGCAGTTTGACTAGATTTATATGTCAGTGTAGAACAGTATGACTGCATTGGTGAATGATGAACTGCGGCAACAGTCATATTATCAGAATCATTTCTAAACTGGAGGTAAACAGTGTGACTGATAGTGACTGAAGGCTTGGGAAATATGACTCCCACCACTGCATAATAGTCAATTACTCCTCGTTCCTTTCATGGTTGGAAATGTTATAAATTCTTGGTTTATACTCAGAATAACTTTCTGTAGTACTTAGCCATGATTCCAATATGACAGTTCATTATAATTTTGGCCAAGAAAATTATTCTCTAAATAAGAACAGTTATTCTGTAGACTATGTGTATTTAAAAGAATCACTTTAACACCATTGCTGTCAGATAAGCGACAGTGCATCCGAATATAATTGCAGGAAAATATGTCCGTGAGGGCCTGATGCGCATCGTCTTGTGGCATCACATTCTCTTAGTTATGCTGTGTTTCATTACCTTGAAATCTTTTTACACAACGTTCAGTGCACCTGGCTCTGAAATACATTGATTATCGACAATGTCGGTGTATATATTTGTCTATCTGGGCAGACAGCCTCACTGATGCCTCGAGTGTGATGGTGCAGAACTTTATCTCCTGCTTTAGCAAGACGAAGCGATATAGTTTTTCTCCGTGTGTGTGTGTGTGTGTGTGTGTGTGTGTGTGTGTGTGTGTGTGTGTGTGTGTGTGTGTGTGTGTGTGTGTGTTGCCAAAAATCTCTAAAAGTTGTGGACAAAATTTCACCACACCTTCTCGGAAATAGCAACTATGTAGATGTGCAGAAGCCTATTACTTTTGGTGAGCATCTCATCAAAGACGACGGAATGCTAGCTGCCATATACATTTTGATATAGATTGGCTTTCCAGTGAAATGCAGTGACTGATTCTGCAAGTTTTTATTGCCTGCCTTTAACAAGGCGAGGCGATAAAGTTCTTGGCTGTGTGTGTGTGTGTGTGTGTGTGTGTGTGTGTGTGTGTGTGTGTGTGTGTGTGCGCGCGCGTATTTTGCCAAAATCTCTCGTCTTCAAATATGGTTTGTAGGTAGCTTGTCTCTTAGCCAACAACATCAATAACTTTCAACCCCTGAATGTTTTTGTTTCATTAACTGGCTGTTTTATTTAATCTTTTTGTGCACTGGGGATTTCTTCTTTGTGATCTGATCATGCTTTGGAGCATTGGCAATGTACATGAATTTTTATGTGAAGCTGAATGAATTTTAGAGTACCGTACACGGAAGTGGTTGGTGACCGTTACTTCATCATATAACGAAATTTAGATATTGCATAATATAAAGAACTGTCATGAAATATGCGATGTTTGGTCTAGAATGTCCACGAAACTGCGGTGAAAATGTATAATGAACCATAAAGGTGCAGCTGTTTGGTTGGTTGCACACTGTGGAAGAGGTGTACTGTAAATGATAATTATTTTAAGTAGCGCTGTGGGACGAAGGTGGAAGAAAGGGACGTCGTGCAATCAAGTGGTTAACTTAAATCGCGTTTAGGGACCCGTTTATGGGAAATTTACAGCACTTTTTCGGTCGTTTCGACATTGCTTAGTATGTACGGAGTGCAGTAATGGTAATTTGACTAAACAAGAGTTATATTTTCCTTATGTGGATGCCTTGGAGTTTGTATAGAGGAACATTTGTGCTATTTTGGGGGTTTTAAGTATTTCTGTTGCTGAATTTCTGGCAACTGTGTACGAGTCGTAATACAACATTTGTGAGCATTAATTTGCATAAATAGTGATGCTTTGTGTGTTATGTAGGTAATCTGAGCATGCACTGGTGGCCTAAAGCCCAGGAGAATATACGTGAGTGGGTAAAAATGCTATTTACTGCTGCCCTGAGTGTTTATTATGATACTGATTGTGGACACAAACATCTAAGCAAGTATACCATTATTTTACTTCCACATGAAGCACCTCAGCCGTTGACAAGTTAGTGTCTACACTGTGTGCTTGATTTTTATTACTATTAAAAAGAAAAAAAACATCTGAAATAAAATCCTAATTTTCACACCAGTGTTATTTCCAGTTTTTCTAATTGCAATAGCCTACCTTATTAGTTGTTAGCGTGTTGAGCATGATCCATTCTTCATCCCCAGATAGGGCTAAGAACATTTAAATTTAGATTGGATGCGTGAGACCACCTTGAAAAACACCGGAAAACATTGCTGAGCTGAGCTAAACTCCTTATCCGTCGTTCTCGGTAACTTTATGAAAAAAAAAATCTCAAACTCTGGTTTTAATTGTGATGCATCCATACTTCTTTATTCTCTTCGAAAAGAGGGATACCGTACAATCATGCAATAAAAATAGATACTTTATAAACATTCTGTAGGTTCAAACCCGTTATCAACACAGTAGCCGGCGTAAGTGTATGTGACTCCATACACAACTTCGATCTTTATTACTTCCGCCAACGAAGTTGGAGGAGGTTATGTATTCACCTATTTTTTGTCCACACCATATGTCCAAAAGTTCTCAATGAATTTCAATGATATTTTGAGGAAAGGTGGGCCATGGGCCAGGAAAGAATTAAATTTGGGGGCGGATCCGGATCCTATGTATCCCGCACAATATCACCAAAAGTTCTGAACGAATTTATATATATATATATATATATATATATATATATATAGAGAGAGAGAGAGAGAGAGAGAGAGAGAGAGATAGATAGGTAGGTAGATAGATGTAAGGAGAGTGGAAAGGTTACAGGAGGATGAGAAAAAGGCAGAATTTAAGAGAGAACTGGAGGAACGATTGGGTAAATACGAATCGGAGCAGATGGAGGACGTGGAAGGTGTGTGCAAGATATTCACAGAGGAAATATGTGCAGCATGTGATGTGGTGTGTGGGGTGAAGAGAAGACGAAAGGGGGTGCAAGGAACAGCATGGGGGAATGAAGAGGTGGGACAGGCTGTGGCACAAAGGAAGAAACCATATAATGAATGGATGAGAAATAGGGGCGTGCAAGAATTTGAGACGCGGAAGAAAGGGTTATATGTAGAAAGGAAGAGAGAGTTGAAAAGATTAGTAAGAGAGAGAGTAAGAAGAGAGTGGATGAGGAATTTGGAAGAAATCTGAGTGTCAAGTGGAGGGAATGTAAGAAAATGTTCTGAAAAGAGGTAAATAGTATCAGACAGGGTGGCAATGAAGTTAGTAGGGGAGTGAAAGATAAAAATGGTAATTACTAGCTGAGAAGGAAGAAAAAGTGAGCAGATGGAGAGAACACTTTAATGAATTGCTGAACATAGAGAATGAAAGTAATGCGAGTATAAGTGGCTGGGGAATGGTTGAGAGGAGGGAGGTGAGAAGACAAGAAAGAATCAGTAGGATGGAAGTTGTGGAAGCAATGAAGAAAGTCAAAATGGGGAAAGCATCAGGAAGTGATGGGGTGTGTGGTGAAATGCTGAACCATGGGGGAGAGATAGTAGAATGGATGTGGAAGCTGTACAGATTGGCCTGGGAAGAAGGTAAAGTCCCGAATGACTGAAAGTCAGGTATAATTATTCCCTTGTACAAAGGGAAAGGGGGGAAAAAGAAGTGTGTGGTAATCATAGGGGCATTTGTCTTCTCAGTGTAGCCTAATAGGAACAGTATACGGTAGGATACTTATTGACAGAGTTAGGGAAATAACAGAGGAATTAGTTGCAGAAGAACATGGAGGCTTTTGGAAAGGAATTCTTATATCTTTTTTGGAAAAGTGTCTATAGAAGGGAAAGAAGTTGTATGCAGCCTTCTTGGATTTGGAGAAAGCATATGACAGGGTGGATAGACAAGGATTGTGGAAAGTATTAAGAATATATGGAGTAGATGGGAAGTTGTTGAATGCTGTGACGAGTATGTATGAGGGTGCTAAGGCTGCGGTGCGAGTGGATACTGACCTGAGTATGTTTTTCTATTTGAAGGTTGGGTTGAAACAGGGATATGTCTCCATGGTTGTTCAATCTGTATATGGATGGCGTTATAAAAGAGAAACAAGGTAGGGGAGTGGATGTTGGAGTGGCCCTAATGAGAGATGGCAGTGTTTGGAAACTCCCTGTACTGTTGTTTGCAGATGATACTGTGTTGCTAAGTGAAGACGAAGGGAAGCTGCAAGGCTTGGTGAATGAGTTTGGGTAAGTGTGTAAGAAACGGAATTTAAAGGTGAAAATAGGGAAGAGTAAAGTGATGGTCTTCGAGAGAGGTGAAGCCAGTGAATGTACAGTGAGACTGGATGATGAGGAAATGGAAAATGTGAGTACGTTTAAGTACTTGGGTAGTGTGATGAGTAAGGATGGAAGTTTGGAGGGTGAAGTGCTTGAAAAGGTACAACAAGAAAGAAAGGTTGCTGGTTCCTTGAAGGCAGTGATAAGAAACCGGGAAGTGAGCATGGAAGTGAAAAAGTTATTACGTTTTCGTTTTCGTTTTCGTTTTTAAAGGCTCCAACATGCTTGCATGTGTCGGCCTTGGTCACCTAATGGCGGCTCTCCATGCTGCACGATCCATTGCAGCCTCCCTGTTCAGTCCCTTAACCCTAAGGTCACACTTAATGACCTCGTCCCATGTCTTTCTCGGTCTACCCCTCATAACCCCACCTCCAATATTAACACTTCTCACCTTCCTCACCCAACTATCATCCCCCATCCTCTCCACATGTCCAAACCACCTCAATCTACCTCTCCTCATCACAACACCAATACACTCCAGTCCCATCCTACCTCTCAACTCTTCCATTGTAAACCCAGCCCCTCCAGGCCTTGGACGCAGGGACGCACTGCACATCCACCTAATCATTGTCATTTCTGTACGTCTGAGCCGGCGAATGTCTTCCTCCTTCACTGCCCAGGTCTCACTGCCATACAGCATTACACTCCTAACACACGCTGCATACAAAGACCCCTTAGCACGTAGGGAGAGCCCCCTCAATGTCAGGAGAGGCAAGAGCTCCCTGAACTTCTTCCAACCACTTCTCACCCTAGCCACAGAGCTAGCTCCAGCCCCACCTCCAGCACACAACATGTCTCCTAAATAACAAAACTCTTCCACACACTCAAGAGATTCACCAGCAAGTTCAATTCTTTCACGTCTGACGATCTCCACCTGCTCACCCCCGGCACGCCGTACACACAAAATCAGCATTATCTCGCAGTCTACCTCTGATACCACTACATCTCTTATGCACCCATTTATCACACACACCGCACAAGATGGAATTACTTCCCACGCCCTTGTGGCAAACTGCACATGGCCACTCTCCCTCGTCTTTGACAGTACCGCCACCAACCCTAGATATCATCACTTTTGTTTTATCTGCATTTACCCTTAAACCCTTTTGCCCCATACCATCTCTCCACTTCCTAAACCTTTCCTCCGCCTCCCTTTCATTCTCTGCAATCAACACCAAATCATCAGCATACAACAACTCCCACGGGAGTCCGTTTCTAAAGTCACGTGAAAGGGCTTCAAGTACCATGATAAACAACATGGGACTCAAGACTGACCCCTGATGCACACCAACATTCACGGAAAACTCATCACTCAAATCTCCATTCACTCTCACCTGGGTGTGAGCACCCATATACATGGCCATAACCACCCTAACCAGCCACTCCTCCAAGCCAAGCTTTCTCATTGCCCACTTCACCACCTCTCTAGGGACTCTGTCAAAGGCCTTTTCCAAATCAACAAAAACAAAATAAAGATCCCTTCTCCTACCAATATATTTTTCCTGAAGCTGTCGAACAATGAATATGGCATCAGTGGTCCCCCTACCTGGCATAAACCCAAACTGCATCTCATCAATATTCACTCTTTCTCTAATCATACCTTCTAAAACTCTCTCCATTACCTTCATTATCTGATCTAAAAGCTTTATACCTCTATAATTCCCTCTTTCCAGGGCATCACCCTTCGCTTTATACACATTTACAATTACACTCTTCAGCCAATCATCTGGGACAACACACTCATAAATAATCCTATTTATCAGGTCAGTGACTAAACTGACCCCTATATCGCCTGAGGCCTTCAACATTTCGGCAGTCAACCCAGACACACCTGCTGCCTTCCCCACCCTCATCCTGCCTATTGCCTCACTCACAGTAGCAGTATCAATCAAAGGCCAAGGGCCAGACACTGGATCTGCTGGCTCCAAACCTTCCCTGTCCCAGTCAAACTCCTCATTCAACAACCGGTTATAATGCTCTCTCCATGCATCTTTAATATCCTCACTGTTCACCACTACCCTTCCTTCATCATTCTTCACACACTGCTCACCTATGATATCCCGATTATCCCTCTTCACCTGACCTGCCACCCTAAATATATTTTTCCTTTCCCCATGATTTAGGTTATCAAGTAATTGTCTCTGTGACTCAGACTTTGCCCTGTATACCTCTCTCCTAGCCCTACGCTTGGCAGCCAAATATTCCTCTTTGCTACCACCCTTCTTCCATTCCCGGAAAAGCCTTCTTTTCTCCTTAATTGCAGCTTCTACACCCTCATCCCACCACCAAGTTACTTTATGTCTTGGTGGTCCTCTTGTCCCAGCCGCATGTTACATCAGTAACTCTCAAGAAATTGTTCTTGAGGGCTCTGTACTGTTCATTAACGCCTCTGTCTACAGCTCCCTGTTCAGCCACCACTCTCCTCAACTCGCTATAGAAGGCATCCCTTACTACTTGGTTTTTCAGCTTCCATATTTTCCTCCTAGGTATATAAGTCCTCTTTTTCATCATTTGTTCTTTAAGCACCATATCACAAATCAATAGTTTGTGCTGCTGCACACACTCCTCACTTCCTATAACTTTAACATCCCTCACTAACCTCCTATCGGCCCTCCTAACCAGAAAATAATCTATCTGACTGCTATTTCCCCCAGACTCATACGTAATTAACCTACTGTCTCTTTTCCTAAAATATGTGTTGCACACAATCATGTCCGTTGCCTCCCCAAACTCGAGTATCCTTTCCCCTTCTGCATTCCGTAGACCATATGCACATCCCCCATGCACTCCTTCATAACCTTGGGCTGCTTCACCTACATGACCATTTAAGTCCCCTCCCAAAATCACTATCTCATCATCCCGCATACCACCCACTACACGTATTAAATCATCCCAAAATCTATCTTTCTCTGATTCATCCAATCCTGCCTGTGGAGCATATGCCGATATAATCACAGCTATCTTTCTTCCCAACAGAATTTTCACAACCAATATCCTATCGCTTACTCTCAAAACATTCATAACATATTCCACCCATTTCTCCGCAACCATCACACCAACACCTCCATATCCGTCTGTCCTCCCCTGCCAAAACAACTTATAGTAACAGTCCTTCCCAACAATCTTTCTGGCTGATCCACCCCTGTACCGGACTTCCTGCAAACACGCCACGTCCACCCACCTCCTACTGAATGCCTCGACGACTTCCCCTGCTCTTCCCCTCAAACTTCCCACATTCCATGAACCCACCCTCATCCCCATGGGTGATTTACTGTCCTCAGGCTTGCTTTGAAACCTTTTTTGTTTTGTCATCTTCAGTATTAATAAATGGGGACAGACACAGCACAGGTCCCACTCACCGCACAATCCCAGGTCCAGGCAATGGATCTGGGACCCCTAGCCCACCAGCTTACCAGCGGCTGTGGTAGTGGCCTCGGGGCACCCTGCCAGGACAGCTGCAGGGACACCCTCCAAGCGCATCTTGGCACTGCAACTATCCCGCCATTATACACCCACTGATAGGGCAGCCTCCTGGGACGCTACTCCCTGGTTCGGGCCCCTCTCTATTGGGCGGAAGCGGCAGCCTGGGAACCGCAATGCCCTGTACCCTCTAGCACAGGCCCGAGCCCCATCTCGCCCTGGACCCATGATCTATGCCGGCGGAACCCCCGCCACGCCTCCCCCCAGAAGTCCGCCACTAGGTAGCGGAAAAAAAGTTTTCTGGCCGCATGCCCTTGCTGGCGCCAACCCCTGTAACGCAGTGGGATACGTTGTGTGAAATGTAAAGTGCATGTGGTGTAGTGCATAGATAGTTAGAGGAAATGTTTGGGAGAGTATGCTGGTCTACTCTCCATGTTACTGTCACACTGAAAAGGTCAGCAAAGGGGGATGGTTAGATAGCTAGTGAAACAGGAGCTCCAGCTCTCCCTATCACCAGCATTCTCATTCCCCTCGGGAGTACTACCCTGTTCGGCCCGTGCTACGGCCTCCTCCTGATAGTATTGTGATACCCACTCTGACGTATGGAAGTGAAGCTTGGACGTTGTTGAAGAAACACAAGTCAAGAGTGAGAGTAGTGGAAAGGAGTTATTTGAGAGGAGCCTGTGGAGTCACATGGAGAGACAGACTGACAAATAAGGAGGTGAAGGAGAGTTATATATATATAAAGAGGTGTGTGGTGTGGCAAGAGTATCAAAAAAAAAAAGAAGGGTACGGCATGGTGGGATGAGGAGGTTAAAAGAGCAGTGGAGGAAAAGAGGAAGAAATGAATAAAATGGTTACAGAATAGGGTTTCAGTTGAAAAAAGAAATGAGTGTATCGAGAGCAAGAAGCACATAAAGAGACTAGTGAAGAGGAAAAAGAAGGAGGTAAATGATGATCTGGGAAGAAAAATGAATGTGAACTACTCTGAAAATAGGAAGTTATTCTGGAAAGAGGTACGGAAATGTAGAAGTGAAAGCGGAGAGAAATGTGATAGTGTGAAGGATGCAGGTGGTAGGTTACTAACCCATGGAGATGAAGTAAGGACCAAATGGAAAGAATATTTTGAAAGCCTGATGAGTGGGAATAGAGAGAGCAGAGCGGCTGTAAACACGATTGGTTTTCGGGGTGTGCAGAGAAGGAATGCAGTGCCAGGAGATGTGACACTCGCACAGGTGAAGAACGCTGTGAAACGGCTGAAAAATGGGAAAGCAGCTGGGGTTGATGAGGTGTATGCAGATATGCTTAAGTGTAGTGGAAAGAGTGCAATGAAGTGTTTGTTGGAGATATGTAAGAAGGAATGGATGAGTGAAACTGTACCTGCAGAATGGAGAAAGGCTGTAATTGTACCCCTGTACAAAAATAAAGGTGAGCAAAGTGAGGGCAAGAATTATCGTGGCATAAGTTTAATGAGTGTGGTAGGGAAGGTATATGGATGAATTATTATAAAGAAAGTAATAGAGATATCAGAAGTCCTAGTGAGTGATGAACAGGGTGGCTTTAGGAGTGGCAAAGGATGTGTGGATCAAGTATTTGCAGTGAGACAAATAGCAAAGAAGGCTTGTGAGAAGGACCATAAGGTGTTTATGGCATTCATGGATCTGGAAAAAACATATGACAAAGTAGACAGAGAGGGATTGTGGAAAGTTTTGCGCATGTATGGTGTAGAGGGTAAGCTACTAGGTGCTGTCAAGAGTTTTTATGATGGTATTGAAGCATGTGTAAGAGTTAATGGGCATTTAAGTGAATGGTTCACGATCGCTGTGGGCGTGCGACAAGGTTGTGTGATGTCCCCATGGTTGTTCAATGTATATATGGATGGGGTGATGGGAGAAGTGAAAACACGAGTAATGGAGAGAGGGATGGCGTTGGTAATGAATGGTGATGGAAGGAATATCTCAAATTTGTTGTATGCTGATGATGCAGTACTGCTTGCAAGTACCGGACAAGAACTTGGTAGGCTAGTACAGAGTTTTGCTGACGTCTGTGAGCATCGTGTCTTGAGAGTAGATGTAGAGAAAAGTGATGGTTATTGAGAGGGAAGGGGACTCCAAGTATGATGTCACAGTGAATGGAGAGAGACTGGAATTGGTGAGAGAGTTCAAATACTTGGGTACAGTGATAGAAAAGAGAGGAAAATGTGCAAAAGGAGTTGAAAGTAGAGTGACACAAGGAAGAAAAGTAGCTGGTGCAATGAAAGCCTTGATAAGAAACAGAGGCTTGAGTGTTGCAGCTGCACGAGGCTTATATGAATGAGGGAGTAGTAGTGCCAGCTCTAACATATAGGTGTGAAACTTTGGTGTGGCATGAAAATTAAAAGTCAAGAGTAAGAGTAGTGGAGATGGGACTGTTGGAGAATGTATGTGGAGTACAGAGGGTGGATAGGATACGAAATAGTGTGATTCATGAAAGGTGTGGAGTGAGGAAATCGGTGGACACCAGAACCGAAGAGAGTGTCCTGAGATGGTATGGTATTGAGGAAAGAATGGATAACAATAGAGTGGTGAAAAAGGTATACCTGAGCAAATTTAAAGGAGAGAGGAGGCGAAGTAGGCCAAGGAGAAGGTGGAGAGATATGGAAGAGAGGTTTGGAAGTCGGTGAGGCTATGGAACTGACAAGAGATCGAGCTGGCTAGACGAATCTTGCGAGGAGAAATGCATGATCATGGATTTTGGCACCCCTTGTGAGCATGGCAGCGTCCAGATTGACTCAATCGGATACGTTTGTGTGAAGCTGCAGAATGTGGTGAATGTTTTTTGGCGTAATTAGTAGAGCCAGGATTCCGGGGGCTTGAATGATGAGTGAATGGAAGTGTGGTCTATTTGAATTGGGCAAGTTTGTGCTGTTTGGACATTGCTAATCCTCACTCAGCCCTTGGGTGGGAAAGGAGGTCCGGATGATGATTATGTATAAATATATATATATATATATATATATATCTATCTATCTATCTATCTATCTATATATATATATATATATATATATATATATATATATATATATATATATATATATATATATATATATATATACATATATATGGAAGAGTGGGCCATGAGTCAAGGAACAACTGATTTAATTTGGGGGACGATCAAGATCCTATGTATTCCACACTATATCTCCACGGATCTGGACCCGGATACTTTTTAATGACGTTGGCGGCGGTATGCGCTGTCTGAGTGCATTCTAGTCACTATTGGGTTTATTTAATTTCTGATCATTGAATTAGTCTCCAAGACACTTCTTGCCAACCATAACTTGCTTTTCAACATCAGGCAACATGGGGATGATGAAGCACCAGTAGTGAAAAAGGAAAACTTTTCCTGGAATGGAAAAGGGGTAGTAACAGAAAGAAATATTTGGCTGCCAAGAGTAGGGCCAGAAAGAAGGTATGCAGGGCAAAATCTGAGTCTCATAGACCTTAACTGGATAACCTTAAAAGTGCTGAAATGAAGATTGTGGTATTTAAGATGGCAAATTAGTTGAAAAGGGAAAACAGGCATACCACATGTAAGCAGTGTGTGGCGAATAATGAAGGAAAGGTAATGGTGGACAGTGAGTAAATTAAAAATTCGCGGAGAGAACATAATCGATTGCTGAATGAGGCATTTAACTGGGACAGGGAGGTTTGAAGTCAGCAGAGCCAGTGTTTGGCCCTTGACCTTCGGTTGATGCTTCTTCTATGAGCAGGGCAACAGGCAGGATGCATTTGGCGAAGGTGGCGGTTTTGGCGAAGGTTGGCTACTGAAATGTTGAAACCTTCAGGAGATAAAGGAGTGGGTTTACTTTTGGATCTGATAAGCTCGAATATATATATATATAATTGTGTTGCCCCTGATGACCGAAGGAACAATGATTGTAAATGTGTATCAGGGGATGCGTGATGTCCTGGAAAGAGGAAATTATGTAAGCATAAATCTTTTGGATCAGGTAATGAAGGTGAAGGGGCAGACTCCTAGGTGTGATAAAAAAAAAAATAAGTATTCATGAGATGCAGGTAGCGCTTATGTCAGGGAAAGGGACCACTGATGCCATATTAATTGTCCAACAACGTCAGGAAAAATACAGGAAAGAAAATGGAGCTGCATTTTATTTTTGTTGATTTGTAGAACGCCTTTGACAGAGTCTCTAGGGAGAATGTGAAGTGGACAGTAGAAAGCTTGGGATGAATGTTGGCTTACATCAGGGGTCAGTCTTGTGCCTCTTATTGTTTGTCATGGTGCCTGAAGCTCTCTCACGTGACTTCAGAAATAGACTCCTATGGGTGATGTTGTATGCGTCTGACTTGGTGTAGACTGCAGAGAATGAAAGGGAGGCAGGTGAAAGATACAGGATGTGAAGAGATGAACTGGGGCACAAATGTTTTGAGAGTAAATGTTGATAAATTAAAAGTGGTGAAATCTAGGGCTGGTGGCGATACTGTCGAGACAGAAGGAGTGTGGTCATATGCACTTTCCCACAAGGGAGTGGGAAGTAACTCCATCTTGTGCAGTTTCTGTAATAAGTGGGTGCGTATATGAGGTGGGCTGCAAAATAAATTGCTGATTTCGTGTGTGCAGTGTATCAGTGACAGCATGTAGAGATTGAGAGTTGTGAAAGGACTTGTCTTGCTGGAAATATTTCTTGAGTGTATGAAGATTTTTTTTGGGGGGTATATGATATATGCTGGTAATGGGGCAACCTCTGCAGCTAGGGTGAGAAGTGTTTGATGTAAGTTCAGGAAGCTGTTGTCCCTCCTTACATTGAGAGGGCTTGCCCTCTGTGCTAAAGGATCCTTGTATGCAGCAGGTATTAGGAGTGTAATGCTGTACGATAATAAGACGTGGGCAGTAAAGGAAGATGATATCTTCTGGCAAAAATGTTCAGAAATGGCAGTGATTAGATGGATGTTTAGTGCGTCCCTGAATACGAGGCCTGGAGGGGCTAGGACTGCGATTGAAGAGTTGACAGGAAGGATGGGTGTTGTGAAGAAGAGAGGTAGATTGAGAGGTTTGTGAATGTTGAGAGGAAGGAAGATGACAACTGGGCAGGGAAGGCGAGCGATGTGAACGCCGAGAGTAAGGCTGTAATAGGCTGACCAAAAAATACCTGGAACCAGGTCATAAGGTTTGACCTCAGGGATAAGGACTGAATAGGGAGGTTGTCAGAAATCGAGCAACGTGGACAGCCGCCATTAGACGATCAAGACCAGAGCATGTATGCATGTTGGAGCGTTTATAAATAATATGAATGACGTGTGTTAGGGGCAATACAAGGAAGGTGAGTTGTGAACCACAACATACCGAGAGGTTCAGGGGAGAAACTTTCATCTGCTGTTCTCAGTGATTTTGTATTAAAAAAAATATATGTATCTCCTGTTGAAATTAGGATATCCACATCTAGGTCACTTTATGCTCTTCATAAAGACTGGTACTGTATGACTCTGCAATAAAAATTAAAACCCGCTATGAGTACGGTATGTTTAAATATTCAACCAGCAACTAGGGTAATTATCTTAAAACTCATTCAACTCCGAGACTTTTGGGTATATTTCATTGTTGGTCATTGCATTAGGCACGTAAATGCTTTCTTTTTCCATCCATACCAAGTTAGTAAAATTACATCAATTACTGGCGGTACAACGAAGGTTGGAAATGTCTGCTTCAGTCCATTTTTGACTTCGGCTAATAAAACTGTATTTACTTACCGTTCTGTCTGGATGCGTTCATGAGAAAATTCAGCCTGCTTTACGTTTGATTACATAGGTTTCATAACGACACAAGTACGTCCACGTGCTGAGAA
This sequence comes from Coenobita brevimanus, assembly GCF_032717465.1. NCBI lineage: Eukaryota > Metazoa > Arthropoda > Malacostraca > Decapoda > Coenobitidae > Coenobita > Coenobita brevimanus. The sequence goes on along the minus strand of NC_137008.1, from coordinate 20,070,555 downwards.
GTGATCGGAAATATGTTACAAGGCATGATTCCCGCCTCAGGATGCGAGCAACCAAGGACGTTTTTAAAGTGCAGTATCCTAAATCAGATAAAATGTGACCCAGGGTCTCAAGAGTGTAATATTTATACTGTTTATGAGGAAAGCTTTAGTTACCTATATTATTCTGGTTGTGGTTTACAATTTATATGTTGACTCGTATCTGCCTGCCCCCTTTGGTGATGATTCTTCCCCAGAATAAACATACTGCATCTATCACTGAAAACAGTGATAATGAACAGGGAAGTGAGTATGGAAGTAAAAAAGTTACTGCATGAGAGTATCATAATCCCCACTCTAATGATAGAAATGAATCTTAGACCTTGGAAGGACAGAAGTTAAGAGTGCGATCAGTAGAAACTAGTAACCTGAGAGGAGTATGTAGATTTACGTGGAGAGATAGACATGTAAATGAGGATGTTAAGGAGCTCTATAGTGTTGGTATGGGTGTGCCAGAAATATCAGGAAATATTACTTTAAGATGCTATAGTCATGTGAAGAGACTGGAGAATCTGAGGCTGACTAAGAGAGTGTATGTGAGTGAGTTTGATGATACCAAGGATGAGATGGAGGAGGAGACCGAGAATGAGATGGAGGGATGGAGTGGAGATGCATATGAACGAAGGGTGTGAACTGTAGAGAGAATAACCAGATGGCCGTGTACAGAGTGACATGGAGACGATTTGTTTCTGGCCATCCTTTAAAGGATTAAGGAGTTTGGGGACAGATATAAAGACAGGTTGAGATATGACAAGCCAAACAAAGCCAACGGTGTTCAAGTGTCATTTGAAAATATAGCTCACTCTTTGTAAAAACTGTTCCTGGTGCCGACAATTCAACACATTCCTGCAAAGTGACTTGTCTTGAATTTTTTCCGCAGTGGTTCTTGGAACTGTACACCCGAAGTTGGAATTATTTTAGCTTTTGCATTCTAATGATTGATCACCTTTTGTTCATCCCCAGAAGCTGTAATAACTGGGTTTGTATTATGCTGTTGGGATGTAAATTAATAAGACTATTATTCATTGTTCTGTCAGAAACAAACATCCACAGTTTCAGTAATATCATGTAGTTTTGCACCTAGGATACAAACATGCCTAGCTTTATTAGAAGCCCTCCCACAAAATTCTACCAGCTGATCACTGATTTTAAGATACCCCCTCCCCAGTCACCCCTCGTGGGTCTCTTCCTCACCATCAGCTAAAATCTGAAGTGGTAACAGGTATGGTAGGCCATGTTGCTTCTTCGTCACTTATGCATTGACCTCTACTGATTACAATGCACTCTGCTTAGGTGCAGTGGGAGAAGGAAGCGAGGCAGAAATAATGCCTTAGACAGGTTTGGTTTTTGACTGGACAACACTACCTCCATCCATAATGTGCCCTAGGTTGCTTTGTCACAAACTTCTGCAGTAAGCCACATATGCGGGCAGGATTACGAATCTCACGAAATTACTTGTCTTGGTCTGCTTGTCTTCCAGGTGGCACAGAAATTTACAAATCCTGCAAACAGATTTGGGTCAATGAGGAAATTGCTCGTGAAATGTCAGGAACAGACTAAGTAGATCTTCAGGTTCGTGGACATTCTGAATACCTAAAGCTGCCACGTAAAATAATTGAAAGCAGTAAAATCTATCTCCCCAGGTCCCCCTGAACATGAACTCACAGGTCTAATTCAGAAAAGTCCCATTTCCTGCATTATATGCAGTCCACCATTCCCCTTTCTGGGGATAGGGAGGGAAATGAAAGATGTTTGTACAATTGGGCAGCAGAGCTGCCATGGTTACTCCCTCTCACACAGCGCGAGAAAATCATGTGTTTTTAGTATGTGTACCTTTCCGTCTATCTGTCTTCCCATTACCAAGATTGGATGGAACTGCACCAGACTTAGCATAATGAATGAGGACCATCAGATGAAAAGGTGACTGATCTTTAAAAAAGTCGTGGGTAACAGGTAAAGGACAGGGTAATCTCAAACACTGATGATCAAGTTTTGACTACACTTGATGGAAGGGTTGTAAGATGGGGTGATGCGATGCAGTTTTGAAAGATATCATAAAAAAATAAAAGTCACAGGGCAAACTCTAAGATTTGGCCTATAAATTCATATGGATCTTACTGAAATTGTATCAGACTTGATGGAAGGGTTTAAGGTTAAGCAAGGATGAAACTACTTTGTTTTTAAAACGATGTGCCAAAGGTCAACATGGGAGGGTAAGATCAACTTACACTTTTGATCCAGTTTAAATCAAACTAGGTGAATGGGTTTAGGATCAGATAAGGATGGATTGATTCGATTTTGAAAGTAATCATTTCAAAGGTCAAGGGTACAGGGTATGGGAAAAAATTCGGCCTTCAGATCCTTCAACTACTTCAGTGGGAGCATGTCGTTTTTGGACACATTGCTAATCAGTTTCGAAGCATGATTACGACTATTGTTAAAAGCACATGATCAAAAATGGGGAAGGTTCTTCAGTTCATCATATCTGCAAGATTATTTTCCAACAATTCTTCATTACCATACTCCAAAACCACAGGTGCCCACTGATCGTCTGGCTGGCCTTTACACATTGCATGGTGCGTGTTACACTGAATGCTTCTTGTTACATTGGTGCCACCCTGTGAAGACATCCTTCTCAAGCACCCTTGGAAAGTGAAGCGAAGAAGTAGATACTACTAAAGGAGTGAAGAAAATTAATATTAAGCAAGTTCCTAGTTTAACAGTACCTGCAATCAGGTATTTTAATAACGAGCAGGCGAGCGAAGATTAGTGTCTGTAGTTGGATGGAAAATTTCAATGAGCGTACCATCTCGGCCCAACCTGACTCTTGCACATTTCAGAGGCTAATAACTTTTCACCTATTAATGCCAGAGTAGCAGTTTTTTTCCCTTGATGCTAGGTCAGTCAGCTCAATTTTGTATCTTATTATTCACAAAACCATTGTCGCAGCATAACACTGTGCAAAAGGGAAAACAATTTAAAAAGGAAATTCACTTGTTATACGCGAAATCACACTTCATAATGGTAATATTAGTACCGTAGCTGCAGGCAGAGGCTTTATTAGCTTGGTTTGGGTGTCTCTTCTTGAGAGAAATATGTATTATTTGTTAGCAGGTGTAAAGAAAAAGTTACGCTAAATATTTTATACCTTGCTGCAAAGAAAATATACTATTATTATTTCATCCATGAAAGGGAAATAAGATCAGATTTTAGATGGAACGAGAGAACAGTCTATATCTGAATGAAACTGCGGTAGCAATTAACTAATACATGAAGTAATTTCTTGAAAATTTAATGATGCCTGGATTTCCTTCCAAATATTAAAGCAAACAATACCAATTTGTTACTGAAAAAGGGATAATATTGTTCATATTTGTTCTCTCGGAAATCATTGATAATAAACGATATTTCATGCCAGTTTTACCTCAAGGTAATATAACCAATTATGAATGAGAAATAAGCTTATAACTATATCTGCCTAAATAGACACGACAGATGATGGCCTGCGATGCTAATGTAAACACCTGGTTCACAAATTTATCAAATCATTTCGTAGGAGAGAGGCAGTAAATGAACAACGATGAAGCACCGTCTCACTACATAGTGCTGAAATTAACACAAAATGAAATTATTGAAAATAGCAAAAAAATATGGGATATTTACTCACAGGACTCCAGGGAGATTTTAGAAGTTTGTAAAGCTGAAAAATACAGCATCAGATGGCAAACTTCCAGGGAGATTTTAGAAGTTTGTAAAGCTGAAAAATACAGCATCAGATGGCAAACTTCTAATGTAAATAGAGGACTGCATGCAGTTCACAAAGATTTCTTTGAAAACAGTTCTGAACATGAAGTCAAACATATATTTCCTGAAAATGGGATTCGCTATCGGTTTTCAACCATATTCAACACAGTATAATTAAAAATGGTGAGGGACACCTACATGAAACTACTATCTGTTATAGGTCAGTCTAAATATGAAAAACATATGATGCATTTTTTTCTCTTGACCCATAGTACTTTCATTACGAAATGTTACAGAATTTAAGATGGTCACTATACTGTATAAGTTGAATATTTAGGCACTGAGTGATTTGAATACGCATATCTAGACTTACATTCATGATTACGCTTTTCGTACAGATAAAAATTAAATGAATTCGTAAGATTTAAATGACAACAAAGTCAATATGTTTGGACACTTAACAGATAAGTTATTTTTAAAGTAAGTAAACTGTTTACATATTTATTTCTCTCAGTAAAGCAATAAAGAAAACTAACTTAAAAAAAAAAAACATTTAGCACTCAGTTACAGAAGAGCACCAACAGAAACAACATTATTCCCTTACTCAGGATATTACATTCAAACATTAAAATTGATGCCAGGAATTTCAACACAATAAACAAAACTCATGCTAAAACAACGGTTTATAGAGTGCATCAGTTATTTTTACCTACGAAGTTTATCACTCCAATCATTTTAATGCAGCAATATCACGAGGAAAATATCAAAGTAAGACCGAAAATTAATACAAAAATACGACATATAGCGAAGTGGTAATGGAGCAGAGCAATACACGTCTGACCAGTTCCCGAATTTCCTCTATCTCTCCCTCTCAGGCCCCGATAGCTCGCAATCCCTCCTCATTCCTTTATTTCAGATCCCTACAGTTTCCAGTCGTTCCTGCTCAATGTCACCTCCCAATATCCCCCTCCACTGTGTCCTTGAATCCTCTCTTCCCTTGGTTGCTCCAATCCTTCCATGGTAACTCCCAATCGTACCCCTCCATGGCAACTCACATCCTCCCCCTCGTGGCAGGTCACAATCCTCCGCCTCCATGGCAGCTCACAATCCTCCTCCTCCATGGCAGCTCACAATCCTCCCTCTTCATGGCAACTCCCAGTCCTCTCCCCCCTCTCCAAGACAGCTCACAATCTTGCCCCTTCAAGGTAGCTCCCAATCTCTCCCGTCCCTTCACCCCAGCCCTAGCAGCTCCCATCTCTCTCTGGTGGTCTGACGTGCAGCCGTATACCCTACCATTACTGTCACCCTCACCCTTTTGTTTACCTCCAACTGCTGACCCCCAAGACCTTCCTCCTGGCGTTTTAGCCTTGTCAGTAAGACTATTTTTATACAGTATATTCTTACTGCCTTCAGGAGACTCTGAACTGATGGATAATGAGGTAGGCTTCACAAACCGTTTGATCACAAAGTTAATTACCTTTCCCAGGTTGGACAAAACAGTCTGGAGATGGCAGTAGTAATCTAAAAATTATATTACCAATCTGAAAGTAGTTATTTCTCTGTCCTCTCCTGACTTAACCAGTTGGCTTTCTCCAACGTTTTCAAGTAGCATTTCCCATTCCTAATCAACACTTCGTGCACTCATTCCCGATAACTGAACACTTCAAAATAAAGTTCTTTTTAAATCTTTATTTTTGATACCCCACGAAATTTTTCTGACTTACAAGACTATCAGAAGTGTGGGGGGTGGGGGACTGAAGGATTTATCTATTTCCTTCAGTTCGTAAAATTTCTCTATAGTTCAATAAAACTATTTGGTAGTAAATTAAGAAAATAAAAATGTCATCAAAGTGAAGAGGCTATGATGAATATGCTCATTTCTAAATGTATGCCGTCCAGTCAAGATTTCTCGTTTATATATATATATATATATATATATATATATATATATATATATATATATATATATATATTTCTCATTTATATATATATATATATATATATATATATATATATATATATATATATATATATATATATATTTCTCATTTATATATATATATATATATATATATATATATATATATATCAAGATTTCTCGTTTATATATATTTATATATACACGAGTGTATGTAATATTACAAGTGTACTGCCGACGATAAGATAGTATAAAGCCTGTAAAATTCGGTTTGTTTATCTTATTCAAGTCTCTCATACTTAGCGCCTTTCTATGAGAGGTAAATTGTGATTTTGCCTTCTATATGCAAGCAATAAAGTATGCAAAACTTGCTTTCTTTCTTTAATTAATAAAATGAAGATTGGCATTTAAACGACTGGAAGTTACTGGGAGTGAGAAAGACAGTTGCAGTTACATGGGCTTAAGAAATACATGAAGTAGATTCAGCCAGATGAATCTCTGCAAAATTGTTTTTGATACAACATTAATGTGACCTAAATTAGTTATCGAGACAATGAGACACAAAGAATGTTAAGAAATTATGAAGGTCTGAGTCGTGTGTTTTTGAAGTTAAGAGAACAGTCATGTAGACTGTGTGGCAGATAGTACTTCTGAGGCAGTAAAACTAGTACATTTCCTTTTATCTAAACAAAAATAGATAAATTAGAAGATAGGTGTGCCAAAGTCTTGTCCTGAGATTGTTGTAGTGCCTGTTGTGATGGGCTGTATGAGAAGCGGGTGGAGAAGTGAAAGGCGGTGTCATCAGCACATCAGTATATAAGGCTGGAAGTACAATCAAAAGGTCATTGATTAATAGGGGGCAGAAAATTGTTGGAAAGCTACATGCCTTAGGAAGACCACTATTGGGCAATTTTGAAGAATGGAGGCTCTCTACTGCTGCAGCTATAATATTTTGGCTGGAAAAGAAACTAAAGTAAAAGGCACATATATGAATGATAAAAAAATATATATATAAAAATTGTGCTTGATTCTGTCAAAAATTTAAATAGCTATCTTAATAGCAGAAATTTCAATGAAATCCCAAGAAGAAATTAACTAAGAACAAGCCAGTAGGAAACGATGACCAGTTCTAAGTGGACGAAGCTTTGTCAGTGACTGAAAGTGAGTTTCGACACTAAAAGTAATTTGTATATGGAGACTCTCCAGTGCAATATTCCAACCAAGAATCATGACTCTGGCACAATAATCTTCTGAGCCTTAGCATTTTGCGCGAGCAAGGTCACAATTTTAGCTCTTGTCATATTTTCTGCACTTGATGACCTTTGACCTCTGGCCTGGCGGATATAGGTCAGGCACATATGATGCACGCTTGTAGTACTCATTAACATCTGTAAGCATGTAAAGTTTCACTCGATTCCATCCACCCACTGTGGAACTAGGGAACTTGAAATTCGCTGAATGGTCCACCAGACGTACAACTTCTAGATGGCACTGCCAGCGACTGGAAGTGAGTTTCGACACTAAATTTCCTCTTCATATGGAGGTACTCCAATGCAACGTTCCACCCAAGAATCATGGCCCTGGCTTAATAATATTCAGAGCTTTAGCATTTCGCACAAACATAGTCAAGATTTTAGCTATTTTCACTATTTTCTCATTCGATGACCTTTGACCCCTGACCTGGCCAATGTAGAACATCGGCATACAAAAAGAATGTTGTAGTACTAGTCAGTGTCTACAATCACACAAACTATCATTCAATTCCACTGAGACACTGGGGAACTAGGGGGTCATTTTAGAAAACCAATACTGGTTGCTAGGAACGCTGAGGCCAATCTTCCCAGGGTTGCCACTCGAAAACTACAGTAGAGAGAAAGGGAAAAATGGGTGGCACATTTCCGATGAGGAGTGACCTCAAGATTACACTTAAAGAAGTCAGAGCTTTCTTCGCCCATTAGTAATGCTGCTATAGCTCAAAACGTGAAGAGCACGAAAAAAGAGTTTTCTACCGTTGCTAGGCAACCAGTACTTGGCTAGCAACTAAAACCTTGCGGACACAACTAGGTCATAGGCTGGTCATTGTGTCCACGTTTGGTCAGAATCGGTTAATTCTGAATAGTAGAAGTGTCTCTCACAATTAAACAAGAAAGAATGGAAGAAAATGCAACTGACAGTAAGAGCAACATGGAGTTGACTAATTAGAGAAGACTATAAGGTCAGTAGCAGAACATCTTTGACTGACCCTATACTGTCGGTCATAAAGTTGTGAACGAAAAGATGCCTCAAAATCTTCCTGTTTAGAACAAATTCAAAGGTTTATAAAATAAAAAAATACCTAAGTAACTGAGATCATACATAGGACTTTGAGCGGTCACCTTTTTCTCGGTAAAGTCTGATCGACAGCAATCTTCCAGCAAGAAGGAAAGGTATATGGTGTAAGAGAAAGGCGAAAGAAGATACACAAAATTACAGCAATTGACAACAAGAGGGACCCCACCAAGACCGTACATTTTCTTATTGCTGAGGCCAGTGAGGAGAGAGAATGTAAGGACCGACTGCCAAAGTTACGTTACAATCAGCACCTACCATTTGTGTTAGGCACCACCCAGTTACATAGACTGTAAGTTCGTAGGAGGAGATACGCTCTCTATTTTTGTCTCCTCGCTGGGTTCATTCAATCGTGTCTCCCTCTTGTCGTCTCTCGATTCGTGTAGATTGTAAGACAATTGGATGGTATAGTTATATGCTGCTCTGCTTAGTCTCTCTTTATCTATCTCCCCCCTCTTTACTACAGTTGCCGAGCAAATATAGGGGGCATTGTATCAGGAGGTTTCTTAGAGGAATGTTACAAAAGGGGTGGTGTATTGCCTCAAAGATGCCTCACGTAGAACTTAGAGCTAACCTCTGTGCCAGTGTATGACCTGTGTCAATAGCTTAACTCAGCATACCCAAAGATGTGACAGACTAAACTCGGTGATATCTCTATCAGCATTCTTTGTATGTGGGCAGGTATTTTGCGATAACTACAACTTTTGAAGAAACTCTGTTTAAAGACTTTATAAAGTTAGAGGGAGGTAATTGGATAATGCCACTGGAAAGTTAGAAACATCCAAAGTATATTCAGGGATGATAATTTTAACTGGACCATGAGAATGTAAAAGATGAGGGAAGTAGGAAGAACTGGGCTTATGAGTGAAGTTTTGGGCAGCGTACTGAAGAAACAGAAAGAACTTAACGTAGAGAGTTTTGGGTATATGAGGTAGATAAAATGATATTTAGCAAAATGAAAAATAAATTCAGCATGATTCAGGGAGGAAAGTATAAAGTACGTGATTTGAGGGTAAGCTGGTACTCGTACCTTTTGAAAGCTGCCTTCTTTGCTGACAGGATTTAATGGACTGTGATTAACCTTTTTTTTATTGGTCATAGAGAAAAAGTAAGGACTGTATGCTCCCATCTCCGAGAGAATTATCTGTCAAGCAATATGCAGAAGGATTAGTCATAAGAAAACGTCAGTAGGCTGGAACTCTCTCCAACACTGTCAGGGATACATGTAGGGTGATATGCAAGCTGTAGTGTCATTAAGGATAAAAAAATGGTACAGGATTGTTCTCAGGGTGTTTCAGCGAGTGGAAACGAGAGGCAACGTGGTGGTGATCATTGCAATTCCTTGTATGGAGGTTTCATGAAAGGTGGATACGGAAAGAATGCGTTCCATTTGTGAAGTAAGAGATTAAGATCATAGCAATAGCCAGAGTGTAATGAATTCAGAAGATTAAAAGTATCTGGAGCACGAGAGTAAGTTGGGTTGTTAGGTACCTCCAAGCAACAGCCACCTTTAGCTTTAACATGAGTATATAGAAAGTACAGTATAAGGATTCAGAAAAGGGAAAGCTATCATTGCTTTCAGTCAGCAAAGCTTCAGTGAGGAAAAGCAGATGAGGCTGAGAGGAGAAGAGGTGGTGTTCCAACGTAAGGATGCTGGATGACACACCATGGAATGCTGAATAATGATCCGGAACATCTTGTTGGTGGTCACCGGGAGAGGTAATAACAGTAGGAGTATTTTATTGTCCTGAGACATAGTGATGGACTGCCATTTTACAACAGTTTTGATAGATTATTCAATGAACAATATGAGTGTAGTTCAGTGGAGTTAGGCCTGAAAATTTAGTAAACTGGATTGCTTTCCATGATACTGAAGTAGTGAAAAGGCTCAACAAAAGATTATGGCCGCAGCTCAGACTTAAAGATTAGTATTAGGGGGACTCCAGCACACTATCACCATCCAACCATCCACTGTAATATCACCCTAATGGCTGGTGTTAGAGCCTCTTACCAGTAAAGGGACCTCATAACCTGAAGTAGCTGCAGTTGTTCATCAAATGTTTCCAAATTATCGAGTATTTGTTTAACAGTGGAATGGATGTGTTTAATAAAATGGCAGAGGTATAGGCTACTACTAACAACTGAATGAAGCTCTTGACAGTTATCTTAATTCAGCGTTGCAAGCAAACTGTTTGGCAAAAATCGCTTCTGCATTCGTGGCTACCTTTAAGTTAACCCTCTTATTTGTGTTCACTGTGTTAATTCAGTTAAAGTATTTGGAGGTTTAGATGAACTTTCTCCTTTATTGTCTTTCATATTGAAGTCAAACTCGGACGCAAAAGCTAAAAAAATAAAATAAAATAAAAAATCTCATAACATAAAGCCGAGTTCCAGACAATCTGTTTCACACGTTCACCTGAGTTACTCCTGTCTGAGTGTCCCCAGGATCTTTTGTAACACCAAGGATACTTTAGCAACATTCAGGATTCACCAAGAATAATAAAACATGAAAGAAAGGAAGGAATAATAAAGAACTAACACCAAGCCATAAAATGCCTATATGGCAATAAGACAGAAGATAACAAGGGAATAATTAAATTAAATGCAATATATGAGGATTAGTCGGCGATGAGAGTGTCAGCATTGCGAGAATCATATTAAGTGTAGCACCCTATCTAAAGGGCAGTGGGATACCCAGTCCTCACCACCTCCTATCGTTTTAGTCTCTTACGACTCGCAGGGAATACGAGGGTAGTAATCTACCTTCCCTGCACATAGGGAATCCCCCTACCTAAAGGGGGAACAAAATATGAAAACATTAACATTTAATAAACCACCACGATAACCATGACATAAATTCATAAATAAATATAAACCCCCAAACGGCAACAGCCATTGACCAGTTTCATACAATTTACTTTTTTTTTTTTTGGCGAGGAAGAAGGAACCAAAGGCCGCGGGCCAGCAATTATTGTTCCTTCCAAGAGAAAAACAAAATACAGGAGAGAACCAGATTCAAGATCCGATCATTTCGAGATGCCTGGACACACTGCATTTAAAAGACTGCAGATCATAGGAAGCAGGAATTACAGACAGAGGGAGAGAGTTCCAGAGTTGACCTGTTGCATAAATGAAGGACTGGGAGTAAAGGTTAACACTTGTATTAGAGAGTTGGACAGAAAAGGGATGAGAGTTTGCTGCTTTACGGGTGTTACACGCCTGTTGTAGAGGTGGAGGAATGCATGCAGACAGTTCAGAGGAGCAGTGATCATTGAAGTAACGATAGAAAAGAGATAAAGATGCAACAGTGTGGTGAAGAGACAGAGGTTGAAGGGAGTCAGTAAGAGGAGGAGAGTTAATGAGACGAAAAGCCTTTGACTTCACCCTATTGAGAAGAGCTGTATGTGGGAAGCCTCCCCACACATGAGAGTTGTACTCCACACAGGGGCGGAGAAAACCCGTGTATAGAGTCAACAATTGTGCAGGGTAAAGAAGGAACGGAGTCGGCTTAGCACACCTAATCTCTTGGAAGCAGATTTTACAAGAGATGTAATATGATCTTTCCAAGATAAGTCTCGAGTAAATGAAACCCCAAGCATGTTCAAGGAAGATGCAGGATTAAGCTGAATATTGTCAAACATTAGTGGGTATACCGGTGGAAGATTCTGTCGGGTTGATAGGTGTAAAAACTGAGTCTTTGATGCATTAAAAACAACAAAATTATTTTTACCCCAGTCAGACATACAAGCCAAGTTAGAAATTAGGCATGCCATAGCCTCATCCCTTGTTTGTTGAAGTAACTGCTGAGATGGACGTTGTAGGAACCGAATGGAAAGGTGAAGGGCGGAATCATTAGCGTATGAGTGGATAGGGTTAGATGTACAGCTTAGAAAGCCATTGATGAATAAAAGGAAGAGAGTTGGTGATAGGACGGAGCCATGAGGAATACCACTGTTGATAGATCGTGAAGAAGAACGATGACCGTCTACAACAGCAGCTATAGACCGACCAGAAAGGAAGCCAGAGATGAAGGCACACATAGAAGGATAGAAACCATACAAGGGCGGTTTGGAAATTAAAGATTTATGCCAGACTCGATCGAAAGCCTTTGAGATGTCCAGTGCAATGGCAAAGCTTTTGCCAAAGTCCCGAAAGGAGGATGACCAGGAGTCTGAAAGGTAGGTGAGAAGATGGCCAGTCGAGCGTCCCTGACGGAACCCATACTGACGATCAGAAAGAAGGTTGTGATAGGAAAGATGCTTTAAAATTTTTCTATTAAGAATTGACTCAAGAACTTTTGAGATACAGGATGTTAAAGCAATTGGACGATAGTAAGAGGGTTGGAAATGGTCACCCTTCTTTGGGACTGGCTGAATGAGAGCAAACTTCCAGCAAGAAGGAAAGCTACAAGTTGATAGACAACGGTGAAAGAGTTTGCCTAGGCAAGGTGTAAGCACAGAACCACAGTTCTTGAGAACAACAGGAGGGACTCCATCAGGCTCATATGCCTTATTAATATTGAGGCCTGTGATGGCAGAAAATGCATCAGCTGAAGAAATTTTAATGTCAGCATGAGGAAGTCAGAGGGGGGAAATGATGGAGGAACAGCACTGGAATTGTCTAAGGAGGAACTGGAGGAGAAAGTCTGAGCAAAGAGATCTGGTTTATCAGTAAAAGAAATAGCTACAGAGCCATCAGAGTAGAAAAGAGGAGGGAAGGATGATGAGGTAAAGTTGTTAGAAAGGTTTTTGGCAAGGTGCCAGAAGGAGCAGAAAGAATTCGAGTTGGAGAGTTGAGAGCATTTAGTACGGATGAAATTATTTTTAGCAGAGCGAAGAACTTACTTAGCACGATTCTGGGTGGAAATGTATAAAAGATGTGATTCAAGGGTGGGTTGGCTCTGGTACCTTTTATAGACCCTCTCCTTGTTGCATTAGAACAAGCGTGATTAAACCAAGGCTTTCTTACATTACTCAATGGAATGAGAAAGGAATGTACGCTTCACGCAAGGCACACACAGATGGCTCCCAGCCATGGAAGCAATAATCATTCTAGGGAAAATCAAAGGGGTACTGCCTCAAGGCCTCCCAATCCGCAGGTCTAAAGTGCCACAGACGACGTTTCTTTGGAGGGTCAGTGGGCCATACCGAAGCGATAGAACAGGTTACGGGGCCGGAGGAGCCCAACGGAGAGAAAAGATTAACTGTGTAAGCAGAAGGATTAGTTGTAAGGAAGAGGTCAAATATGTTGGCGCTCTCTCCAAGGCAGTCAGGAATACGGGTAGGGTGCTGTACAAGCTCCTCTATGTCATTAAGGATAGAAAAGATGTAGGCTTGTTCACCAGGTGGATCAGTGAAAGGAGAGGAGAGCCAAAGGTGGCAGTGAACATTGAAATCTCCTAGAATGGAGATTTCAGAGAAAGGAGGAATGGATAGAATGTATTCCATCGTAGAAGTAAGATAGTCAAAGAATTTTTTATAGTCAGTGATATTAGAAGATAAGTAAACAGCACAGATATATTTAGTCAGAGAATGATAGGAGAGCTGTAGCCAGAGAGTAGAGAATTCAGAGGAATCAAGTTCAGCAACACGAGAACAAGATAGGTCGTTGCGAACATATATGCAACATCCACCTTTGGCTTTGAAATGCGTACAGAGAAAGTAGGAGGATACAGAAAAGGGTCTACTCTCAGTTGCCTCAGACAGCTGAGTCTCAGTTAGAAAAAGAAGGTGAGGTTTAGAGAAGGAGAGGTGGTGCTGAACAGAGCGAAAGTTAGAGGATAGGCCGCGAATGTTGCAGAAATGAAGAAGAGAGTCAGAGTATGGTTCCAGGCAGTTCGAGTCGTCACCGGGAGAGGGGCAGAAGGAGGGGGCATTTATGGCCCCCTTCCCCCCTGGGGACTCCGAGGCCACGTGTTGCGCTGCCATGATTTTTTTTCTTTAATTTTGGAAAAGGAAGTGTAGTGTGTACTGTGCATGTAGTCTGGTGTTGATAGAGAAACCTGTATTGGAGAGCATGCTGGCCTACTCTCTGTGTTACTGAGACACTGAAAAAGTTCAGCAAAGGGGGATGGTCGGGACCTAGTCCCGAGGGCTGATGAAACGGGAGCTCCAGCTCTCCCTGTCATCAGCTTTCCATCCACTTTGGGAGTACTGCCCTGCTCGACTGGTGCTACAGTCTACTTGGTAACTATTAAGGTCAACCAATAGAAAGATAAAGCAAATTTTATATAGTCTTAAGCAACAAGTTAACTCTTCCGTAAATAAGTAGTAGCAGTAATCAGAATACACAAGTACTATAGTGTATTACTCTATCTCTAGTGACCTCCCCTCCTAACCAGAGCAAGGCCAATTGTCTTATCGGCCTTGCATCACAGTTGACCGAGCTACTACTGTACACACTACGTAAGTTCTCCCGTTTTACTATTCATCAGCACTAACACTGTACTATTCTTTCACTTGACAACGAAACACTTTTCACTAGAGACCACTCTCATAGTCCTGTAAGGCAGGTAACTTAATATTTGACCCGAACAACGGCTGGAGTGAAAGCGTCTAAGCCTCGACTCACATTTTTCTCCTTTTTTTCGGCCCTCACAAATGCTTGAGAAGTACAAAACTATGAACAGTGATTCAAACCAGTGTTTAACACTACTATTCGTTCCATATCTAACATCTGAACCAACGTTTATCGTACCACCATTACTGACAATTGTATGACTGACAATCTACAATACGTCTGACACCCAAAAACAGAATGCCTAGGTCGTGGCCTAATAAAATATGGTGTTCTGCATCCAGTATTTACTCCGACCTTGACGATAGGATATTCGATACACTAGTGTTTTCTTCTCTCGCACAAAATGTGATATCATTGCTCTTCATAACAAATAAATAGAAAAACAAACTGAACTCTTATTGTTGTAATCTAAAATTTCAACGCAAGGCTGTAAGCAAGCCCCTAAATATTAATTATCAATTTTGAAACGACTGTCTGTGTTAGATACGATCTCCTGTATCCCATGTTACAGACGTATTCCGTATTCCGCATCACCTGTAAAAGGTGAATGTGATCTTCCTGCAACCCACATTACAGAGTGTAGTCAGCAAAGATACAGAAAAGATAATCATGCACTAGCATCGCTACGTGCTCTGGAAATTATCGTCTCCATTTTGTTAGCATATACCTTAGTCCCATTCGAGTTACATCCGAATGCATAACTTAATACTTTAGTGTTATAGCCTTGGTCCTGGAATACTACTCGCACTTGTAGTGCTATAATCACCTGCACTAGACATTGGTAACATCATACATCGGTAACACTACACATACGTGCAACGCAAAATACACCTTCAGCACGAAACATCTGCAACACGACACCCTTCCAACACTTCATACACCTGCAAAGTTACACACACACACACACACACACACATGCCTGCAACACCATATACCTGCAACATTACACACCTAAATACAACACCGCTATAACACTACCTACCAACAGCACTTCACACCCGCCTCTGCCATTTTCTTGTCAAATAATCAAGCATTTATTGATTCTTTCGTTTGCCCCTTTTGGAACTGTGATGATTCCAAAAGGCGTGAAAGATGTCTGCAAGATTGTGGGGTTCCATTTCACCGATCATTCCTTTAGACTACTCCCGCTTCTGTAATTCCCATGTTCCTATACAACTTCACCTGTCCTTTATGATAAACAAGATAAGCTAAACACGTTTTAATGTAATTTCTGCGACAGTAATTATTGTTTTGAGAACACATATGCAGGTAAGATCTGTAATGAATTATATTTCATTACACAAGAAAACCTGACAAATACACAGACAGGCAGACTGACAGAGACAGAGAGAGACAGAAAAAAGAAATTTTCCTTCCTTTACGACGCACGAGTGGTGGAGCGGCAATAAAGTTGAGGACGTGGGGCGTGTCGACACACCTGCAATACTGCACATCTCCAACACTAAACACTTGCAGTACCACATATGCCTACACCACCGCACACACCTACAACACGGTACACACTTGCAGCATTTCATACCTGCTGTAACAAACACTTCAGTACTACAGAACACACCTGCAACATAACACACACCCGCAGCATTACACGCACCAATTACCCTACATATGCACAACACTACGCACCTCCTCCACAACATACATCTGCATCCCTGCACACCTGCAATACTACACATACGAAACACTACATACCACTTGCATTACACACACTATAAAATATACTTGAAAGAATACACACCTGCAAAAGTACACACTATCAACGCCCAGACAATGGCCGGACTCCCAAGGGGCGCATCAGAGGGACCGTCCACTGAGGCCCTACCGTGGGGCCCCAGGATGGTAATCTGGGTTTACAACAAACATAAGAAGTTACTGGAGACCGATAAATATCCACGGTTATAGTTTTTCACCTAGGAAAACGAATTTTCACAGTGGTAGACCTCCGTTTGGACCACGTTTTAGGCTGGGTAATGATCCTCCTAGGCTTTCCAAGTTTCATATAGAAATATAAGTGTTGGGAGAGACTAGTGCATAACGCATGGACGAACAGACGTCTGACGATTTCAAATTTTTCTTTTTCTTCATCGTTTGAGGGTTAATTACCTTGCACAAACTTCAGTATGCAGATATCATTACCATGATCACTTTTTTATTCCTCTCTACTAATAATGAACTTCTTCCGCCACATACTGTACGGTGGGTATTCCTCACTTAATTGTGTGTCCACATCATGGTGGAGATCTCCTTTATTTCCTGTTTCTCTCCTCTTCTTACCATTTTATAATATGTTGCCATTCCTTCGTTTGTTCACTAGTTCACTTCATACTTGTTAACTGTTCCTTGAACAAATACCCCAAGACATTCTGTAAAGGTCCTCTAAATGGTATTAGGATAAGTTCAGAAGTCAAGCCATACAAACAGATATTTCGATGGTATGTTCTTGTGGGTTCATTGATCATTATGGCAGTTTGCATAAAAGTATGTTACTTACATGGAATCAGCAAGATCATCAGGAAAGATATGAGCAATGCCATGGAGGAATTGATAGAGATGCAATGCACAGAAACTGAGAAGAGCCTGGACAAGAACAACAGCAGACAAACATTGTGAAGAATCTCACAAAGCAAAGGTAGTCAAGAGCTAGTACTCATCAAGATACAGAAAGTAACGGCCACACGGAAGGTCAAGGCATCATGAACAGATGGACTGAGTACTTTCCAGATCTATACAACCCCAGTGAACTTGCAAGCTAGGAATCGTTAAGCGACGATGACTTCTCAGTCTTACATGCCGAAGTGGAAAAAGCAATAAGATCTCTGAAGAACTGGAAAGCTGCAGGAACTGACAACATCCCGGCTGAGTTGATAGAGGGTGAAGGTAAAACAGTAGCAAATATTCTATCTAGAATCTGCAGAAAGATGTGGTAGATTGAAGTGACTAAAACTATGGACCCAGTCGGTCATCATTACCTATTCCAAGAAAGTCAACTTACAGCAGCGCCAAAATTACAGAACCCCTAGTCTCAGCCATGAAAGCAAAGTCATAATAAAAGTTACCTTAATCAGGCTGAAACTGCAGGCAGAAGAAATCATTGCCGAAGAACAGGCTGGATTCCACAGTAAAAGAGTGCAGCAGAACACATTTTCAGTCTTCAAATTCTATGCAAGAAAAAGTCATCATCAACATGACATCATCCATATGTTCATAAACCTCTAAAAAGTGTTCAAAAGGGTATGGCATGATGTGCTGAGGCCTACTGTGAAAAAATATAACATGGGCTAGAAGGTGATCCAAACCGCCAAGCAGCTGTACATGAAGGTCAGCAGTACGACAGTTGTTCAAAGTACAGTGGGAGACTGTGGTGCGTGAGTTGGAGTCCACCAGTGTTCTCCATTATCACCCACATTTTCAGCATCTTGGAACAAGTAATTGCAGATGCCATGGAAGACTATGTTGACACAGTCAACATTGAAGGATAGACCATCACAAGCCCCATGTTTGCCGGTGACATCGAAGGGCTGGCTGGAAGAAATGAGGAGCTCACCATCCTCGTGAATCGCCTGGCTGAAACATCTGTCAGATATAGCATGGAAATCAGCACAGAAGAAAAGTAAAGTTGATGATGAACAGCACAGAGAGAAATGATACAAAGATCACAGTCTTTGGATAAAAATTAGAATCTGAAACAATTCAAATACCTTGGCAACATCATCAGTCAAAATGAATCAACGACTGAAGTTCTCGTACGAATTGCACAATTATAAGCAGCACTGGCAAAACTCAGATCGATCTGAAGAGACAAGAACATCACTCTCAGATCCGAGCTGAAGTATTTACATGCACTTGCGCTGTCCATCTTTCTGTATGCATGCCAGTCACGGACTGTGACAGCAGAGCTGCAAATTAAGATCTAAGTAGTGAAAATAAAATGCTTCAGAGGAGTTCTCGGCATTTCCTATACTGAGTATGTCACAAATGAAGAAGTCCGCAGGATCATCTAGTAAATATGAGACACTATAAAGACCTGTTGAACACAGTGAGGAAAAAGGATCTGAAATGTTATGGGCACGTGATGATACCATGCAGACTCTCAAAGACTATTCTCCAAGGAAGAGTGCAGGGGAAGAGAAGACAGGGTAGACAGTGAAATAGGTGGACAGATATCATTGCTGAGTGGACCGGGAAGAGCTTTACCACAACCCAGGCACTTACCAACAAGCAAAAGAGGTGGAGACTTCTGGTGCAGCATTTATCATTGCAGTGCTCCCACGGCCCTGGTAGGCTACAGGACCAGTGGTCATTGATGTCAGTGAACTAGAGTTGTGTGGAAACCATTCTGCATACCCTTTGGGAACGATGGCGGTCTATTTTTTTTTTTTTTTCCTGACGCAATAACTGTAACTCTTATAAAATGAAGCAAATAAAAGACAGACATTATGCAAGAATGAGGAAGATGAGAAGACGAGAAACGGGAAAATATAAGGTGTATGTAATGGAAAGTGTGTCTACCCTTCACAATTTCATCCTTCAAGGGTATGATATCAGTACTGATGATAGTGATAATGGTGCTAGTGTTTGTGATGATAGCAGTAGTGGTAGTGGTGCAAGTATTTGTGATGGTAATGCTAGTGCTGATTTTGGGGAGGTGGTGGTTGAGTGGTTGGAGAGGTTGTCTGCTGTCAGAAATGAGGGCTTTTAATTTCTTTAAAACAGTATTTCCTGATCTACAAGACCCAACTACACCCCTATTAATACCAATGCACTAGTCCTGAATGACAGAGCTCTAGCATGTATTCAAAATGGACGGTGGGTTTAGTGCCGAAGTGGTGACATGTGCAGGTATGTGAACGCAAGAGGACTAAAAAGCCTAAAGGAACGGGCTGATAAACCTATGACCAAAGTCACACACACACACACACACACACACACACACACACACACACAAACCTGTAGTGATGATAGTGGAAATAATGACATTGGTAATGAAGATTATGATTGTGGTGATACTGTTAGTAAGATTTTTCGGTAGCAAAACGACATGTTGTATATTGGTATAGCTCCACACAGATCAGGTATCAGGCAGGATGTAACCTCGGTGGGCCACTCCCCCCAGGTGAAGGTAGCCCTATGAGTTCTGGGCAATGCTGGTATTTAATGCCGTTGTTTTTACCGAGACAACATCGGTTACCTCTGCATGTATATATATTAAACGATTGTAGATTATTTGACTGTCATATTGCTAAGGGGGCATAGAAACAATATTACGAAATGCACACGCATTCGCATACCTTTGCACTATTTCCTGTTAACTTATTCACATGCATATTCATAGTGGCATACAAATATGCAAATGTAATCACCCGCACTAAAACAGTGTACAGACAGGCTCACAGAAGGACAAATTCCTACGCTGACACATATCCATACCCACACAATACCAAGTAAAATCTACAACTACTGAACTCAGAAACAGAGACAATAGTTACATTTGTATGG
This sequence comes from Coenobita brevimanus, assembly GCF_032717465.1. Classification (NCBI taxonomy): domain Eukaryota; kingdom Metazoa; phylum Arthropoda; class Malacostraca; order Decapoda; family Coenobitidae; genus Coenobita; species Coenobita brevimanus. Next base: position 20,050,496 of record NC_137008.1, on the reverse strand, counting down.
AAAGAATGTCGTTGTCCAAAGGAGTCAGTGGCTTGGTGGAATGGGATTGAACAGGTATATTCTTGAAACTTATTTTTTGATGTTAAAGCAAGCAAACCATGTAAGCGAGCGAGAACACTGTAGCCTCCTATATATTCTTATAGTAGGAGTAGATCACAGTGTTATTTTTCTCAACAAATATGCCACCACACTGATTGTAAAAAAAGCCAAAAATTGCTAGAACAAGCAATTTACTGGGTTATTTCAGGCATTTAAGAAGATGCAGCAGAATTATGAACATTTTTGGAAAAAACTGTGGAAAAGCAACACTTGGTTCTTAAGTGGCATTACTCAAAATTCATCAACATATTGCTAAAAAGATCTCACCCCAACCCCCCTAACACACACACACACAAAAAAACTGCCTAATTGAGCACAACAACTGAGTCATATGTGTAGACCTCTTTGTTTTGGCATGAGTGTTCAAAGTACGTCGGATCATAGTATGCACATTTTCATATAAAAGAATCCATTATAGAGCATCACGCAAATAGTGTGGCTCACTTGTTCACTTGGTTACAATAACACAAGAAGGAGCATCAAAGAGTGCAACACCCGCGCCCACCAGCTGAAACAAGGCCCGGATATTTGACTTAGGCCTGTGAGTCCCGCCATAGACAATTACTTCAAAAGATAATTGCCTCATTCTTGCCCAACTTCCAATACTTCCATCAACTTTGGTTCAGATCAGAGCAAAACTGCATCATTTGACTTTGTGCAGTGGCCTTGATTATTGAGATATCACTGGCCTTGATTTTTGACCAATCATTGGCCTTGTTTACTGACCTATCAGTGGCCTTGATTACTGACCTATCAGTGACCTTGAACTCTGACTGACTGTCCTCAAAATCGATTCTCTATATTCTAGTAGTAGGCTGAACTCTTGCACTTACTTTAATCTACAATTGGATAAAAGCTTCTGTAAGTTGACTTTACCATATAACTTTGACTTTTTACCTAATGTTCTCACAAAGAATAGGTTACAGGCTTAGGTGATCCTCAGCTCGTCCACAGACATTCACACACAGACACACGAACCAAGCTTTGACCTTGCTCTGTGACCTAAACCTTTGGCCGATTGTTCTCAAAATTATATTACTTCGTTCTTCTCTTATATTTAATACTTTCACTCAGTCTGGTAGAAAAATGATCCAAAGTTTTGATATACCTTTGACCTTTTAACTTGGCCTTTAACATTTCGTCTATATCTATGATTGATTATTCTCATATATGATCATTAAAATCTTTCCTTTTCTTCAACTTTCCCTCAAAGTTTTATTCAAAAATTATTTGAATTGTTTAAGTTGGGCTTGCCCTGTGACTTTGACCTTTGATTTGTTTGTAAAGCCTAATATATATTTATATATACTCCTTCTCACACCCTCACCTTTTCCACCAAGTTTGGATAAAATTGAATAACAACTAACTGAGTTAAGAGTCACACCTATGATTAGACCTTTGAACTTGAACTTTGACTAATTGTTCTCATAATTGAATCGCTTCATTTCTGCCTAACCCCCAGTTCATCGCTCCAAGTAACTGTTTAAGCTGATTTTGCTAGGTCAGTGTTTGGCCTCAGACCGATTGTCGGCTTCAGACCGATTGTCCTCAAAATCACTGAGAGTCCTCGTTTTGCTCTGACTGATTAAAATCGGATAAAAGCTGTTTGTGATACTTTGTTAACACACACACACACACACACACACACACACACACACACACACACACACACACACACACTGCTCAAAATATATCACCCTCTCTCGTTCAGCAAGTGCAGGTGTAATTAGGAAGCCTGCTTGGTTAAAGAACTTTGCAGCATTTATAGGGACGCTTATAACTTAAAATTCAAGGAAATTAACTCATTTCTATTATAGACGGATTTGCACATAGCACGAAAATAGGAGGTAAAGAAGAGAGTAAACTGAATTAGAATTCTCTCCAAAGTAATTTGAATATTAATGAAATAAGATGAAAATGATACCAGTAATTTAACGTGATGAAATTAAACACGATGACTCTATTTCTTGGTCCAACTCTGGTTTATTTATAGAGTACAAGAGAATTTGAGGTGTCGTCAGTAATGGTCTGAAAATTCCAAATAGTGCATAGAAGCTACTAACAATGCTCTAACAGACTACTAGGTTCGCTGTAATGGTGTTTGATTGCAATAAGATCAGATATTATACAGACTGTACGATATTAACTTTGCCACATCTTAAATATCGAATATACTACTGGTACTCAAACCAATTAACACTCTTGGGTTCAAACATATGAGCGTGATTATTTTTTAAATCAAACTTTTGTCTAAGGTTTGGAAAAGCTAAAGTAGTGTATTCTTTATTTTTTTTTTTTTTTTGCCAAGTTAATTAAATTTTTGGAACGATATCGGTCCCCCCATGCTCCTCACTGGTAACATCATCATCATCATCATTATCCGGACCTCCTTTTCCACCCTAGGACAGGGTGAAGTGTAACAATGTCCAGACAGCACAAATTTGCCCAATCCAATGGGCCACGCTTCCATTCACTCATCATTCAAGCCCCCGGAATCCTGGCTCCATCGGATACTCCAAAAACATTCACCACGATCTGTTGCTTCACATAAACCTACCCGACTGAGTCAATCTGGATACTGCCACGTTAAAAAGGGGTGCCAAATCCCCGATCATGCACTTCTCCTCACAACATTCATCCAACCAGCTCGATCTCTTGTCAGCTCCCTAGCCTCACCAACTTCCAAACTTCTCTTCCTTACACACTCATCCACCATATCTCTCCACCTTCTCCTTGGCCTACTTCGCCTCCTCCCTCCTTCAAATTCGCTCAGATATACCTTTTTCACCACTCTATTGTTATCCATTCTCTCCACATGACCATACCATCTCAGTACACTCTCTTAGATCTGGTGTCCACCAACTTCCTCACTCCACATCTTTCATGAATCACATTATTTCGCATCCTATCCACCCTCTGTACTCCACATACATTCCTCAGCAGTCCCATCTCCACTGCTCTTACTCTTGACTTTTCATTTTCATACCACACCATAGTCTCACATCCATGTGTAAAAGTTGGCACTAACACTCCTTCATGTAAGCCTCGTGCAGCTGCAACACTTAAGCCTCCGTTTCACATCATGTCCTTCATTGCACCAGCTGCTTTCCTTCCTTGTGTCACTCTACTTTCAACTTCTTTTGCACATTTTCCTCTCTTTTCTATCACTGTACCCAGGTATTTGAACACTCTCATCAATTCCAGTCTCTCTCCACTCACTGTAACATCGCACTGGGAGTCACCTTCTCTCTGAGTAACCATCACTTTACTCTTTTCTACATTTACTCTCAAGGCACGACGATCACATACATCAGAAAACTCTGCACTAGCCTACCGAGTTCTTGTCCGGTACTTGCAAGCAGTACTGCATCATCAGCATACAACAAATTTGAGATATTCCACCCATCACCATTCATTCCCAACGCCATCCCTCTCTCCATTACTCGTGTTTGTATTTCTCTCATCACCCCATCCATCCATATATATATATATATATATATATATATATATATATATATATATATATATATATATATATATATATATATATATATATATATATATATATATATATATATATATATATATATATATATATATATATATTGAACAACCATGGGGACATCATTCAACCTTGTCACACCCACACCGATCGTGAACCATTCACTTAGATGCTCATTAACCCTTACACATGCTTCACTACCATCATGAAAACTCTTGACGGCACCTAGCAGCTTACCATTCACACCGTACATGCGCAAAACATCCCACAATCCTTCTCTGTCCACTTTGTCGTATGCTTTTTCTAGATCTATGAATGCCATAAACACCTTATGGTCCTTCTCACAAGCCTTCTCTGCTATGTCTCACTGCAGATAGTGATCCACACATCCTGTGCCACTCTTAAAGCCACCCAGTTCATCACTCACTAGGACTTCTGATATCTCTCTTACTTTCTATATAATAATTCTTCCATATGCCTTCCCTACCAAACTGAATAATCTTATGCCACGATAATTCTTGCACTCACTTTGCTCACCTTTATTTTTGCACAGGTGTACAATCACAGCCTTTTTCTACTCAGCAAGCACATTTTCACTCATCCATGCCTTCTTAATATCGCCAACAAGCACTTAATTCTACTCCCTCCACTACACTTAAGCATCTCTGCATACACTTTATGAACCCCAGCTGCTTTCCCATTCTTCAGCCGCTTCACAGTATTCTTCATCTGTGCGAGTGTCACGTTTCCTGGCACTGCTTTCCGTCTCTGCACACCCCGAAAACCAATCATGTTTACAGCCGCTCTGCTCTATACCTATTCATCAGGCATTCAAAATGTTCTTTCCATCTGGTCCTTACTTCATTCCCATGGGTTTATAATATACCATCTACATCCTTCACACCATCACATTTCTTTCAGATATCACCTCTACATTTCCGCATCTCTTTCCAGAATAACTTCGTATTTTCAGAGACGCTCGCATTCATTTCTCTTCCTAGATCATCATTTACCTCCTTCTTTTTCCTCTTCAATCAATCAATCAATCATTTCCTGTGGCACCCTCGGGGATGCATAGGGCCTCGATGAACTCACACCACCACATCCTATCTTGTGCTAACTCCTCAAGATCTCCCCAACACTCATCTCCAGCTTCCCGTCTCATTGTCCTCACCCACGTCTCTTTTGGCCTTCCTCTACCTCTCCTACCAAGTGCCACCCACCCTGGTGTACCTCGTACTATTCCCTGTCTCCTATACACATGTCCTAGCCACTTCCATCGTGAGAATCTAACATATTCATCGATCGGTTGCACTCCCGTTATTTCTCTAATTCTATTATTTGGTATCCTTTCCCACCATTTAACTCCTAATATTCTTCTAAGTGCCTTATTTTCAAACACCAAGAATTTATTTTCCATAGTCACTGTGCTGTACCAAGACTCGTGTCCATAAATTAAGATACTCCTAACCATTACCTTATAAAGTTTGATTTTTGTATGCACAGAGAAATTGTTATTATTCCAAATATTTTTAAGCATTCCCATTGCCTGATTAGCCTTCTTTAACCTTTCCTCGAATTCAAAGTTCAAAGAACCATCCTTGGCTAAATAAGTACCTAAATATTTAAACCTATCAACTTGCTTTACAACCATACCTCCAATTACACATTCCTGCGCATTTTCCATATTCATATTGATTATTTCAGTTTTTCCACAATTAATAACCAAACCCACCTTGCGACCTTCACTCACCAAACAGTCCAACACTCTCTGCATCTCTTCTGGCCCATCACAAATCAAAACTATATCATCTGCATAATCTAAATCCAAAAGTTTCCTGTTCTCTCCCCAAAATATACCTGCACCGGTTTCTGTTCCAACGCGTTTCATAATGTAATCAATGACCAATATACTGTAAATAGTAAAGGCGATAAAACACCACCTTGAATTACTCCGGACTTGACTTCAAACGAATCACTCAGACAACCATCAACCATCACTTTACAAAATGTGTCCTCATGCATGTTCATAATGACCCTCACAAACTCCTCTGGTATTCCATAATGTCTCATGATCTTCCCCATAGTCTCTCTCGAAACACTATCAAAAGCCTTTTCAAAATCAACAAAACAAAGACTTAACGGTACTCTCATTTCATTAACTTGCTGCATCAAATGCCTAACTATAAAGATCTGATCATTGCAACCACGTCCCTTTCTAAAACCAGCCTGTTCATCCCTCAGAATACCCTCAACCACCGGCTCCAACCTATTTAACAACACTCTACTGAAAACTTTCAAAGCTATCGGTGACAAAGAGATTCCCCTCCAATTACCACATTCACTCAGGTCTCCCTTCTTCGGAACTTTAACAATTACACCATTCTTCCAAACTGACGGTAGTAACCCTGTCACCCATATCTTATTGAATAGCTTGGTCAAGATCATTATTAATCTATCCCCCTCCACTTTAAACATTTCCGGAAATAAACCATCCTCCCCTGGTGCCTTATTATTCTTTAACTGTTTTACTGCTTTCTCCACTTCTGCAAGCCTCAACTCTCCTGTTTCTACTGTATATTTAAATCTTCCTGAGCAGACGGTATATCCTCTTCTGGTGGTATTGGTCTATTAAGAACTGTCTCAAAATGCTCTTTCCATCTGTTTTTAATATCTCCATCTTTGGTCAATAAATTTCCTTCCCTGTCTCTAACTGGTATTTCCTTGCGTTTACCTGCATTACCACTCAGTTCTCTAATCGATTCATATGCTATTCTTTGACTCTGTCCATCATTTTTGTTTATTAAGATTTCAGTCTCTGCAACCTTTTCATCCACACATCTTCTTTTATCTCTCCTAGCTAACCTTCTTACTTCTGAATTCAAACTCCAGTACGCAGCTCTTGCTAATTCAATCTCTCGTTCATCAACGCATTGCATCTCACTCCTCAATTTAGCCTCACCTCTCTTTTTTATCATATCCCACGTTTCCTCCGATATCCATTTCTTTCTCCTGAATCTATGTCTCCTTCCAATCGTACATTCAGCAGTCTCATGCAAAACTTTGTTCACATCCTCCCACATCTCATCTACACTTCTCTCCCCCTCTTCCAACGTTTCCAACACCAAAAACCTATTTCTGCATTCTAATCTGAATTCCTCCTTTTCTTCTCCTTCCCTTCTAAGCTTAACAATATCGTATCTACCAACACCAGATTTTTCCTTCTTCTGATTTTTTAGTTTAAACCTTATTTTTGCAATGCTGAGTTGATGGTCACTACCAATATCCGCTCCCCGTTTAACATGAACATCTAGCAGAGAACTTCTATGCCTCCTACTGATAGCGATGTGATCAATCTGATTTTTATATTTTCCACACGGCGACACCCAAGTTGTCTTGTGTATATTGCAATGCTGAAAGAGTGTGCCCCCGATGACTAAGTCATTTGCTAGACAGAAGCTTCCAAACCTCACTCCGTTTTCACTCATCCTACTACCAACTCCCATCTTACCCATACATGCCTCAAATCCCTCATTTGAACAGCCCATTACTGCATTAAAGTCTCCAACGCAGATCAAAACATCATGTCTAGGTACCCTTCCTACTCCTTCTTGCAACTTTTCATAAAATGTGTCTTTCCTCTTCACTAGTTTCTTTACGCGCTTCTTGCTCTCAATATATTCAGTTCTTGTTTCGACTGAACACCTATCCTGTAACCACTTTATCCACTTCTTCCTCTTTTCCTTCACCATTCTCTTAACCTCCTCATCCCACCATGCCGTACATTTCTTCTTTGTTGTTACTTTTGCCACATCACACTACGCTTTAGCATTCCTAACGAAGCAATCCCTATATGCATTCCACAGGCTGTCCAGGTTCATTTCATTCCAATTCACTGATTCCAACTCTTGTTCTACTTTGGGTCTGTAATCATCTGCCATTTTTCTGATCCTCAGCTTCTCAACTTTCAGTCTTTCTCCCTAACTGCTCCTCTCTCTCTTGATCCGCCTCACTTCTCTTAGCTTGATCTTGCCACAGTCATATGACCTTATAGACCTCCACATTGTACTCTCACGGCCCTCGTATCAGCAGCCATTCCCATCACTGACTTCTCCACGAGCACGTAATCAATCAGGCTTCTTTCAATACGATCCCCGTTCCTTCTATACCATGTGTACAGTATTTATATATATCTTTGTTTTTGAAATTCGAATTACAAATGCACAAACACCTCTCCTGACATATATCCTTTAGTGGCTTCCCATTATCATTTTCTCATGGTACTCCATAACAACCCATTATGTCATCCTCAGGACCTACCCTTCCATTCATATCCCCCATCACGATCACTTAATAGCTCCTGGGCATTTCTTCCACTACTTCACCCAGCTCATCCCAATGCCTGTCCTTCTCTCTCTGTCCTGTTCTCACACGGTGCATACGCTACAATTACTGCCGCTTTCACCTTCTCAAACTTGAACTTGACATACACCTCGAGCTGACACATTTGTAGTCTCTCAATCCACTCTGCCACACCTCATTCATCAGCAAGGCAACTCCATCCTTGCATCTTCCTCGCCCATTCATTCCCTATCTTACATATTTCACACCCTCCCACTCCTCCACTTCACACCCTTACATATTCGTCTCACACAATGCCATCACGGCATATCTCGCACTCTTGAAAGCATTCACCACTTCCACCCTCTTGCTCTCCTCATTCACACCTCTTACATTCCACATGGCCATGCGAATCTGCCCATTTGGTTGGAGCCCTGGGCAGGGATTGGGCCCTCCGAGGCTCTCTGAAACGACTGCCATGATTAAGTGATTTTGGATAGGGGTATGTGGGGCACACAACACTGCCAGAAACCCCGGTTATACTGTATCGTTACCACCCAGCATAGTAAATGGTTTCCTGGGTACAGGAAACCTTTTGGCTTGTCACTCAGTGTAGAGATCATAGGCCTATCGCATCTCAACACTGAGTAAGTGGATGTTGGGCGCCCCCGTCCACCACTGGTAACAATAATTTAAAATCTTCCTGGCAACCACTGATGTATAGGTATATGCAGTAGCTTATCAACAATTTCTTGTCATGCTATGACTCCAGACTCTACGAGCAACATTTCTGTATGGCGTTACTGAGACGATACTGAGAGTTTTAAGTAATTATGTGCTACTGAAATTATATAATCACCAAGGAATTTTTCTTGTGATAGTTTAGAATAAATTATGTATCCCCCCAAAAAAAATTCAAATAAAAAACAAATAAACAAACAAGACTACATCTAAGTCAAATAGTTGACTTTGAAATCATATCCAACGAAGCTGATCATGGATATTTGTTTAAGAAAATGGGATGTACCTCAGAAATAAAAATTAAGCTCATTCTAATATCAGTGAGATTTCCTTAATATTCATGAATAAACACTAAAATAGGCCAACCAGAAACTGTAGTTAGAGCAATAATTAAAGACACATTCAATATTTCTTTTAAATACTTTTTAACATTGTAGGTGTCAGTTAAATGAATGTTCCATTTTCTAGACATACACAAATACAGAGGATTTAGGAATAATGGGACAAGTACCACCGAATGTTAGGATTCTTTGTGTGTGAGTGTGTCATTTTATCGGAGAAAAAAAGGTAACATAATACTTCCTGTACTGTCTCTCCAGCAAAAAAAAAATTCCATTATGCTCTGTCTAGCAGTGGACGTATTTTTTCTTTTAACCATTCCCTGCTTACATAGTAGACCTGTAACTGTTCTACCCCGGAAGGTAAATTTGTAATTCTATAGACCTCCTGTGACCTGTACTTCCGTTTTACCTGTACATATTCTAGTCCTTTGTTTGTTAGTTTTCTTCTTCTTTTTTCCTCTCACCTCCACTACCATTCCAATCACCCCCCCTCTCGGAACTTACTGAGTTGACAGCTTGTTTCCCTTCATGCATCTCTACCACTTCCATATTCCCAAACAAAATGTGCTTGCTAACTGCTTAAATTGCAATTAATTAACGACTTCCACGGGTGGTACTCCTTCTGCATAATGAGCAATAATCTCAGGTGTGTAATCGATTCTGAGTGGAAATGTGAGAATAATGAAGCATAGATAACTGTGCGATTACATATTCCTCAAGTTGGTGACCTGGAATTATCAATTATTCTTGCCTAACTAGGCACAGCGAGGCCAGTTTTGAAGTCGCCTGGCTGGAGAGTTTGAAGCCTGATGTTCGATCGTGGTGGTTGGAGGAGCTGCATTTTGCCTTAGGTAGGCTGACTTTGAATTACACAACAAAGGAAGGCACACTGACAGCCATCAAAATCAGGAAATTGCCTAACTCATCATAATCAAGGTCGCTGTTTGAACACCAAAACACGCTGATTTTCTGTCTTCTTCCAGATACCAGCCCTCCATATCAAGTGAGTAGTGGCTACGGCTTCGGCAATGGCACGAATAATACTCCTGCAACAACAACAACAACAACAACAACAAACATGCAAAATGATCTGTGAACATTTTTACTTGACGTGTGACTCGTCTGACATTAAGAACAATTTCACACAACAACCAGCGCTCCTGTCCATAAAAGGAAAGAAAGCCATTCCCTACCCGGATATACTTCTACAGGAACGAAACGACAGCGACAAAAGATATGAAGACTACAGCAATGACCATTCCCAAAAGATCAGGACAGCAGTAATGAACCTATGCAGGTGTAGCCAACACAGCAACATCTTCAGTGAAAATCAACCCCTTACTGCCAAGAAGAAAGTCAACAGACACGAAGATCAAGATAGAATTTACCTACGAAAACCGAAAATTATTAAAAGAATCTTAAGAAAAAATTGTTCAGGACATTGGAATGCCACCTATAACCATACCAACAATGTTCCTAACTGACCGACCGCTTTCAAGACAAACACTAAAACTTATTTTTGACATTACTAATCAGCTATGCCAACATGACAGCCGCCCGAATCCGTTGACAGAAGTGAGTAATAGCACAACACAGGACACACAAAAAGAAAAAAAAGAGGACAGAAACGTGACACAAGACAATGAGTTAAGAAAGAAGACCAATGAATGAAGCAATGGAAGGCAATGAAGAAGTAAATTAATTATTGTCAATATTCTCAAGGAAATGCAAGATGGTCTACCGTCTACACACAGCAGCAGGAGACATGCTGCTGTGAAAACTGCTGTGATGATAAATAAACGCACAGGAACATAGGATCCCCAAATTTGTGTGTTCTTATGGTTTGACATTTGACCAGATAAATCACGTTAAAAGACCTAAATCGAAAATACAAAAAAATGTACGAGGATGATTGCCCAAGGAACATTAATACCAGTTTTTTATGCAAAATGGTGAAGAATTAAAGAGGTGGCACCAAACTAGAGTTTGATAGAAAGAAACAGCAAATACAGTAGGTCTCCAATACAGTGAGGAAACCTGATTTAAAATCTATGGAAAATGACGACGAAGAACCTTTGAGTGAGAAAACGGAAGACCAAGAAACCAATGAAGAATAAGAAGATACAAAAGAAGTAGAACCAAAGACGGAACTAAAGACAGGGACTTAAAATGTGGAATTAGGAAAACCGCACAATAAGACACGCAAAGAAGGACCAGTGCAGAACTATTGAATACTAATGGAGTAGTGTGGGGGAAAACTTGTAAGATGCTGTAAGGACCCACTGCAGCCTACACGGTGGAGGAAGAGCTAAAAAAGCCTACAAATCACTATCCTATAACGCCAACTCGCTAGCATCTTCCGATCGAGGATGACATGTGTCGTTCATTCACGCCACCAGATAAACGATTTAATGCAGCTTTTGGGAAGGTCTCTTGTAGCCCTAAAAGTCTCTCTCCTGAAGTTTCAAACGAACTAAAATAACCTATCCAGAGCAAGAATATAATGAAATATACGTCACTGGATTGAATGGCTCACTATAGCGCGTTTACCCTAACCTGACAAAGATTTTTAACCCTTTCCAGCTTTTTTGATAGTTAAGTGCAAGTCAGTTTGTCTAGTAACCAGGTAGATTCATGCGTACCTCTGGGTTAAGGCTATAGAATTTCCTGCAATCAAAACATAGAAATGAAGTATGAGAGTGGCCCAGTTTCGTCAGATAACAGCAAATTAAATATAGGGACCACTTCCGCCCTTCCTTTTTATCTTTTCTTTTACTGTCCCCTCATTTTTAATTACCGTTCCCATCCTCATGCTTGTTTTCTTTCTTTCCCATCTTCGTCTTCCTTCTGCTTTTCTTCCCGACTTCCTGTTCTCCCCTTCTTCCTGTTGCTCCTTCATCTTCCAGCTTGTCAGGGAGGAACTTTTTTTTTACACGGTCTCCTGACAGAGACAACCACAACTCTGGCAATGTCCTCGAAGGTTTTACTTCCTGTCCTCGTTCTTTCTGTCTCTCGTCTCTTTCTTTTTCTCTGCATTTTCTCGCATCTTCCTTTCCTTCTTCTTCTTCTTCTTCGTCTTCGTCGTCTTCTTCTCCTTTTCTCCCTCTGCAAAATTTCCTCGTCCTCCTATTCACCCCCGTCCCACTCTCCTTTGTTTCTCGTCCTCTTCATCCTCCACTCCCTGACTGGCATTATTCTACTGAATTACTCCCATTATTTTCACGTACGCCTCCCTTGCCTAGCTCTCACTTAGAATATAAAGTTAATGATATCAACAGTTGCCTCATTTTACTCCAAATTACTTCCTCCACTCTTAACTACTTTTTACCCACCACATTTCTCCCAGTCACTTTTCTCACCTCTCTCCTACTCACCTTCTCCTTCCACGTCCACCTACACTTCGCCCAGCTTTTTCCCCACTCAATTTCTGTCGTTACACCTCGGGACATAAGACGAAAAACTCTCGTGGGGTTGTAATGTTTTCAGACGCTTCTTTCTCACTAGTTCATTTCTGCAAATTCAACATATATATATATATATATATATATATATATATATATATATATATATATATATATATATATATATATATATATATATATATATATATATCATCCGGACCTCCTTTCCCACCTTAGGGCAAGGTGAGGACTGGCAATGTCCAGACAGCCCAAATTTGCCCAGTCCAATAGGCCACGCTTCCATTCGCTCACTATTCAAGCCCTCGGAATCCTGGCTCCATCAGATACGCCAAGAACACTCACCACGTTCTGTAGCTTCACACAACGTATCCGATAGCGTCAATCTGTACGCTGTCACGTTAAAAAGGGGTGCCAAATCCCTGATCATGCACTTCTCACAATATTCATCCAGCCAGCTCAATCTCTTGTCAGTCCCCTAGCCCCACCGACTTCCAAACCTCTTTTCCTCATCCACTCATCCACCATATCCCTCCACCTTCTCCTTGGCATTCCTCGCCTCCTCCTCCTTCAGATTCGCTCATATATATATACCTTTTTCACCGCTCTATTGTTATCCATTCTCTCCACATGACCATACCATCTCAGTACACTCTCTTCGATTCTAGTCTCCACAGATTTCCTCACTCCACATCTTTCACGAATCACATTATTTCGTATCCTATCCACTCTCTGTACTCCACATACATGCCTCAGTAGTCCCATCTCCATTACTTTCATTCTTGACTTTTCATTTTCATGCCACACCACAGTCTCACATCCATATGTTAAAGTTGGCACTAACACTTCTTCATGTAAGCCTCGTGCAACTGCAACACTCAAGCCTCTGTCACTTATCAAGGCCTCCATTGCACCAGCTGTTTTCCCTCCTTGTGTCACTGTTCTTTCCACTTCTTTTGCACATATCCTCTCTTTTCTATCACTGTACCAGGTATTTAAACTCTCTCACCAATTCCAGTCTCTCTCTATTCACTGTAACATCGCACTGGGAGTCCCCTTCTCTCTCAATAACCATCATTTTACTCTTTTGTACATTTACTCTCAAGGCACGACGCTCACAGACATTATATATATATATATATATATATATATATATATATATATATATATATATATATATATATATATATATATATATATATATATATATATATATATATATATATACTGATATAGTGGCAGGATCCCACTGATATCTGCAGTGTCTCCAGGTGTTGGACAGGGGAACACAGCATTAATATAGGAGGTGCCTTCTTAGCTGGGTGGACTGTTCGTCCCCTGTTCATATATATAGAGCTCCACCGAAGGTACAGGATAAAGTGGTACAAGTATTACATCTCACCAAAAACTGCGTTGGGGAGGTGAGATTATTTGCCACAGTCCCCCCATCCTAACATGAATTCTAGCCCGTCCCATCCCGGCTGATTCCTTACCAAAGACTTCCCCCCCCCCCAATCCCAGCAAATTATCGTTTTCGGGGGGGGGGCTTAAACCTCCACTTTTTATGAGAAACATTGGAAAATACCAAAATAAGTGCTTACCTGAGCTTATACGTGCACTATACAGGTCTCCCTCCGAACACATGGTACCGTCTTCTCTTGGCACACACTGGTGCTGTCACATTTTCTATGGTATGGGTAACTATTGCAAACCACTCAGAATAGGTAAACATTTGTTCATTTGCTATGACTTTATATGTATACAAGAATATATTGGTTTTCACACAATAATATAGGTTATATAAGGTGTCACTCATCGAACATCAAAATCACCAAAGTTTTATGTAGTTGTCTCACTATGACTGTTGTTTCAACTTACATTACACTTTTCCACTAGCATTATACCATTTTCCGGCTTATTTAACTGTTATCACATATTTACAGGCCTTACTATTATAGTGAACATCATATCTTACTGGGTCACTGCTAACAGGCGAGTTGCTGAGACAATGGTGTGGGGGGGCGGGTCACGCGGGGTCAGGCATTGTCGCTGGCTGGCGTCTGGTATAGGTGTAATAACCAGACTGAAACTTATCAAATTAATCACACTGTCCTGACAGAGATTCGATCTCAGGCCCTTACACTTCATATGCAAGCACGTTATCACTGAGCCAAAGAGAGGATCCCCCCTTTGCCTCTAAGCAACGGGGGCTTTTATACACTCCATAACATCATTCTTTTCTCCCCTTGGTGATTAATTTGGTCAATTTTGAACACACACATCGTAACGTAGCACATTGGAGGCCACCACTGGGGAAACTGCAGACCACACCGGACAGCTTACCCCGTGATGTAAGGCCAAAGACACTGTCAACAACATCATTGCCCTCTGAGCCTCGCCTCACACCCCACAATGCTGCCAACCAATGTAATAACCAAACTGGAAATTAACAAATTAATCACACTGTCCTGGCCGAGATTCTATTTCAAACCCCATCACTTCATTGGCGTGCATTACCACTGTGCCAAAGAGATGATCCTCCCTTTGCCTCTAAGCAACACGAGCTTTTACACAACCCCATTACAGAGGAAGGTCTCCTACATATGCCTAACAAAAAACACCCATGAAACTTGAAAAATGTGGAAATGATGGACCTCACAATTGCAGAACGTACCAGTACATCATTGGGATTGAGCGCAAAAAAGTTGTGGTGTACCCATATTTCATCGGGACACTGCAGGCTAGTGGTAATGAATATTTGGGGGTTCGTGTTGGATTTTTGACAAGTAATGATCCAACCGCACTGCCTCCTGTGCTTATGGGCAGTGTGCCTCCAAAGGTAAATAAGCTTTGTCTCGATAAACTAGGACTATAACGAACTATAATCCATGAAGACCTACACATACAATATAAGAAGCATCACAGAAGATTTCAAACTTGTTTCCGTTATGAATGAATTAGAAAACATTAGTTGGGATACTGTAGGTCTGAGTCAGATGAGTTACCTAACGAATTACCTTCGGATCAAGGTAGCAGTTTTATGTCTAAAGTTTTGAGACACGTTTACAACTAATTGGGAATTCGAGAGATCAAATCTAAGCATACCATTCTTAGAGTCAGGGAGTCCCAGAGAGATTTCATCAGACTTTAATTTATGTTATGAGAGTGATATACTGAAAATAAAAAGAATTAGGGCAGAATGTGCACCTTTTGAACTGTTCCTATTAAAGAGACACCAAGTGAGTCACTGGGTAACTCTCCTTCTGAACTGACTTTTGGGCATAAAGTGAGAAGGACTTTGAAACTGTTGAAAAAACAGTGCTTAGACGTAGAACGTGAAGTAAGTTTGTCGTGTTATGTACATGATTTCAAGGAGAGATTGAGAAAGAATTATGAGTTAGCAAGACAAAACTTCCAGTCGCCTCAGAAGAAAAAGAAAAGTCTTGGTATGATGACATGAATTTGGCTTCAGTCTCCTCCCTGGAAATGAAGGTTACTATAGCAATGACGATTTCCTCGCAGTTTTCTTTCCCTTCCTTCCTCTTGTCTATTTCCTTTGTCATGCTCGAACTCACTGGAGACAGAGTATTGTATCAGTGTGTGTGTGTGTGTGTGTGTGTGTGTGTGTGTGTGTGTGTGTGTGTTTGTGTCTAGATTGTGTGATTGTTTGTTAATAGTATACGTAAAAGGATTTTCTTCCAATTTGTACCGAATTGCTGAAAGGTTTAAAGGTTATCCAAGGGATTCGCGATTGTTTATGAGAACAATAGGTCAAAGATCAATGACACATGGCAAGTTCAACTGTAACAGTTTATCTGATTTAGAAAACTTTACGTCAAAGAGCTGATGGAAAGTCAAGGAAACAGAGAATAGAATTTGAAAATAATCTGTCAAAAGTTCAAGGTCACAGGTAAAGGTTGAACTCAGACTAATGCCTGTATGTGTGGGAACATCACAGCTAATCATTTTTTGACCTACATTTGAACCAAAATTGATGGAAACGTTGAGAGGCCACAAAACATCCTTGGACACTGGACACACACATGACATTTTTGTCAATATACGAGTACAATCAACAACTGTGCCTTGGACCGGACAAAGGACATGGCAAGGGCAGCAGTATGGAGTGTAAGGGGTGCGAATGATGAGGTGAAGGAGAGAGATTGTCCAGGTACTTCAGGGTGCAAAAGTGGACATATGTGGATTAACTGACACTAAATTGGAAGGTGAGAGTGTGAGAGAGTGGGAGTATGGATTGGGTATGTATGCAGGAGTAGGTGAGAATGAAAGGGCAAAAGAGGGTGCATGTATTGTTCTGTGGAAGCGATGGAAGGAGGATATTAGAGAGTATGAATAACTTGGTTCGAGGATAGTGTGGGTAAGATTGAAAGTTGGACTACAGATGTGGGTGATTGTGTGTGTATATTTATCAAAGCAAGATTGTGCAAGCAGAGTGGAAGAACAGTTCTGGGCGAATGCGGAAGCATGCATGGAAAAGTTTGGAAGGAATGAGAGAGTGTTTTTCATTGGAGATATGAATGGAGAGCTAAGCAATGTGAAGGTGGATGGAGTAGTTGGTGAGTGGGGTGTGCCTGCAGAAGTGATTAAGAATGGCAGTGCTTTAGTGGACATTCGTGCAGGGAGGGAGTTGATGATAGCCATTACCCTCATTAGGTAAACAATAATCCACAGGTATACATGGCGAGTGATTCGAAGGGTGAATAGTGAACTGCATGAATGGAAAACAATGATTCATTATGTATGTGCGGATGACAGAATGAGAACGTATGTAATGGATGCAAGAGCACACAGAGGATGGAGGAGTGAAAGTCAAGATTCAAATGAAATAGAGAAATAGAAAGAGGAAGGACGGGAGGAAGTAATCCATACAGGGAGGCTAGAAAGGTTGCAAGAGGATGGAAAAAAGGCAGAATATAAGAGAGAAATGGAGGGGCGACTCGGAAAATATGATTTGGATCAGATGGGGGAGGTGGAAGGTGTGTGCAAGATTTTCACTAAGAAATCTGCGCAGGATGTGAGGTAGTGTGTAGGGTGAAAAGAATATGAAAGGGGGTGCAAGGAACAGCATGGTGGAGTGAAGAGGTGAGGTAAACTGTGGCGCAAAAGAAGAAAAAATATAGTGAGTGGATGGGAAGCAGAGGCATGGAGGAAGCTGAGAGATGGAAGAGAAAATTATATGCAGAGAGGAAGAGACGTGAAAAGATTAGTGAGAGAGTAAGAAAAGAGTGGATGAGGAATTTGGAAGGAATTTGAGTGTAAAGCGGAGGGAATGTAAGAGAATGTTCTGGAATTAGGTAGAGTTAGACAGAGTGATAAAGAAGTCTGTAGGGGATTAAAAGATAACAATGGTAGATTGATAGTGGAGATAGGAGAAAAAATGAGCAGATGGCGAGAACATTTTGAGGAGCTGTTAAACATAGAGAATTAAAGTAATGTTAGTATAAGTGGCTGGGTGGTGAGAAGGGAGAAAGAGATCTGTAGGATGGAAGAAGTAGAAGCAATGAGGAAAGTCAAAATGGGGAAAGCCCCAGGAAATGATGAAGTGTATTGTGAAATGCTGATACTGTAGATATGGGAGATGTGCAAACTGACCTGGGAGAAAGGTATAGTCTTGAAGGATTTGAAGTCAGGTATAATTATTTCCCTGTGCAAAGGAAAAAGGGAAAAAGAAGTGTGTGGTAATCAGCAGGGGCATTTGTCTTCTTAGTGTAATAGGCAAAATATATGGTGGAATACTTATTGACAGAGTTTGAGATATAACAGAGGAATATAGGAAGGGAAGAGATTGTGTAAATCAGATATTCATCGTTAGGTCTTTAATGGAAAAGTTTCTCGAGAGGGGAAAAAAGTTGTATGTGGCCTTCATGGATTTGGCGAATGCATTTGACAGAGCGGATAGAGAAGTAATGTGGAAAATATTAACACTTTCGCGGTCCGACCCCTCTGCAGCCAGCAGAACCACAGTGCAGAGACTCAGTGTGCTCATCTCAGGACCAAAATAAGGTAGGTTTGCGCAGGTCATCTATGATTGGTTGCCTTGTGACCACTCGCCAGGACAATAGTGTGTTTTGAGCAGGCAGTGCGATGTATAGCCTGCTTTATTTTACATGTTTTATGAGGTTATAGTACTTTTCACCATGCGTGGTGCGTATGGGTGTTTTGCGAAGGCATCCTGTGGTCATTATCTGAGATGGTTTCACATGCCAAATGATAAAAATAACCATACTAACGTGGATACATCTGTGTGAACAGGGGGACAAGATTGCTTCCCACGGCCGTGTCTATGAAATGTTTTCCAGTTTGGAACAATATGCAAGAGATCTGCAAAGCCACCTGCTAAGGACACCACCAACAATTTAAAAAAAAAAAAAAAAAAGTTGCTACAGCCTGGAGCAGTCCGGGATCAAAATCTGCCTGCAAAACAACAAGGGAGTACCCAGTGAGTGAATAATTTAGCGGTGAAATGTACCGTAATTTACCTTCAGTTATGAACATCAAATGGTCCCGTAACATATCAATAGGATTGTCTTGTCTCTACACAAAGTATTATCACTGAGATGCTATAGGGCAGTGGTTCTCAACTCGTTTCAGTCCACGGACCACCAGCCCAATTAAAAGAAATATCGTGACCATTTCATTTTTGAGTATTGATAAATAAAGCATAGACAACAAACATTTTTGTTTAAAATTTTTTTCTTAAATAGGAATAATACAATAAAATGAATGGTTAATTATTTATTTTGATAAAATTTTTCGTACTGAATTTTCAATAAAATTGGTTAATTATTTATTTTGATAAAATTTTTCGTACTGAATTTTCAATAAATTTAGAAATATATGCACCAATCTCCAGTTTAATACCAAATATAGTGAACGTCCTCTGGACCACCCAAAAGTCACCATGGATCACAAGTGGTCCATGGACCACCAGTTGAGAAACACTGCTATAGGGTGTTTGTGATAGACTAAAGAATGTCTGTGAACCCAGTCACTTGAAACATAATTCTAAAGCATTATCCTTGCATCATTACTATATTTTCATTTAGCATAACACATACATAATTTCATGGTGATGTGGTGGCAGATTCACTGTAATTTGTGTGAAGCAGTTAAATATTACGAAATAATCAGTCAGCGGAACAAAATATTGCTACCGACCTACATATATGAAAGTAATTCTTCTAATCATTTTAAATTAATACCATTCCCTTGAAATTCAGATAGGGAAAAATGAAATGTTTTTAACGGTAAGCTGGAAAGAGAAAGAGGGAGAGGAAGAGAGAAAGGAGTATTCCCCAAGGACTTTGGCATGGTGAAACAGGAGTGGAGTCACCTCTCTCTCTCTCTCTCTCTCTCTCTCGAGTAATATAAAATTAATATAAGGTGGTACTGGCAATGACAGTGGTGGTAAATGGAAAGTAGGAGGCATCATAATCTGGGGGAGGAGTAAGCTGCGCATGAGCACACTGAGTCTCTACTGAGCAGAACCCTTCTGCTTTTCCCCCCCTTTCTCTCTTCTTCCCTCCTACCCTGTTGCGCACCTGAGTTTTTTTTTTCTTTTCTGATCAGTTTTTCACCCCGAAATATTTGGATTAGCGGACATGTTTTTTACCGTTAGAAAGGTGAGACTTTGTAGAATAAGATGAAAAGAAAAAAGAGTGATATTGTATAAAGTAAAATAGTTATGACGAGTATAAGATAAAAGAGCACATGAAAATGTTAATACCAATTCTGCACGCTCGTGTTTTTTCTATTCTGATCATTTTTTCACCCACAAATATTTAGATTAGCGGATTTGTTTTTATACCGTTAGAAAGCTGAGACCTTGTAGAATAAGAGGAAAGAAAAAAGGTGATATTGCATAAAGTAAATTAGTTATGATGACAATAATTTTAAAGAGTGCATAAGAATGTTTATACTACATTTTTAAAGTGCGTTTTCGTCACATTTTTTTTTTATTATTTTCCCATGAATTAAAATAGTATCACTGACCTGAAAATTCATTCAACCTATTATCAGACCAATTTTCAGGATGCTAGACGCAATTCCTGATTTGCGGTGCATATTTCTTTGCTTGGACACGGATCCGCATCCAAACACCTCGTTGTACACTTTCAGGTTGGACATGGATCAGCGTTCAGAGACTGCAAAAGTGCTAAAAATATATGGAGCAAATAGGAAGTTGTTGAATGCCGTGAAAAGTATGTATGAGGGTGCTAAGGCTGCAGTGTCTGTGGATAAAGAACTGAGTGATTTTTTTCTACCTGAATGAAACAGGGATGTGTCAGTCTCCATGATTATTCAGTCTGTATATGGATGGGGTTATAAAAGAGACACAAGGTAGAACAGTGGAAGTTGGAGCTGCCCTAATGAGAGAGGGAAGCATTTGGAAACTTCCTGTTTTGCTGTTTACTCTGTTGTTAAATG
The DNA here is from genome assembly GCF_032717465.1 of Coenobita brevimanus. NCBI lineage: Eukaryota > Metazoa > Arthropoda > Malacostraca > Decapoda > Coenobitidae > Coenobita > Coenobita brevimanus. Next base: position 20,029,605 of record NC_137008.1, on the reverse strand, counting down.
AAGACAACGGGGAACTGCAAGTCTTGGTGAACGAGTTTGAGAGTGTGTGTAAGAAATGGAATGTAAAGGTGAATGTAAGGAAGAGTAAAGTTTGGTTTTTGAGAGAGGTGAAGTCACTGAATGTAAAGTGGGGTTGGATGGTCAGGAAATGGAAAATGTGAATGTATTTAAGTACTTGGGTAGTGTGATGAGTGAGGATGAAAGTTCGAGGATGAAGTGCTTGAAAGGGTACAACAAGGAAGAAAGGTAACTGTTCCTTGAAAGCAGTGATATGAAATAGGGAAGTGAGCATGGAAGTAAAAAGGTCGTTGCATCATGGTATTGTGATTCCAACTTTAATGTATGGAAGTGAAGCTTGGACCTTGTTGGAAGGACACAACTCAAGAATGAAAGCAGTGGAAATGAGTCATTTGATAGGAACATATGGAGTTACATGGAGAGACAGACTGACAAATAAGGAAGTGAAGGAATGTTGTGGTGTGGATGTGATCGTAACAGAAAGTGTTAGGAGAAATTCACTGAGGTCATTTGGCCATGTGAAGAGGATGGAGAACGAGAGACTAACAAAGACAGTGCATGTGAGTGAAGTGGAGGGGGAGGGGGAGAGGATGTGAGCCGGGGGGAGGGCAGTGAAATGGCAGGGTACAGGGCGACATGGAGGCGATTTGTTTGTGGCCCCCCCTTCCGGTATTAAGGCGTCTAGCAATAGATAAATAGACAGATAGATAGATAAAACTGTGCCCTGAAAACACACGCAGGCACTATCTTTGGACAGCATAAAAAATCTACGTTGGTAGCTCAAATGATCAGCTAGTTTAATCACGAAGACCCTGAAATATTAACAAAGAAATTAAAAATAGTAACAGAGTTCATTAGCACCACAAAGATCACTTATGACAAGAAACAAAGATACCTCCAGCCAACGATCATATCAATATGAGAGGCACACAAGTCATCTCTTCAATTCAGGATTCCTCCCATCCTTGTAGCTTTAAGTTGTGGCACCCTTCTCCACAAGTAAAGAAAAATGGAACAGCTATATACCTCTACGTTCAGCTAACATCCCATCCTCTCCACCCAACGTAATACATCAAAATGCATCAAAAAATCACGTATACAAAGACAACCACTATTCAGCAACTAGCCTACCCAGGGAAATATGAGCTTACCTAACCAGATTATGGTGCGGCCAACACCCTTCCCTGTTATACTGTCAACTCAAAATACACTTCGCAGGTAATGCATTAGGCCCTCACAGCAATACGGACCCCACACCACAACATCCTTACGAGTAATTATCTCACTATCGCTGCATAGACAATCCTTCAACATAGCTTCAACAAAAGATATTTGGGAGTGACCAGGTTGAGGTGACTAGTTTCTCATGGTAATCTGGTGTACACGTCTTAATGAGGCTGGAGTTACAACATGAATCATCCTTTTTTCTTGTCTCTTTTTCAGAAGTCAATTGTCCTGCACTTCCCAGCTTTCCTATTTCCTCTCCCAGTTCCCCAGTCGATTCTATTCTAGTAATTCCTATTTTTGCCTCGTTATTCTTTTACCTCATTATTGTCACCATCCTTGTCGTCCAATAATTCTGACCGCGTTCTCTTTCATCACCCATTTCTTGCTTCATAATGTTCATACTTTAGCCTGCTGTTCTATTACGTTCTTATGTAATCATTCTTCAGCTCATCATTAGTCTCCCATTTTTCTCAATATTCTTCTCTCAGCTCACATTTCACTCAGCGATTTTCATTACTAACGTTACTTTTTTATCTCATATTATCAAGAATTTTCTGCCTTTTTTCTCGTTTTTCGTTATTCCTTTGTTCTGTAATTCTCGTCTCTCTCTCTCTCTCTCTCTCTCTCTCTCTCAGGAATTCCTGTCATTTATCTTCCTGTCATTTTAACTCCTCATTACATCCTTTTTCTGCTTCAGTATTAAATTTCTTTCCCTGCCTCTTCAATCATTTCTCACAGTAAAATCCGGACATATATCTTCCTCTTCTTTTACTTCCTCTTGTCCTCAGATGTCTGACTCAGTACTTCTCATTTTAAAATTCTTTCCTCCCATTCTTTTCATACTTCCAAATCAGTTACTGTCATCATTATCTTGCTTTATATTTAACTCTTTTGGTCATCATTTTTTGGTTCAGCAAATCTCATCTTCCCGTTTTTTTTTTTTTTTTTTTTTTTTTAATTCAAAACCCTGTGTTATTCCGTTGGTAATTCTAAGTTGCTCTTATACCTGCGCTTGTGGAGCTCAGATAATGTCATGTTGTAAATGGTGCCTGAGACTCGCGCATGTGTGTTGTGTGTGTGTGTGTGTGTGTGTGTGTGTGTGTGTGTGTGTGTGTGTGTGTGTGTGTGTGTGTATGTGTGACTCTGGGCAAAGGCTTCAGGGCCTGTCCCAAGGCCCAGTAGTCCTTCTACACACCTCCACATGCCATCACTTCGGCGCTGACACCCACCGTCCATATTGAATTCATGCTAGGGCTGTTTCATACAGGACTGGTGTACTGGCGGTTGTATTTTTACGACACATAGGCGGGTCTTCTGGTAGATCAGTAAAGTCTGTTTTTTTAATGAAAATCAAATACTTAAACTGTTCCCTATCCCAGCCAGAACTGGAAGCTGGGTCCACTGGGACTGCAGGCCGCCTCTCTACCGATGCAACCACCGCCTTCCCCATATCTTTACTTAAAAAAAAAAAAAAAAGCACCATCTGATGTGTTTCACGAAAATAAAGAACTTTCCTTGTTCTTGCGTACTAAGAGCGATTGATTAATTCAGTATTCATTTATATATATTTTACTTTACCTCACAGAAACTCACTGTTGCAAGAGTTCATGTCTTTGTATCTGTTCTTATTTAGATACTACATTTTAGACACCGACTGTTAACATAAATGCAACATTTGGTGGAAAAATATTTTATCATTGCTACATTAAAAAAAAAAAAAAGTCTTCATAGGAAATCTTAGCTTGAGCTGGAAGAGGATAACGAGCGAGCTTACAAACAGCAAGTTTCTTCATGCATTCCGACATCAATGTTTCATCACTAGTGATCAAAAAAAGTCAATATGATGATACTGAAAACAAATACAAGAATAATTTTCGTACACATCAAAGGTATCCAGGAAAATACTGCAATACAGAGTGGCACTACGGACACTATCATCAAAAGGGGGATTTTAGCTCTTGCATTGGTGCTGTATATAAGAGTGCTGGGATATTGCCTAATGTGGATGGAAGTCCATAAGGGTCTACATCCGAGGGGAGTTTGAACCTTTTTGGTCAAATAATGCCACTCAAGCGCGAGCGAGACTGGTCACCCTCGCCTTAGATGTCAGGTCTGAAAAATTGCTGGATGATAGACTGATAGAAAAAGTAAAAATACCGCCATATGATAGAAGTCTAGACTGAGGACATTAAGTTTTGATGACTGGCTTTGATGCAGGACAAAACTGACTTCAGAGAATACACAACACATGCAAAGAACAGATCGAGATGACGCTGCTGAAACCTACTGTGCACAAACTAAGGCGGATGAAGATGTTAGAAAGTACAGGTTTTGAGCGAGTGCAATTGAATCTTGAAACCAGTTTACAGATGAAATCATAATAAATTTAAAGAAATGTATGATAACAATTTAGGAAGATGAGTCATTACAAGTGTACAGCAACACTGCTATGTAAAATAAAATTAGGAAGAAATTACGGAACAGCACACACACACACACACACACACACACACACACACACACACACACACACACACACACCACCCTCTCTAATTACCATTTTTTTTGTTTTTCAGCTGAATAGTTTAAATTCGGGGGCAAAGCCAGGAGATCTTATTTCTATGCAAATGACACGTTGATTCCAAATCGATTACGGACTGTTTTTCTCTTGCCACCCCGATATTTGTTATTATATTATGGCTTCGTCAATAGGATTTCTGGTGAGAGAGAGAGAGAGAGAGAGAGAGAGAGAGAGAGAGAGAGAGAGAGGAGAGAGGAGGGGGAGAAGTACCATGGATACAGTTACCCAGTACAAGCCGTTACTCTGATAACGAGAGAAATATATAGGAATAATTAAGGCCCTTCCAACCCATCACACACCCGCTCGGAACAAGAAGTACAGCTCCTAAGGGGAAGGATATCAGACAAGGATATTATACAGGAAAGGAGGAAACGATCAACCTAACACTGGATTAGGGCTAACAGAATTTTGAACACTCGAGTCTTGAACTGTTCTATGGAGGAACTGTCAACTACATGTGGTGTTAGCAGATGTCAGGTGTTGCAGGTCTTATTTGTGAAGGAACTGCCTTGTGCATCAGACTGAAACGCTTCAAGTTAAGCTTCCACTTATGGATCTTGTTGTTTTGGTATTTAAGCTAAATATGTGTAGGTGGTCAATGTTTTCAAATTCACAAGGATTCTGAAAACCTTAGCTTCCTCTCTGAACAAACACTTAGTTTCTTGTGAAATTAAGCGCAGGGCCTGCAGCCTATTCAAGTATCAGATGTGCCTGATGGATGGGAGCAGTTAAGTATCCCGGACCAGGACTCAGTCAAGTCACGCAATATCCTCCTTCAGGGTCAGTGACCAGGAGTGGGATTTTTTAACATATTTAGGTCTCCACACTGTGGTGGGGTCCCACTGTATTTGCTCAATTTCTTTCTTGTCTTTCTTCTTCTTTTCTCGCTTCCTAACAGTAATTCAGGTTGTTGACATTCCTATATTTCTTCACTCGTTCACTTCAGAAATGGTGCAATTATTCCTTGGGCAAATACATACTCTCAAAATTTTTGAAAAATATTGGCCTTTAAAGTGTTTTAAAGATTGAACCTCAAAATACATAAATAAAAAATTAGGGAGGATCCTATGTTCTTCCATGATCATTAATCGTCACGGCAATATCCATAGTGTAATATAGTTCTGTGGAGACTGTCCTGTATTCCTTTAGGAATTTTTTTTTTTTATGCGAGGAAGAAGGAACCAAAGGCCATGAGCCCGCAGTAACAGTTCCCTCCAAGAGAAAAACAAAATACAATAGAGAGCCAAATTCAAGATCCGATCATTTTGAGATGCCTGGACACACTGCGTTTGAAAGACTGGAGATCATAGGCAGCAGGAAATATAGACAGAGGGAGACAGTTCCAGAGCTGACCTGTTGCATAAATGAAAGACTGGGAGTAACGGTTAACTCTTGCATTAGAGAGTTGGACAGAAAAGGGATGAGAGTTTGCTGCCAGACGGGTGCTACGCGCCCGTCGTAGAGGTGGAGGAATGCAAGCAGACAGTTCAGAGGAGCAGTGACCATTAAAGTAGCGATAGAAAAGAGATAAAGATGCAACAGTGCGGCGAAGAGACAGAGGTTGAAGGGAGTCAGTAAGAGGAGGAGAGTTAATGAGACGAAAAGCCTTTGACTCCACCCTATTGAGAAGAGCTGTATGTGGGGAGCCTCCCCACACATGAGAGTTGTACTCCACACAGGGGCGGATAAAACCTCTGTATAGAGTCAACAATTGTGCAGGTGTAAAGAAAGAGCGGAGTCGGCTTAGTCCTGAGTAAATGAAACCCCAAGCATGTTCAAGGATGATGCAGGATTAAGCTGAATATTATTAAACATTAATTGGTATACCTGTGGAAGATTTTGATGGGTTGATAGGTGTAAGAACTGAGTCTTAGATGCATTAAAGACAACCATATTATTTTTACCCCAGTCAGCGATACGAGCCAAGTCAGACATTAGGTGTGCCATAGCCTCATCCCTTGTTTCTTGAAGTAACTGTTGAGATGGGCGTTGCGGGAACCGAATGGAAAGGTGAAGGGTGGAGTCATCAGCGTATGAGTGGATAGGGTTAGATGTACAGCTTAGAAGATCATTGATGAATAAAAGGAAGAGAGCTGATGATAGGACAGAGCCTGAGGAACACCACAGTTGATAGATCTAGGAGAAGAACGATGGCCGTCTACAACAGCGGCTATAGAACGACCAGAAAGGAAGCTAGCGAAGAAGGCACAGATAGAAGGATAGAAACCGTAGGAGGGCAGTTTGGAAATTAAAGATTTATGCCAGACTCGATCGAAAGCCTTTGAGATGTCAAGTGCAATGGCAAAGCTTTCGCCAAAGTCCCGAAAGGAGGATGACCAGGAGTCTGAAAGGTAGGTGAGAAGATCGCCAGTGGAGCGTCCCTGACGGAACCCATACTGACGATCGGAAAGAAGGTTGTAATAGGAAAGATGCCTTAAAATTTTTCTATTAAGAATTGACTCGAAAACTTTTGAAATACAGGACGTTAAAGCAATTGGACGATAGTTGGAGGGTTGGGAGTGGTCACCCTTCTTTGGGACTGGCTGAATGAAAGCAAACTTCCAGCAAGAAGGAAAGGTACAAGTTGACAGACAAAGGCGAAAGAGTTTGCCTAGGCAGGGTGTAAGCACAGAAGCAAAGTTCTTGAGAACAACAGGAGAGACCCCATCAGGCCCATATGCCTTGTTAGTACTGAGGCCAGTGATGGCAGAAAATACATCAACTGAAGAAATTTTAATGTCAGCCATGAGGAAGTCAGAGGGGAGAAGTGATGGAGGAACAGCACCGGAATCGTCTAAGGTGGAATTGGAGGAGAAAGTCTGTGCGAAGAGATCTGCTTTATCAGTAGAAGAAATAGCTACAGAACCATCAGAGTAGAAAAGAGGAGGGAAGGATGATGAGTTAAAGTTGTTAGAAAGATTTTTGGCAAGGTGCCAGAAGGAGCGGGAAGAATTCGAGTTGGAGAGTTGAGAGCATTTAGTATGGATGAAATTATTTTTAGTAAAGCGAAGAACAGACTTAGCTCGATTCCGGGCAGAAACGTAAAGATGATGTGATTCAGGGGTGGGTTGGCTCCGGTACCTTTTGTAGGCCCTCTCCTTGTTGCGGACAGCATTAGAACAAGCGTGATTAAACCAAGGCTTTCTTGCGTTAGTCAAAGGATATGAGAAAGGAATGTATGCTTCCATGCCCGAGAGAATAACCTCCGTAATGCGCGAGGCACACTCAGATGGCTCCCGGCCATGGAAGCAATAATCATTCCAGGGAAAATCAAAGAAGTACTGCCTGAGGGCCTCCCAGTTCGCGGCTCCAAAATGCCACAGACGACGTTTCCCTGGAGGGTCCACAGGCCGTACCGGAGTGATAGGACAGGTTAAGGTAATAAGGTTGTGATCGGAGGAGCCCAACGGAGAGAAAAGATTAACAGAGTAAGCAGAAGGATTAGTTGTGAGGAAGAGGTCAAGTATGTTGGAGCTCTCTCCAAGGCAGTCAGGGATACGGGTAGGGTGCTGTACAAGCTGCTCTAGGTCATTAAGGATAGAAAAGATGTAGCCTTGTTCACCAGGTGGATCCGTGAAAGGAGAGGAGAGCCAAAGGTGGTGGTGAACATTGAAATCTCCAAGAATGGAGATTTCAGAGAAAGGAGAAATGGACAGAATGTGTTCCATCGTAGAAGTAAGATAGTCGAAGAATTTTTGATAGTCAGTAGAATTAGGGATAAGTAAACAGCACAGATATATTTAGTCAGAGAATGACAGGAAAGCCGAAGCCAGAGTGTGGAGAATTCAGAAGAATCAAGTTCAGGAACACGAGAGCAAGATAAGTCGTTGCGTATGTATACACAACAGCCACCTTTGGCTTTGAAATGAGTATAGAGAAAGTAGGAGGATACAGAAAAGGGTTTGCTGTCGGTTGCCTCAGACAGCTGAGTCTCCGTCAGAAAAAGAAGGTGAGGTTTAGAGGAGGAGAGGTGGTGCTCAACAGAGCGAAAGTTAGATGAAAGGCCGCGAATGTTGCAGAAATGAAGAAGAAGAGAGTCAGACAGTGGTTCCAGGCACCTCGAGTCGTCACCAGAGGGGCAGATGGCGGGGGCATTTATGGTCCCCCCCCCTGGGGACTCCGAGGCTTGATTAATAGACGCCATTTTTGTTGATTTTTGAAAAGGAAGTGTAGTGTGTACTGTGCATGTAGTTTGGTGAAGATAGTTAGAGAAATTTGTACTGGAGAGCATGCTGGCCTACTCTCTGTGTAACTGAGACACTGAAAAAGTTCAGCAAAGGGGGATGGTCAGGAACTAGTCCTGAGGGCTGATGAAACGGGAGCTCCAGCACTCCCTGTCATCAGCTTTCCATCCACCTCGGGAGTACTGCTGCAGTTTATGATTACGATCAGTTTCATCTTGTAGTTTAGATTTGTTTTCGCACAAAGAACTGGAGACTGGCGTAGATTTTACACTTTCCTGTTGTTGATCTTCCTTCAGAAATCATATAGGCATATCTTGTGTCGTGGGAGGATTTCACACTCTCTATTCCCTCCTGCAAAACATACCACAGTTACCATACCGATGTAATCATAAATTTGAAAGCGAGTCCGGCATTAGGACTACAATGTATATTCCAGATGTGGCTGTACAAGATAAGTGTGCAAAGAGAGAACTGGACTTCATTCTTATTTCTGTACGTAAGCTGCCTTTCGCATACTGGCTAGATGCCTCTGTGATTTTTCACTAATTCAGTGTTATGTTTGGAGAATTGAAGATCACTGCTAATTCGTACTGCACACGAGGGTGTTTCTTTAAGTCAGTACTGCTGACTGCAGTGCATTGCATCATTTTTCATTGGTCCAGACTGAATGGCATTGGCCGTCGTTTAGACCAATTCTTTGTCTCAAGTCTGTTTCTAGTTCTTCCATCTTCACAAGTGTCTAAGCATTACCTCCTAGTTTTGAATCGTCTGTAAGTTCTCCAGAGACAGACAGACAGACAGACAGACAGACAGACAGACAGAGACAGAGAGACAGACAGACAGACAGTCAGACAGAGACTGAGACAGAGATTGAGACAGACAGACACAGAAAGACAAAGACACAGACAGACAGATTAATCAAAAGAATCTGAGAATGAGTGGTACACAGACAATTCAGCCTCAGAATGTTTGGGTGGTTGTGGACTTGTGGCAGAGGAATGGACCGGTGTTATTATTGTATTATCCTCTCAAATTAGCTGCAGGTTTGTGTGCGTGTCATTAACCTTAAGTTCCATAAGTCTTTTATTTACTTATTTACTTATGTTTTTGTAGGTAACATTAGATTATTGAATTCAGGAGACTACGGCAAAGAAGTTAAAGAGGACTATATGTAAATTCTCCATTATAGAAAGTCTCTCCAAGTGTTGTGTAAAAGAGTCTCCAAATAATAAGAACAAAATTTGTGACTGTCATCTTTCTGAAATGGCTTCGGCCCATTAATCCTGTGGCTGCGAATTACCTACTTTGCCTTAAATCTTGCAAAGATCAATCGAGTAAGAAAAGGCAAGAAAGAATGGAAGGAATGTTTGAGCAGCTAAGGTAGTTGGGCAGTAGATTAGGAGTAAGAGTTAAAATTATGTAAATAAAGGAGTCTATAAAAGAAGATAAAGGAAAGCCAAATGGGCGTTGGTAAGATATACTGGAGTAAATTCAACACCTAAGTCGAAGTGTCTATCCCATAAAAGTAGCTGTGCCTCTCTCTGGGTATGTTTGCATGTGTGTGTGTGTGTGTGTGTGTGTGTGTGTGTGTGTGTGTGTGTGTGTGCAGGAACATGCAAGCCATCCAGTTTGAGCACGGTGCCCGAATGTTTAGGACGGAGTGGGTTGTGGGTAAATTGGTGGACAAACAGGATGGGTAAAGTGGGTGTATGCCTGAGATGGGCAGGTGGGTTTGTGAGGGGGCATGAAAGGCAGGCAGTGTAGATGGGTGGGATGAGTGGAATGGGAGAGAAAGTGCTGAGGTGGATGAAGTCGATAGGTGGGTGGAGTCGGTAGGGTGGATAGTGGACAGGATGGGTGGGGTGGGTGTGGTGGGTGGGTGAGGTGGGTAGGATGGGTGGATTGGGTGGGATGGGAGGGTGGGCTGGGTGTGTAGTGGGTGGGTTGGTAATGGCAATATATGTCCATGGAGATTAGGCCCATGGGGCAAATAGGCCCATGTGAGGAAACAGGCAGATGGATAATATATCACTGGGGAAATGGATTCAGTAAGTATATAACTAGGTATAACTAGGTCCATGGTGGAAACAGGTCCATGGCAGAAGATAGATCCACGTGCAGATTTCATGCTTCTCCATGGGGAGAAATTAGGTAAAAGGAGGAAAATGGGTACACAGGTAAAATAGATACAAGGATAAAATAAGGGAAAACTGAATGATAAGGAAAATTGGGTCCAAGGAAGAAAGCAAATCCATGATGGAAAATAACATAGGTCCATAGCGAACACAGGTTCGTGAGAACAGGTCTATGGTTAAATAGGCCCGTATGGAAATTTTGTCCATGAACAAAAACAGGTTTACTGGAAAAATAGGTTGGTGGGGAAAAAACAGGCACATTAGAAATAGGTCCAAGAGCCAAAAACGCTCCATGGAAAGAATAGACCCATTCGTAAAATTTTTCAATATACGAACAGGTTGCAAGGGGGGAAATAGATGGATAGGGGTTTGATGCCTAGAGGGTGTAGCTGGATATAGATTTATGTGCTAGTGAACCCTTATACTGTGACGGTCCTTCTGGAAAGGTTGTGAATGTGGCTGCAGTTGTCTTTCCAGAAGACTGCAGATTTTTTTTTTCACTCAGTTACTCCCACCCAAATCATCTTCATACACAGTGGGTGGGTCATGGAGGGCCACCAAGTAGCCTGGAGGTGTTGCACCGCTCAGTCACCCAATGCCCATCACTGAATGAGGATGCTGCCCTGCTTCTCCGAACTACCCACCTCCAACCACCACCCAAGCAGTCATGCAAGTGGAGCCACTTACCACTCATTTATAAATTCTGGCAGTGACTCCAAAGGAGAAGAGGTGTAAGAGAAGAGAAAAAGGAGTAAAGCTGGAGCACTTGTGACTGTTTACCAACTGCAAGGTTGGCTTTTGAATGGGTGTCCTTCATGCCTAATGCACCTCCAAATGTTTCTGTCATAAAAAAATATTAATGTATGTAAATATCCTGGTAGTAAATAAAGGGAAAACAGTCAGTGACACTGCAGTGTACTACAAATTAAGGAATGTGAAAGTCATGGTCTTTACGAAGTTATTCCGGATCGTTATGCTGTAGTTTTACAAGGCCAATGATAAGTATATAAAGAAACAGAAAACAACATTGTAAGTGCATAACTAGTGTAGGTAACAATATGTAGAACAGGTAGTTATGTCTGAGTCCTACAGGAAGAGTTAAAGAACACAACCCCTTGCCTAGACGAACCAGAAATGTCAATTCTCACAATGTATATCCACAACCCTTGTTGTCCCAGACCATCAAGAATTCTTAAGCCATACGATGTATCTCAAACTTCCTCGTAGGCCAGACGAACAAGAATTTCATGACGTATCCAAAACACGTGAAGTAACCAGCCCTAGCCAGTTAGTCCACGTGATAGGAAATTTACCATACACATCTTCCCCATGCTTTAATGTCTGAGAGATGCCCTTCAGATCAGAAGGGGGTTAGTGAGAAAAAGGGGAGAGAAGGCTGATGAGAAGGTCCAACATTACTATCACGCTCTACTAAACTGTAGCTCAACTATTTTATAACTGTGCAATAAACCTTGTAACCCGAGAGTGCTATAACTCACCTCGTTGACACTACGTCTCACTACTGAATTCTGGCTGAGCTTAACGATCTATAATCAAGTGCCCTATCTCACTACAAGTACCTAAAACTACGCTATCGAGATTGGTGGCCAGATAACCTTCTCTGTATAATTACACCCCTCGACTACGTCTACTTACATTGGTGTGCAGCGGTACAAACGAACCCTCACTTACATTGGTGTGCAGCGGTACAAACGAACCCTCATTTGCATTGGTAGCAGTGGTTCACTTACGCCTTACGAGTTTATACTACGATATCTATCTCACTACGTTCATTGAGAGTGATGGCGAGCTGTAAACGAAGCTGATTAACATCTCACTCACAACAATCTACGACAACGCACAAATTGGCGACTTCACACCAAAAATAAAAAAACAAGCAAAGCAGAGAGCGAGAGCAGGCGTCGCATCAACGCAGCTTAACTTCGTCCCTAGTCTCTCCTAAATCACAACTCCACGATTACGAGAAACAGTATCAACGATAAACTACGTCTATCAACAACTCTACAAGCGTGCAAGTTAATCTCAACAAGTAAGGAAAATCAAACACCACAAGACGAAGAGGTAAACAAGGAAAGAAGAAAGTGCATCTGTGTGTTGACCCAACTTCAGCACATATTCTCTCTCCTTGAACCAACACCACCCTCCACCACAGCCTCCACCTTCTCTATCTCCAACAACCCTCATCATGACAACCACCACAGTGGGGCAAGCAGCTCAGCATTGTCATCATTTGTTTAAGTCGTCATAACCCGTCAATCAGTCCGAGTTCCTGACAACACCAGCCTGTCATCCTGCATATGCTTGCCTGCCAGCCTGTCTGCCTACACTACCAACGACACCGAGTGCTGACTCTGTCATACCAGGACCTAACCTACTTCAACCAAACCCTAAGTGACGTGTGTGACATCTGGCCTCCACCACCAGGAGGAGGAGAGCGAGTGTCTTGACCCCAGATGTAATCAACATTCAACAAACACCACGATTGTATCTCCCCTGCTATTCTAGTGAGTTGATTTATTCTAACCAAGATTGTATTAGTTAACACTTCACCAGTTACATAACTATCCATAAAATACTATCACATAGTTAACGAACCAAGCAATATATGTATATTCATCATCATAAATATTACAAACGACACAGTGAGACAATTACACGATTTACACTTACAGTACATATGTTTTATAATTTTAATTTTATAAGCAATCAAGAGAAAAGTAAAATATGATTCATTGTGTAATCCCATTAAGCTAAGTAAATTTCCACAATTAGTGCCCAGAGGATCAACATTAATAGTGACAAATACCTTGACACAATCACCAGAAAACGATCAATAAAATGTAGTTCTGAAACAACATCACAAACACAAGAACAAGCGGAAAACCAGACTCAGGAAACAAAACACACACTAGATAAAGAACAGCAAGCAGATGCAATTTACGCTGAAGTAAATGGCGATGACAATTGGTCAGAAATTTCCGATATTACACAAGTAATATAAGGTAAAATAATATGTAAGTGTATGCTTTTAGTGGTCAGATGCTGCATTTATTTCTCTTATGTGGCAAGTCTGCATAACTGTTACTGCAGTACCCTATAAGTGACTTTGTATTAACAAATGGTGATAAAAAGTGATATTTATAGTGAGAAAATGAAATATATATATATATATATATATATATATATATATATATATATATATATATATATATATATATATATATATATATATATATATATATGTATAAGGAAATCATGAAGAAATGCAAAGATGATAAGGAAAACATGAGGAAGTTGCATTTAAATTGATGTTTGGCCCGTGCAAGGCTGTCCTTTGTATGGGAGAGTGCTTCCATGCCTACCACATTCTGAATTCTTCTAAGCTTCAGAAAAGATTGTAAATATGTGTAAATATCCTAATTTGATATGGCATCCCTACGTGTCAAGTGGGGCTGGTGGAGGATTAGTGCCCCTCCCTGTAAAACAATTAACTCTAAGCCCTTGGCCACCCCGTCTGGGATACATAGATTCTGGCAATGAATGAATGAATGTATGTACAAAAATAAATAACTGGCGTAATAGTGAGTATGGAGACAATGGTGTGTGACACTGCAGTTAGTTACACACTAGCAAAAGTATGTAAAGCCTCTTAAAAAGTTTTTCAGGAGTGTTATAATTTTACAGAACTAACGGTAAACACAGAGACAAAAATGACTTTGTGAGTGCATACCTAGTAATAAGTTAAAAAATAAAAAAAAAGTAAACAAATGACTAATTTTAGTGAAGTCATGTGCTGACTCTCTCTTCTTCCCACGGGAACTTTGCATAAAAATATTACTTCAGTATCTTGTAAGAGATTTTTTTAGTGATAATAATAAACGATACACTTATGGAGAAAATGCAAAAATTATAAGGAAAACGTTGTGTTGTCATCTGAATTACTGTTAGGCTCACATAGCACTTTTTGTGCTAATTGTAGCAGTTTAGATTTTGCTCTTGTTGGTTATGTCTATACCACAATAAAGTCTGAGAGGTGCCCTGATAACTAAAAATTAATGAATAACTTTTTTTTTTTAGTGTCATTGAGCACGGAAGCTACCTCCCAAACTTATGCACATAACATGGCGGTCTTTTGCAACAATGCTTCGTGCCTATCTGGTCGACCCACGCCCACCGACTCACTCTCATTCCGGTCCTGGACAACCTAGGACCTCCAGTTTGTTACAAAGGTTAGTGGAAAGATTGGAGGTTTTGTAACTAAAATTTTGTGACTAACATGTTTGGTTAAGATATATGGGTCAGTATAACTAGTGGAAATATCCTACTTTTCCAATTGTTACGTCCGCGTTCCACACTGCCACAGGCTCCAACAGCAGTAGTTCAGTACAGGGAGGACGTTGCCCAGTGAGTTGTTCTTCCTATGGTCAGCCTTTAGGTGTACAGTACACAAGATCAACTGAGGTGAAAATAACCACTGGTTCCCTAAAGTTCACTGCCTTTACTTTCTAAATAATTCCACTTAATGCTTTCCAACTTCACTGTTCTCACAAGAACTGGAGCTATACAAACTTTACCAACTGCCATTATGGTATACTTTTTGCTTGACAACACTGATATTACACTTCATGCTTGACGACACCACTGCTATTACACTTAATGCTTGACAACTCTTCAGTGTTTTCACTAGTATTGAAAATAATCTTCACTAACTGCAATTGTACTTAATGCTTGCCAGCAACAGTTCACAAACTTCACCAACAGTACTGCACTGCACTCAAACTGAACTGAAAATCTCCTAACTCGTTCTATTTTTTTTTTTTTTTTTTTTTCCGATTTAATGGCTATCGGCCATAACGTTGGCCATTAAGCCAAAATGTCATACACTGAATAAACCAAAGTGTCATACACTGGACATATATACATAAACACACTTGTACATATAGGAACACACAATATCCAGACAGTCCACAGCACAGACGACAATCAGGAGCAGTAGAGCAGGAAGGCATGGGCAGCAAAAGTGACGGCTGGGACTAAACTGTGGAGGCAGCAGAGTCTGAGTCTGAGTTGGAACCTGCGGCAAGATGAGACTGCACGGCCCCGAGGGTGTAGGAAAGTATACGACACTCCTCGGGGTCGGTAACAGTCTTGAAGGAGAGCAACGCCTGCCGGTAGTCCCCCTTGGAAAACTCTTGCTCGCCAGACTCCACTGGTGCCGTGTCCTCATAGTGGAGCAGCTGGTTCTCCAGTATCTCGAGGCCAAGAGGGGGGAGGGAGGAAAAGTCTCCCCAAGAGAGTTGCCGGACCGAACTAGAGGACCTGGCACTCTTCGCTCCCTGGTCCGTTGATGATGGAGGCACAGCAAGAGTCACCTCCTCAGATACAGGTGCGTCAGAATCAGCCTCAGGTGGAGATGAGGATTCAGCATCCCCAACCTCCATGGGAACCTCAGGTACGGGCCGAGAGGCGGACTGGCGGGAGACAGCATGCCCCGACAGCTGAATCCTCGTCGGTGGAGTGGAAGGCTGCAGCTGCAGCACCCGCGGTACCAAGGAGGTGGGAGTCGAGGAGGGCTGACGGTGACGATGAAGAGGACGAGGACAAGGAGCTCCCCTCCCAGGCCTCCTCTGTGCCATGGGTGTGGAAGAAAAAGACTCTGGGATGGATATGGCAGGGAGCCCGTTGGCCTGGAAAATGACGGGCAGGCGCCGAGCAAAAACCGCCATATCTCCCCCCGAAAAGGCCTTAGCAACCTCCATACACATGGTGATGATAGTAGAGGTAGAGGAGGCAGGGAAGGAGGCAGGAACATCAAATGGTGGCCGCCGCCGCCGCCGACGACGACGGGGGAGGGCATGGGGCGAGCCCCGAACTGCCTGGCCTGCAGGGCCGGTGACAAAGGCAGCTGTGGGGCCCTTAGCATCCTCCCGTATAACAAATTCTACCTCCTCACCAGCAGCAACAGACGGCACAGGGTGGGCAGGGTTTGGGGCCACGATGGAGGAGCGGTGAAGGAACACATCCCCCCCCGCATCCCGGCGTGTGATGAAGCCGTAGCCCTTCCGGACGTGGAACCACTTGACCTGCCCCACAACTTTGGCCGTCATGGTCCTCCTAGTGGATTCCTCAGCTGCTGGATCCTATCCGTCCTGCTGGAGTGAGAATCTCCACTCGAAGCAAGGGTGTGTGTCCCTTGCCGGTGGCGTCGTGGTGGCGGGGCAGTGCACCTCGCGTCTTGTAGCACCTCAGCCTGGCCTCCTGTCTCCCCCACACCTTGACACCCACACCAGCGCCAGGCCACCAGCGTCCACAGCCACTCGTGTCCTCGAAGATCACGCTGAGACGCAAATCACACACACACAAAAAGACGACTTCCTTCTGCGATGCTTCTTTGGGGAAAAAGCACTCGTTCTAGTCTCTTATCCATCCTTATATGAGCTTGCATTGTACTAGAATGATCTACTTCTCCAACATTCTAGAACCTGCTGGTCTTGTACCTGCCCCTAGCAACAACAGTTACCAACTAGGAGACATCAAAACATGCCAGAGTTTTCCTACATTACATAACACTTAATCATTTACCATAGGAACTTAGATTACATGATTTAATAAGCAATCACTTAAATAAAACATTATAAAAAAAAAAAGAGCAGAAAAATTAATGTATAACTTACGAAATAACTACGCGCACAAACAGCAGGCAAATTGGCAACTCTGACTCGTACCGATACCGGAACTACCGAGCACGAAACGCCGAAAAGCTTCTCGAGCACCTAACTAACAAATCTCACTTCTTAACACAGTGTTTTGCTACACCACCAAAGCAGGTAGAAAAAACAGAGCCGCAGCCGAAGTTAAAAATGAAAATACAAATATTTGGAGAAACACTCATTATTTGACGATTATTTCTGCAGCTTGTGATAATAAAACAAATCTGACATTTTCATACCTTCACTGACTGAACTGTGTTATGTGGGATGTAAGCTGAGCACCTCTGGCAACTACAGGCGTTCCATTAAAAACCATAAAATGTTATGGGCTTCCTGACACCTTTCTGCCCACAGTAGTGCCAATGCATCCCAAGCAGACTATCACAGCTTTGCAAAATCCTCGATACCAAGCTGAAAGCAATCATCATCCCTATACTCACGCTGGATAAACCCAACAACTTTGAATGTAAAAACAAACACCACTGCGCTGTGGTCCATCCTAAATCAGGGAAATAATAAACTTAAAATCACCTCCCCCCAAAACCATTTATCTGGCACTCAACCAACAACTGCTTTTCGAAAATGATACTATTAATCTTAAATACTCATAGTATGATACAAGCAATGCTAATATCACACTCACAGCAATAATCATATACTTAGCTTTCAATAAAGTCCCATAAGTGATTAACAAAATCTTACTAGGAAATACAGAAGACAGCGACAAGAAAATGGCTGGCCAACTTCCTTACAAGTGGACAGACCCTGGTACACTGCCAAAAAACAAAGTTCGAAATTCATAATACTGTCCAGTGGTGTCTTACGGGGCTCAGTAACTTTTCCTTTATCTTTTAACCTTTGTGTGTGTGTGTGTGTGTGTGTGTGTGTGTGTGTGTGTGTGTGTGTGTGTGTGTGACCTGGCATCCCCTATTCCTTCACTAACAGCAGTTTTCCTTGCCGGCTGGCCTAGCAATGGCTTCCCAAAACTCCAAAACTCAACTAGTATCGAGGCAGCTTCAACAATATCTGTGATCATTAAAACATTTATATAGACAATACAGAATCTATGATTTCCCAAAATACATACTGTACATACCTGTACACACACACACACACACACACACACACACACACACACACATATATATATATATATATATATATATATATATATATATATATATATATATATGACTTCATTCAGTATAAACTTAGGTCTCATTCTCACCCTTAGATTTCCCACCTTTATCCAATAATTTCCACTGGAAAGATTCTAAAATTCTTGCATTTACGTTGGATACACACACAACCTTTTTCCCAACATGGAACTACTACTCGTATTCATGCAAAACTCGATGCCTTAAAAACACACGCAGGCACTACATTTGGACAACAGTAGAAATCTTTCAAAACAAAACGACCCCAAAGAATTCATAAGAACGACAGTCAATTACGTGAGCCCAGATTTTTTTCCTCATTCCTTGGCTGTAATAAACACAGAAGAACTTCAGAGAACACAAAATATAGCATTAAGAATAATAACAGGATTCACAAAACCCATGAATACAGATGACTCGCATCAAGGACAAAAATACTCCCGGTGAATGAGGACATGAATATGAAAAGTATGAAATTCATTTCTTCGGCTCAAGATCATTATCACCTATATGACTTTATGCTCTATCACAACTATCCACAATGAAATATTTAAAATGATCAACTTCTCAAAATTTCACAGACTGAATAAAACCCCTCCTCCTAACATCCAAGATTCTCCTTCAAAAACACATCTATAAACATATACCCACAACAGCACCAGCATGAATCATGAGCACATGCAGGTACACCCCTAACATCATACATAACAATGTACCCATGCCACACATTCCCTACCATAAACTCTGTCAAGGGGCATATTCACCATCAAGGACTACATACTGCACAACCCATCATAAGATGGTGCACCCCAGACTCAAAACACTCAGGGCATATAAAGGGTAAGATACTGGGCTCTAAAAAGTAACACTCTTCCTACCCTACAACAAATTTGTTACATCAATTATGTCTATTATGGCCCCGTAATGTGGGTCTCCACCCTGTCTAACACCCACAACAACATTCTACAAAAGACCATACAGAACAGTGCACTATGTATCATCACTGGCTGCACCAGCGCTACCTCCACACTTCACTTACACCTTTAAGAACAAAGTCCTCCTTGTCAGAGAATGTCTTGACATGAGAGACGCTCAGTTCTCCAAGGTAGCCTGTGCTAACACATAATGCCCTTGTCATTATATGACTGAACCACACAGCACAATTAAACACCTAAAACAGTCACCAAGCAAACATGTCCAGTTCCTTTTCAACATCAACATCCCATCTCCAGACATTTCATCACTAACATAGTACCTACATATCCATTTTCAGGGCAAGGCACAATAAAACCTCCCCACCTCCTCACGTGTGATATCCACCCATCGGAAGTATTCTTAAACGAAACTGATCAAGTTCGCCAGCTACGTTTAGGTCGGGACAAAACTCGTTTACCAATTTGGATTTGAGTTTGATTAAACTTCAGATGACAGAGGTCCTACTTGCAGAACAGGACCACACAACATAACTCACATTAGTGGTCCCTCGCGTTTAGTGTGTTAGCCATTTTCATGTTTAGTGATAGGTTAGAAAAGGTACCAATCCGGCGTATTTAGCAATTGTCTTACGCATTTCAGTGATGTGGGGTGTGAAATGCCTTGCCTGTCCGCCACCAGACCGCCATTGTTATCATTGTTGTGAGCATCTGGCGACCATGGGTGCTCTTTTTTCTCTCGGAGTGCCAAGCATTTGGCGTTTTTCGCTGGCGAGTAGAAGTATAAGCATGCAGTACTGTATCTGTAAAATGTATTGCTAATACATTGTCTCATTTTCAGCACTTATAATAGGAAATCGAGGGACCAAAAGGGTGACCTGGATGATGGGCACAGACTAATTGATATTTTTCCCATATCAAGTACACTTTGCATTTAATGATTTCGCATTTAGCGATGGTTTCGCCAGACTAACTGATTTGCTAAACACGAGGGACCACTGTAGAGCACTGCGCAACACAAATCAAGTTCAGAGGCAAACGCAATACCAGCCTTGTAGGGAATATACAGGATGACCGTAGAGGGGCAGCAACTTACCTGAAATGAGTCTGCTGAGGCGGGTATGACCTTGGTTAAACGGAAAAAAAAAAAAAAACAATAACATCCCTTTCGGAGATGTACGTTATCTACCACCTTTTTGAAGTTGCATTTTACCTTCTTTTCCGTAGTGCTTTTTGTCTTATTTTCTCTGTTTACTGTAGTGGCTGTTCTTCCCTCCTTTTAGAAGTTTTTTCCACCCGCAAGAGTGCAGCTGTTATGGTTTTCAATGTGTGTGTGTGTGTGTGTGTGTGTGTGTGTGTGTGATGACTTTGCAACCCCTCAAGATATCATCACCAAATTTTACAGGTGTGTAGAAGGGGTGAAAATCTTTTGCGAATTCGAAATTGGTTAAAGTAGGCCAAGGTCGTGTGTCTGTTATCACGATAACTTTGTAACCGCTCAAGAGAATAAATTTTACAGGTGTATAGTAGGGATGAAAATCTCCTACGAGTTCGAAATTGGTGAGAGTAGGCAAGGTGAAGGTCATATTCCGAGTCAAAGTCAACTCATACAGTTTTGGCATGATTTAAATCAAAGTTCATGGAACCATTAAGGTTTAGCCAAGAATAAAGTAGTTTGATTTTGAGAGTAATATGCCGATGGGCAAGATCAGAGGACAGAGTCAAATACTGGCCCCTTAGATCAGTTGGTGGAAGCTGGTGTTGCATTCTTTGGTTGTTCTTTCATGTTGATCATGAAATCGACATCAAAAAATCAAATCCCCAGTCTACCATTATCTGTACTATAAAAGCAGCTGTACCTCATTGTGTATGTGTTCTTGTGTATTAAAACTTGCAAGTCATCCTGGTTAAGCCTGGTGGCCGAGTGTTTAGGCTGGTGGGTAGATGGATGAGATGAGTGAAGAGGCAGGATGAGTTTAGTGGGAGGGTGGGTTAGCTGACTGAGAGGGGTGGGTGGAGTGGGAGGGGTTGATTGGGATGGAAGAGGTGATCAGGGATGTTAGTAGGTAGGATGAGTGGAATGGGTGAGGTGAGTGGATAAGGTGAAAGGAATGGGTGAGTGGGTGAGATGGGTGAAATGAGTGGACGTGGTAGATGAAAGGATGACAGGCGCAAGATGGTTGGTGTGGGTGAATTGGGTGGATGGGCAGGTGAAAAGGGTGGACGGGCGAGGTGGATGTGATGGATGGTTGGGGTAGATGGGTGGGTGGCTAGGTAGGTGGGAGTGGGGTGGATTGGTGGGAAAGGTACATAGGTGGGTGGGCAGGTAGTAGTAGAATAGGTCTATTGGGCTCAGCTCTATGGTATAAAAAGGTACATATTGTATAAAAAGTTACACTTGGGAAAAAACATCCATGGATAATATGCCCCTGAGGAAATGGACTTAAGCTTAACATAGGATGAACAGATAAAAATAGGTCCATGGGGAAAACAGGGTCCTGGGAGAATATAGGTTTATATTCTGATTCAGTCCTTCATGATGGGGAGAAACTATTTTCATGAGGAAAAAGAGCTCCATGGCGAAAGTAGATCCCTGTGAAAAATAGGTCCATGGAAAAAAAAAAAAAAGGTTCATATTATTGTTATGTCCGTGAGCAAAAGAGAGTCCATTGGAAAAATGAGACCTTTGGAAAAATAGTTTCACTGGATTAATAGTTCCACCAGAAAAATAAGCCCATGGGGAATAATAAATCGATAAGAGAAACATTTTTACATGCAGGAACAGGTCTCAGAGGGAAAATGTGTAGGTGGGAGGATGACATCTAGGGGATGTAGCTGGAGACGGGTTTATGAGCTAGTTACACTCTAGTTTGCGTTGCGAGAGTGAGTGTATGTTTTGACTGGTGTATGTGCATGTGTGTGTGTGGGTGTGTGTGGGGGTGTGTTAAGATAAATAACTCAGTTTTAATTAGACTTAAACCAATCTTGATGAGGTGGTTGAAATTCAGCCAGTGAATAAACCATTTTTTTTTTTTTAACAATCTCAGTCAATGGCCAAGGTAAAAAAACAAAATAGGTCAAAGTATGACCTAGTAAAGTAAGCTTTGTCAGTTTCATTTCATTTAAGATCAAAACTGGGAGAAGGGAGTAGGGTTAGGCATGAACAAAGGGATTTAATTTAGAGAATAGTATATCACAGCTCAACGTCACTGGGCAATGTCAAATTCCACCTGTGTGTCTGTGTGTGAGAAATAATACTTATGCAGTTGTGCTCTAATTATGACCAAACTTGCTGGATTATCCAAAGGGTTGACCTTATTTTTTTTTTTTCTTATTTTTACAAGAGTTCATAGATGAAGGTCACGTGGTAAGATTAACATAAAGTGTTTATCTGATTTATACCAAAATTTACGCAAGTGTTTTGAGTGTGGCAAGGATTAAGGGTTTCGATAGTGAAAACAGTCAAAGGTCCAGGTTACAAGGAATGATCAAAGGCCAAGGTTACAATCAAAGGCAACTGTCAAAGGTCCAGGTTACAAGAAAAAAGGCAAAGGCCAAGGTTACAGAGCAAAACTCATACAGTGTTGGTCGGATGCCAGCCATACTTGGTGGATGAATTATGGGTCAAGCAAGAACAAGGAAATCAGATGCGAGGACAATCAGTCAAAGGTAAAGGTCAAAGGGCAAGATGAATCATTGACAGTGTCTGTGTGTGAACAGTTTTAATCTTATTTAAATCAAAACAGCGAATGGGTAGAGGATCACCGAAGAGGGCGATCTATTGTTTTTTTTAAATAATAAGTCAAAGTTGAGGTCACGAACAAAGCCGACTTACGTTCTTATTTTTCAGAATTTGGCCCAACCTCTATGGGAGAGTTCAGGTAAGGCAAGAATAAAGAAATTCGATTTTGAGAACAATAGTTATCAAGTCACCGTCAGAGTGACAGATCAAAGATCAAGTTCACTTGGCAAAGTTCACTTAAAGTTTTGATCTTCTTTGAACTAAACCTGATGGAAAGATCATGGGTTGAACAAGAATGAAATAATTCCAATTACAGTGCAACCTGTGAAAGGTCGCGGGCACAGGAAAACGTCCCATATTCAGCCCTTAGACCAGTTTTGGGGCGAGGGTGTGGCCTTGTTTACATATATGATAGGTGATAAGAAATATTTGGCAGTTCTAGCTCATCTCTTTTTGCTTCATATAAGAGAATAACGCTGTCGAAATATTTTCTAAAGTATTCTCGCAAGTAGCGTATATAAAAATATATACTACTATAAATTAACGGTTAAATTCGTGCACTCAGGTTAAATAATCGGTATACGGTGTTCATTTCATTCAGCTTAAAAAATATCGATACTCTTGCAAGAATTAGTGAAATCTATACTTATTTCCTCCAATTAGAATTATATTTCCCAAACTTCATTCAGAAAGGATGAAAAAGAGACCCCTGGCATCACTGGATTAAAAGTTGCTTGCGATTCTCCCTTGAACGAGCTGTGTCTTTTACTCAGCAAGAAATCCTAATTGTATGTCTGATACGAAGTTGGAAGTTTAGTGTACTCTCTCCAGCTGCGAGTGTAATGGTGGAGTAAACAAATCACGGGGTTCCTTTGTTTTCCGGTCTCTCTCTCTCTCTCTCTCTGATTTTTTCTTCCTTCTTACTTTTGCCAATTTTCCATGCTTTCCCATTTACCGCCATGATTCTTGTCTGTTTCCTTCCTCATCTTTATTCTATCCTCAATTTTTTTCTTGCAGTATTTCTCCCTCTCTTTTTGCCTTTCCTCCCTTCTGCTCTTCATTATTCTCTTCCTTTTTTTCCCGTTTGGTTCTTCGTCTAGTCTTGTTACTCCTCTAGCATATTGAAGTCCGCTGATATTTTCATAAGAGCTTTTCTCCATATCCTACGCTCTTCCTCATTGCTAAGTATATATTAAATAATCTATTTACAGACACTCCTCACTTAAAGTCTGAGACATTTTCCAAACGCTTTTCTTACGCCTGGTACTATAAATTACAGAAGCTGACTGGACAGCGTTAAGGGCAATAGTAGTAATGGAGCTTTTACAGGGAACTTTTCTCTAAATTCATGCGAGCTGAATAGGAAAAAAGTTAGAGTGAGACAGACAGACAGACAGACAGATAGATAGGCAGACAGACTCAAAATAAGGACAAACATTTTCTCTTCCTTTCCTGGTGAGTGTAGCCTATACACTGTATATACACTGTATATGGCTAGTGAGGGAGTGATCGCCCTCTACCTACACAGATCAAAAGCCCTCGGGAGCAGGGGGGTGGTTGCTTGCTCAGGCAGAGGAACTCCTTGAGAGTGAAATGGCTGGGAAGCATGCCGGCACGTGACTGGCTACAGCATAGCTGGGTCTTTCGGGTGTGGGCAATCAGGCAAGTTAGCTGCCTACTGCGACTGCTACACAATGGCGAGGTGTTCAGAATGTTAGCCAAAGAAACCTTGATGGACTCTGAAAGAACAATAATGGCCCCCAGTCCCGTGCAGCCCTTAAATGGGCAGGGGGTGCTAAGAACCTCACGGTTGCCTCAATTACAATCTAATTCCTTTGTCAATGCAAAAAATACAATTAAAATTGGTAACTTGAATGTGAGAACGCTAAATCATGACGGTAAAATCGATGAGTTAGTGAAGGTTTTTCAAAATTACGGACTTGATATTTGTGCTCTGACAGAAACTAGATTAACTGGAGTCGATAAGTTGGATTTGGAGGATGGTATACGTTTATTGATATCTGGCCGACAGGACGGAATGCATTATCAGGGAGTAGGATTGTTGCTGGGTTGTAAGGCAAATAAGGCTTTATGTGAGTGGGATCCTATAGATGAGCGATTGTTATACGCACGGTTTAAATCAAATCATGGCAACATCAGTCTGTTTGTGTATTATGCACCTACTAATGATGCACTCGATGAAAGGAAAGACACATTTTATGAAAAGTTGCAAGAAGGAGTAGGAAGGGTACCTAGACATGATGTTTTGATCTGCGTTGGAGACTTTAATGCAGTAATGGGCTGTTCAAATGAGGGATTTGAGGCATGTATGGGTAAGATGGGAGTTGGTAGTAGGATGAGTGAAAACGGAGTGA
The DNA here is from genome assembly GCF_032717465.1 of Coenobita brevimanus. Lineage (NCBI taxonomy): Eukaryota > Metazoa > Arthropoda > Malacostraca > Decapoda > Coenobitidae > Coenobita > Coenobita brevimanus. The sequence goes on along the minus strand of NC_137008.1, from coordinate 20,004,523 downwards.
GGTTTGGAAGCTTCTGTCTAGCAAATGACTTAGTCATCGGGGGCACACTCTTTCAGCATTGCAATATACACAAGACAACTTGGGTGTCGCCGTGTGGAAAATATAAAAATCAGATTGATCACATCGCTATCAGTAGGAGGCATAGAAGTTCTCTGCTAGATGTTCATGTTAAACGGGGAGCGGATATTGGTAGTGACCATCAACTCAGCATTGCAAAATAAGGTTTAAACTTAAAAATCAGAAGAAGGACAAATCTGGTGTTGGTAGATACGATATTGTTAAGCTTAGAAGGGAAGGAGAAGAAAAGGAGGAATTCAGATTAGAATGCAGAAATAAGTTTTTGGTGTTGGAAACGTTGGAAGAGGGGGAGAGAAGTGTAGATGAGATGTGGGAGGATGTGAACAAAGTTTTGCATGAGACTGCTGAATGTACGATTGGAAGGAGACATAGCTTCAGGAGAAAGAAATGGATATCAGAGGAAACGTGGGATATGATAAAAAAAAGAGAGGTGAGGCTAAATTGAGGAGTGAGATGCAATGCGTTGATGAACAAGAGATTGAATTAGCAAGAGCTGCGTACTGGAGTTTGAATTCAGAAGTAAGAAGGTTAGCTAGGAAAGATAAAAGAAGATGTGTGGATGAAAAGGTTGCAGAGACTGAAATCTTAATAAACAAAAATGATGGACAGAGTCAAAGAATAGCATATGAATCGATTAGAGAACTGAGTGGTAATGCAGGTAAACGCAAGGAAATACCAGTTAGAGACAGGGAAGGAAATTTATTGACCAAAGATGGAGATATTAAAAATAGATGGAAAGAGCATTTTGAGACAGTTCTTAATAGACCAATACCACCAGAAGAGGATATACCGTCTGCTCAGGAAGATTTAAATATAGAAACAGGAGAGTTGAGGCTTGCAGAAGTGGAGAAAGCAGTAAAACAGTTAAAGAATAATAAGGCACCAGGGGAGGATGGTTAATTTCCGAAAATGTTTAAAGTGGAGGGGGATAGATTAATAATGATCTTGACCAAGCTATTCAATAAGATATGGGTGACGGGGTTACTACCATCAGTTTGGAAGAATGGTGTAATTGTTAAAGTTCCGAAGAAGGGAGACCTGAGTGAATGTGGTAATTGGAGGGGAATCTCTTTGTCACCAATAGCTTTGAAAGTTTGCAGTAGAGTGTTGTTAAATAGGTTGGAGCCAGTGGTTGAGGGTATTCTGAGGGATGAACAGGCTGGTTTTAGAAAGGGACGTGTTTGCAATGATCAGATCTTTATAGTTAGGCATTTGATGCAGCAAGTTAATGAAATGAGAGTACCGTTAAGTCTTTGTTTTGTTGATTTTGAAAAGGCTTTTGATAGTGTTTCGAGAGAGACTATGGGGAAGATCATGAGACATTATGGAATACCAGAGGAGTTTGTGAGGGTCATTATGAACATGCATGAGGACACATTTTGTAAAGTGATGGTTGATGGTTGTCTGAGTGATTCGTTTGAAGTCAAGTCCGGAATAATTCAAGGTGGTGTTTTATCGCCTTTACTATTTACAGTATATTGGTCATTGATTACATTATGAAACGCGTTGGAACAGAAACCGGTGCAGGTATACTTTGGGGAGAGAACAGGAAACTTTTGGATTTAGATTATGCAGATGATATAGTTTTGATTTGTGATGGGCCAGAAGAGATGCAGAGAGTGTTGGACTGTTTGGTGAGTGAAGGTCGCAAGGTGGGTTTGGTTATTAATTGTGGAAAAACTGAAATAATCAATATGAATATGGAAAATGCGCAGGAATGTGTAATTGGAGGTATGGTTGTAAAGCAAGTTGATAGGTTTAAATATTTAGGTACTTATTTAGCCAAGGATGGTTCTTTGAACTTTGAATTCGAGGAAAGGTTAAAGAAGGCTAATCAGGCAATGGGAATGCTTAAAAATATTTGGAATAATAACAATTTCTCTGTGCATACAAAAATCAAACTTTATAAGGTAATGGTTAGGAGTATCTTAATTTATGGACACGAGTCTTGGTACAGCACAGTGACTGGAAAATAAATTCTTGGTGTTTGAAAATAAAGCACTTAGAAGAATATTAGGAGTTAAGTGGTGGGAAAGGATACCAAATAGTAGAATTAGAGAAATAACGGGAGTGCAGCCGATCGATGAATATGTTAGATTCTCACGATGGAAGTGGCTAGGACATGTGTATAGGAGACAGGGAATAGTACGAGGTACACCAGGGTGGGTGGCACTTGGTAGGAGAGGTAGAGGAAGGCCAAAAGAGACGTGGGTGAGGACAATGAGACGGGAAGCTGGAGATGAGTGTTGGGGAGATCTTGCGGAGTTAGCACAAGATAGGATGTGGTGGTGTGAGTTCATCGAGGCCCTATGCATCCCCGAGGGTGCCACAGGAAATGATTGATTGATTGATTCCTGAAATTTTTATCTCGGTGGGATTCCTTGGCGATGCGTTTTAATCAAATGAATTCTCATATATTCTGCATTTTCTTCTTTTTGTTTTCTCTGTCCTTTTTTTTTCTTTTCCTTTCTCTACTCCGCTTTCGACTTTTTCCTACCCTTTCATTTGTCTGTTTTCCCACACCCAATCTTCCATCACGGTTTTCTACCTCTTCTTTTGTCCCCTTTATCTACAGTACTTTTACCGCCTCCTTTTTCTACTTCTTATGTCCCCCTTTTTTTTATCTGCACCTTCTTTCGTCTCCTTGCTCTTCCTCTTCTTTCCTTTCTAACTCTTTTTTTTTTTCACCCACTTTACTTTCTGTACCCCTTTCTTCTCTACCCTCTTCTTTCTTCTCAGTTCCGTACCCATTCTTTTGTTAGCTCTTCACCTGACATTAAGCTTTGCAAGAAAATCCTGGACTTATCTGCGCTGTAAAAGATTTATGAGTTTCCTTTGGTATTCTATATATCACTGTTCTTGATAAAACACGTGTGACAATATAATGGTAAGAAAGAAGAACCATGTAACTCATTTAATACCATAACAGAATTCTTTTTATGCATATACCAAATGATACTTCTTAAACTCAGGAAACACCTCTCTGACTGGAAAGGTTATTGAAAGTTCAACCAGTGCCCTCCAGTTAAAAAAAAAAAAAAAAAAAAAAAAAAGTTGCTGTTTCCAGTCTGAATAAACACTTCCGTAAGTACGCAGAATAATTCAAAATATGGTGTCATTTTAGTGAAATGTAAAAAAATGAATAAATAAATAAATAAAATTCATTTACCCCTAATCGTAGATATACAGACGAACCTGACAGTCCATCTCTCTCTCTCTCTCTCTCTCTCTCGTAAACATCACACATTTCACACATTTGCGTTAGACGTGTGTTTATTATTGATGTAATTATTACGAACTTTCTTTCTTTTTTTTTTGACAATTAGTGTTGCATGTTAATTGAGTCCGAGGGTTTCGTGATACCTCCTCCTAGTTCTCAGTATCCTCTTCTTTGTTGTTAATACAAACTACAGTGTGTCCATATTAGTACAATTAACATACAGGAAAATGTTACGGTTTTATATGCAAGAGATTCCCTAAGAAAGAGAATACCCTTTACCATTCAGAAAACGGTTCTTCGTATATTATCCGTGAGTGTCTGCTGAACAGGCAATGAAATGTAACAGAACTGAAGACACAGACAGACTGGTGGATTCATTCAATGACTGACAAATGAAAAACTGGACTGACTAACTGGTAGTGAAACTGCTACAGGCAGAGCGCATGCCGGATGTATCCCATTGTGTCTGACGTTAGACTTTGCCACCCTCTATTTGTCTATAAAATTTCGTAAAGATCCAATGAGAATTGACGGAGACATGAATTTTTGAAAATTTGACCCATGTTAAACATAGGGATTCAACCCCCCACCCAGCCCAGGGCCTTTGACCGATTTTTATGAATGACAGTGGGCTTCCCGGGTTTATGAATATTTACCTTCTGATTTTTTTTTTAAATAACGATTGGCGCAAAATTGTTACCTGTAGAGTGCAGACAAACAAACAGATGAAACTGCCACAAGCAGAGTGCTTGCTGGATAGATCCGATTGTGTCTTAGTTTTCACCAGCGTGTGGGTAGTACAGCACTTGCCGGATGGATCCGAGTATGTCTGCTTAGTTTTCACCGGTGTGTAGGCAGTAATTTGGCGAAATCTTTCGCGCTTCATTGCAAAACACAGGATGGCTTTAGGAAGCTAAAAATTGCATTGCCATGTGCGCCAGACGTTTCTAATCATTTTGGTAAGAAAAAATCGATTTTCGAAAACTGAAAAAGTGGTGTTTGGGCCAGCCACTGGCTCACGACGATTTCCAGACCCACGACCATTGAGGGGTTTCAACCCCCCACCCAGCCCAGGGCCTATTGATGAAAAACAGTAGGCTTCCAGGGATTATCGATATTTACCTTCATATTTTTTTTTTTTTTTTCAGAATGATTGACGCAAAATTGTGAGCTGCAGACAGACAGACAGACAAACATATGGAACTGACTAACATGCATGCCGAATCTTTCGATTCCGGCAAGCAATAATTAATCTGACAGAGAAGCAAACCGTTACATATAAATAAATGAATCAGACTGGCCAGTGTTAGTTTCTGGCCGAGACAGATAGATAGATAGGTAGATAGATAGACTTGTCTAGAGACGGCAAGAATAAACAAAGAAATATGTCTTCCAACTGCCAGGGTTTATGGACCCTACTGGGTATCAGTTAGAAAAATTTTGTCCATCTGGTATTTAATCCCACACTTACCGCTTCCCTCACAGCATCCTCTTTATACTCCTTCGATGAAACACTGCTGTGCATTTATTTACGCCTGCGCTTGCGGAGCGACAGTGCGTTTTGTTTTGAGTGGCGTGAGTGTGTGTGTGTGTGTGTGTGTGTGTGTGTGTGTGTAAACTAAATAACTCGGTTATTATACTGTTTTAACTAAATATGATGAAAGGGTTAAGAGACAGTCAATGACTAAACCTACTGTTTTCAGAACAATGTGTCAAAGGTCAAAGTCACTGATACATCAGACGCTAACTGAGCAACGTTAACTTCAACAGTTTTCATTCTGTTTAGACCAAACTTGGAGGAACGACTGACGGTAAGACAAATGTGAAGTCATTCAATTTTTAGAACACTCAGTCGAAGGTCAAAGTTCAAACTGTATATTTGCTTAACAAAATAAATGGAACAGTTTCTATATGTCTATCTATTTATTGCCAGACGCCTCAATCCCGAAAGGGGTGGCCAATAACAAATCGCCTCCATGTCGCTCTGTCCGCTGCCAATTCAGTGCCTTGCTCCCAGGTCAAATCCCCCTCTCTCGTTTACCTCTCCACTGCATCCCTCCATCTTATCCTCTGCCTCCCACTACCTCTCCCCTCCTCCACCTCACTCGCATACTCTCTCTTCGTTAGTCTCTTGCTCTCCATCCTCTCCACATGACCAAGCCATCTCTGTGTGTTTCTCCTAACGCTTCGTATCACATCAGTATCCACACCACAACGCTCCTTCACATCCTCATTTGTCAGTCTGCCTCTCCATGTAACTCCACATGCACCTCTCAGATAATTAATTTCCACTGCTCTCAGTCTTCACTCGTGTCCTTCCAACAGTTTTTTATCCAATATTAAATTGATTTAAACCAATATCTGAGGAATGATGGAAGGTAAGGAAGAATTAAGTTATTTAGTTTTGCGAAAAATCGGCCAAAGATCAAGTTTAGAGGTCAGAGTGTGTGTGTGTGTGTGTGTGTGTGTGTGTGTGTGTGTGTGTGGGTGGGTGGGTGTGTGTGATAAACAAAATATCTATCTATTTATCTATCTATTACAAGACGCCTCAATCCCGCACGGGGTGGCCACAAACAAATCGCCTCCACGTCGCCCTGTCCCCCGCCATTTCACTGTCCTGCTCCCACCTCACCCCCCCTCTCTCATATACCTCTCCACTCCATCCCTCCATCTCATCCTCGGCCTCCCCCTTCATCCACCCCCCTCCACCTCACTCACATACACTCCTCGTCAGTCTTTCACTCTCCATCCTCTCCACATGGCCAAACCACCTCAGTGTGTTCCTCCTAACGCTTCCTATCACATCCACATCCACACCACAAAGCTTCTTTATATCCTCACATGTCAGCCTGTCTCTCCATGTGACTCCACATGCCCCTCTTAAATAACTTATTTCCACTGCTCTCACTCTTGACTTGTGTCCTTCCAACAACGTCCAAGCTTCACTTCCATACGTTAGAGATGGTATCACAATACTGTCATGTAGTAACTTTTTCACTTCCATGCTCACTTCCCTGTTTCTTATCACTGCTATCAAGGAACCAGCAACCTTTCTTCCTTGTTGTACCGTCTCAAGCACTTCACCCTCCAAACTTCCATCCTTACTCATCACACTCCCGAAGTACTTAAACGTACTTACATTTTCCATTTCCTCACCATCCAACCTCACTGTACATTCACTGACTTCACCTCTCTCAAAGACCATCACTTTACTCTTCCCTACATTCACCTTTAGATTCCGTTTCTTACACACTCCCCCAAGCTCATCCACTTACAGTTTTAATCATATTTTAGTCATGCTTGGTGGAAGGGTTGAGGGAGTGCCAAGAAGCAGATTATTATTATTTTTATTTTTTCAATTAGTCAAAGGTCAAGGTCGGTGTCACAAGGTGAGGTCAATTGAAAAAGTTTTTATTCGATGTAGACAACACTTTGCGGAAGTGCTTAAGTTAAAACATGGATAAGGAGATTATATTTTTGAGAACCATCAGTCGAAGGTGAAGGTGACAAGGAGGATAATATCAAAGGTCAAGATCATTGGGCAAAGTCAACTCAGACAGTTTTCATCTGATTTGAAGCTAAGTTGGTGTAAGGGCGAGATTGAAGTATATAGGTGTTGAAAGTAATCAGATGAAAGTCAGGGTTACAGGGCAAATTCAGACATTTTGCCGTCAGACCCGATGACAGGCTTGGGTGTTGCATTCTCTGAGTGCTCCTTTCTGTTTTATCAGATGGCAAACAGTGAAGACTGATGAGTTTTATTAGGCATTTGGGGGTCTTTGTTTAATAATTATTCACAATTAAACACACGAGTGTGTTAAAACACCTGATACTACTTATTTTTACATTGTATTGTTTAAATTTTAAAAACAATGAAAGTCTCCCCAGGATACAGTTAATCAGCTGGCAATTCTGATTTTGCAAAAACACTATCTGTGTCGCTAGTTCAAACAAGGTTGGGAAAATCTTGATGTATTTTGAAGTCTCAAGCCAAATATTCTCCACAATATCCAGTCAGACTTTCGTTGTATGGAATCCATTTTCTTTCGTACCTATAATATGTACAGTACAATATATTACTCTATCTGGTTTCGTCTGACACAGACGAGTAAACCACAAGGATAATGTAAAAGGGTATATAATGTACACTCTACAAGAGAGACGCATGGGAAGCACACGAGGAATATACCATTTTAACTTAAGGCCAGTCTCGTGCAACCAGTCACAAGACAAACATATCACATCCACCGAGGTCCAACGGTGGACAAAGCGTATATTCGTATAAGTAGTTACGGCTAGATATCAGTAAACTACATGAACTACTGTGTGAAGACTAGGCTTACATTCAGCAGGTGTTTTGTTCTGGAGCTACACTGACACACAAGCACAGACAAGCAACGTATATAACAAGTCGCTCCTCAGTGATGGGGCAAGTGTTATGGCAGTGCCCTGTGTTTTGTCAGGAAAACGAAAATAAAAACCAGGAGGCTGTAAACCACCTCCGATGTAGCGTTAATAGAAACATTTTAAAATTCTTTAAGTGTAAAGCACCCCTGCCTGAGAAAATAAAAACTCTCTCTCTCTCTCTCTCTCTCTCTCTTTTATTTACTGTCATCACAAATACATTGTTAAGTCTCTTGCTTCATTTTTTTTTTTTTTAAGAATTTGGTCTACTTTCAGATTTGCTTTCGTCTTCATTGGTATACCTTTCATCATCATCATTCATCATGAGTTCGTCGCTTTCAGTTGCCACGCAATTCATATTTCTTTTAACCTGTACTTCCATTTTATTCTCGGAAATGAAGTCAGGACCTTACACGGCTGAACCCGGATGAGAGTTTCCATTCTGCTGTCTCTTCATTCGCGGTTTACAGGCCTTAGTTATGAACTGTTTTTTACAACTAGGGTGTTAAATGAATCCTCTCCACGTGACGGTGTGCCCTCGTCAGAAGGGTCAGGATGCTCTGGTCAACTCCAAAGCCACAGAGACAAAGACCGATTTTATTTACGAAAGTGTAGGCATGAAACTGACATCACTGCAAAGAGAGTTCAAGATATATTGTTTTCTGTACCCATAACAATCTATTCATACAGCTCACGGGAAATCGACAATATAAAATAATATAAGAAATAAAATTAAATAAATATGCGTGTCACTCCCTCATCAGGTGGTGTGCAAGGCGATGGGTATTGTGTGGGTGTGGGGATGGCTATGATTTTGGCTGTGGCTGTGCCTGTGTTTGGTGTGACTGTGGGTGTGGGTGAGGGAGTGGGTGCAGGTGAGAGTGTAGATGTGAATGTGGGTGTGGAACTGAGTATGGATGTTGGTGCACGTTAGGGTGAGGGTGTGGATGTGGATATGTATGTGGATGTGAGTGTGGATGTAGGTGTGGGTACGTGTGAGGCTGAGGGTGTCTGTGGAAGTGTAAATGAGGATTTGACCGTAGATGTGGATGTGACTGCAGGTGTGAATATACAGCATGTAGTTGTAAATGTGGGCGTGGGGGAGGGTATAAATGTGGATGTGAATGTGATTTAAATGTGGGTAAGGCTGTGGGTATAGATGGAAGTGTGTGTGTGGATGTGCCGCGGGTGTGGCTGTGGATGTGAGTGTGGCTGTATGTGTATTGGTGAGAGTGCATATGTAGGTGAAGCTGAGGGTGCTGGTGTGACTGTAAGTGAGGCTTGTGGGTAATGTAAGCATTGCTGTGGGCGTGGGTGTGCGAATGGGTAAGGGTGTATTTGTGGGTAACAGTGTTGGTGTGTTTGTGGATGTGGACGTGGATGTCGGTGTATGTGTTGTGGGTGTGAGTCTGTGAGTAGGTATGACTGTAAGTGTGTATGTTGGTGAGACTTAGGGTGTTTGTGAGAGTGTGGTGGTAGAGGGTATAGTGTGGATACAAGTGACGATGTGGTGGTGTTCTGGAAATAAGTTTGGATGTTGTGCATGTGGGTGAGACTGCTGGTTAGGGTTTAATTGTATCAAATACCACCCAATGAAAAGATTGCATAGTCTAACAAAGTGGCGGTAAAAGATGAGACCAGATCATAACAAAGAATCCGTTGCACAAGACACAGATCACACGAAACTTTGACTTTGGGATCCTAGCGTGGCAATATCCAGTTAGTATCTTTTGGCACTAACTTTATGCATCTGTTAGGCTTTTCTTTTAACTCCAGTTTTGCTGGTCACTGGCATATTTTTCCCCTGGGATTTCACTACCCTAGGATGAATGATTGTGACTACCTTCAAGACTCACTTTCATTGTTCAACATTCACTTCATTTAATATCTAGCTATCATTTTCCCATTCTTTATTTATTATACCACTTAGTTATCAGGTGTATAGTAGCATCAGGTGTAGCTATAATTTATAACAGTCATGTGCTCTTTCAGCTTGAATATTGCTCACCCTTGTGGAATGGATGTGGACAGGCTGCACTAAAAACAACTAGACAAAATTCAGAACAAAGCTGTTGGAATTATTACTAACCCTGCTATTATAAATAAACTACCTCCCCTACAAGTAAGAAGAAATGTTGCCTCCCTTGCATTATTTTACAGATACATTTCTGGCAAATGCCCAGACAATGTTGCATCTATTATGCCACCTCTCCATGCCTTCCCTCGTGCTACAGGGGCATCTGATAGTGCTCATGACTGGAATGTCACAAAGCCTTATTTCAGAACTTCTGCCTATCAAAATTCTTTCATTCCCCGAATTGCATCTCCTTGGAACTCACTTCCCCGGAGCTGTTTCCCCCCAAACTTCAACCTACAGCTGTTTAAGTCCAACTGCTGTAGATATTTTATGAATGGAGGATGCCACTAATCTGTTGTATAGATTATTTTTCTTATTCATTTGTTTTTCATTCCTCTGTTCTGTTATAAAAAAAAAAGGGGGGGAGGGTGATTTGAATTCTCTTGTGAAGAAACAATTATTATGCAGTCTACAGCTTACTTCCTAATGCCATTCTAAAATGAATTTGTAGTTTGCAAGTAGGACACTGAACCCACCGAAAATGTCCACATTTTATTCATTCATTTATCGACTGATTTGTACATCTGAGAAGGTCAAGGAGTAAATATTCTACATCTGTCAAACGAACTGTATTTGAAACGACTGTCAAGATGTACGGATTGAAAAAATGCAGAAACATATGGGATAAAAAGATGCACAAACAAGAGCTTTTGGGATGGGATGGGATTGAGATTCAATACCCATTACTGCATTCCACATCATACTTACAAAACGTTTGTAGCTGGTGGAATGTAGTAATGGATATATAACTCTGAATCTCCTCCCATCCCAAATGCTCTCTTGCTGCTGTGTTTTTTTTTTTCCTTTTTTTAACCCTGGTTTCTTTTATTCCCCTTTCCTTGGGAGAAGCAGCCTAGGTATATAGATATAAATAGATTGTTTCTACACTTTTCCCAACCATCATCTAATGAATCGTTTTAGAATAAAATGATTTTTATGGAAATTAGCTACTAAACAAACATTACCCCCACTATAAAACGACTTTTAGCTGTATGATAATCGTTACCGTGATTACTGACACACCATAGTAAAATGATTTCATAGAATGGAGCAACTTGAGTCTGGTGAGTTGTACATATATGAGACAAGATCAGGTAATCCATAAAAAGTTTGTGCGCTGTACTTATGTGCTGTAGCTAGAATGTCGCTGTAATTATGAAAAGGCACATACCATACCTGGTTGTGACGAAGTGTCTTCATGCTTAACACCATCGTAGATACCTTTTCGTTATGGAGTTGTCTGAGATGGAAAGTAAGAAAGAAATCGATATTACTGCGACCTTATTTTACGATTCTTGCTAGGGTTAGCAGAGCATTGTGAGTAGTTTGCACTTATATAGCTAAGATCAAAGTTCGTATGCACAACGCTGGGCTTCGCGAGCATTTTGGTATGTGGGTCCCTATACTTTAAGTTTATTTTTTTGGTAAGGAAGAAGGAACTAATGGCCAAAAGAGCCTGGAATAGCTGTTCACTCCAAGAGAAAGACAAAATACAAGAGAGAGCCAAAATCAACATCCGATCATTTCGACATGCCTGGACACACTGTGTTTGAAAAACTGGAGATCATAGGAAGCAGGAAATGCAGACAGAGGGAGACAGTTCCACAGTTGACCTGTTGCATAAATGAAGGACTGGGAGCAACGGTTAACTCTTGCATTAGAGAGTTGGGCAGAAAAGGGATGAGAGTTTCCTGCTAGACGGGTGCTACACGCCAATCGTAGAGGTGGAGGGATGCAAGCAGACAGTTCAGAGGAGCAATGACCATTGAAGTGGCGACAGAAAAGAGATAAAGATGCAACAGTGCGGTGAAGAGACAGAGGTTGAAGGAAGCCAGTAAGAGGAGAGTTAATGAGACGAAAAACCTTTGACTCCACCCTATTGAGAAGAACTGTATGTGGGGAACCTCCCCTTACATGAGAGTTGTACTCCATACAGGGATGGAACAGAGTCGGCTTAGCACACCTAATCTCTTGGAAGCAGATTTTACAAGAGATGTAATATGATCTTTCCAAGATAAGTCAGGAGTGAATGAAACCTTAAACATATTCAAGGATGATGCAGGATTAAGCTGATTATTATTAACATTAGTGGGTACACCTGTAGAAGATTTTGTCATGTCGATAGGTATAAGAACTGTGTCTTTGATGCACTAAAAACAACAAGATTATTTTTGCCTCAGTCGGAGATACGAGCCAAGTCAGACATTAGGTGCATCATAGCCTCATCCCTTGTTTGTTGAAGGAACTGCTGAGATGGGCATTGCAGGAACCGAATGGAAAGGTGAAGGGTGGAGTCATCACCGTATGAGTGGATAGGGTTAGATGTACAGCTTAGAAGGTCATTAATGAATAAAAGGAAGAGAGTTGATGATAGGACAGAGCCATGAGGAACACCACTGTTGATAGATCTAGAAGAACGATGACAGTCTAGAACAGCTGCTATAGAACGACCAGAAAGGAAGCTAGAGATGAAGGCACAGATAGAAGGATAGAAACCGAAAGAGGGCAGTTTGGAAATTAAGGATTTATGCCAGACTCGATCGAAAGCCTTTGAGATGTCCAGTGCAATAGCAAAGCTTTTGCCAAAGTCCCGAAAGGAGGATGACCAGGAGTCTGAAAGGTAGGTGAGAAGATCGCCAGTGGAGCTTCCCTGACGAAAAACATACTGACGATCAGAAAGAAGGTTGTGATAGGAAAGATGCTTTAAAATTTTTCTATTAAGAATTGACTTGAAATCTTTTGAGATACAGGATGTTAAAGCAATTGGACGATAGTTAGAAGGTTGGGAATGGTCACCCTTCTTTGGGACTGACTGAATGAGAACAAACTTCCAGCAAGAAGGAATGGTACAAGTTAACAGACAAAGGCAAAAGAGTTTGCCTAGGCATTGTGTAAGCACAGAAGCACAGTTCTTGAGAACAACAGGAGGGACTCCATCAGGCCCATATGCCTTGTTAGTATTGAGGCCTGTGATGGCAGAAAAAAACATCAGCTGAAGAAATTTTAATGGCAGCCATGAGGAAGCCAGAGGGAGGAAGTGATGGAGGAACAGCACTGGAATCATCTAAGGTAGAATTGGAGGAGAAAGCATGAGCGAAGAGATCTGCTTTATCAATAGAAGAAATAGCTAGAGAACCATCAGAGTAGAAAAGAGGAGGGAAGGATGCTGAGGTAAAGTTGTTAGAAAGGTTTCTGGCAAGGTGCCAGAAGGAGCGAGAAGAATTAAAGTTGGAGAGTTGAGAGCATTAGTATGGATGAAATTATTTTTAGCAGAGCGAAGAACAGACAGCATGATTCCGGGCAGAAACGTATAAAAGATGCGATTCAGGGGTCGATTGGCTCTGGAACCTTTTATAGGCCCTCTCCTTGTTGCGGACAGCATTAGAACAAGCGTGATTAAACCAAGGCTTTCTTGCATTAGTCAAATAAAAAAAAAAATAAAATAAAATTTGGTTTTACGCCAGGTATCCCCGAAGGGCTAAGGCATTGCCCCTGAGTAGAGGACTTTGGACTGGAGCATGTAGCATTTTATGACCGGATGCCCTTCCTGATGTCTACCAATGACCCTTGGGTGGATTCGATCCTCCAACCCTTCGGTCAGAGCGGAGCACTCTAACCTACTGAGCCACGGCTGTATATGAGAACGGAATGTATGCTTCCATGCCCGAGAGAATAACCTCCGTTATGCGCAAGGCACACTCAGATGGCTCCCGGCCATGGAAGCAATAATCATTTCATGGAAAATCAAAGAAGTTCTGCCTGAGGGCCTCCCAGTCCGCAGGTCCAAAGTGACACAGACAACGTTTCTTTGGAGGGTCCACAGGCCGTACCGAAGTCATAGGACAGGTTAAGGTGATAAGATTGTGATCAGAGGAGCCAAACGGAGAGAAAAGATTAACAGTGTAAGCAGAAGGATTAGTTGTAAGGAAGAGGTCAAGTATGTTGGAGCTCTCTCCAAGGCGGTCAGGGATACGGGTAGGGTGCTGTACAAGCTGCTCTAGGTCATTAAGGATAGAAAAGGTGTAGGCTTGTTCACCAGGTGGATCAGTGAAAGGAGAGCCAAAGGTGGTAGTAAACACCGAGGAAGGAGAAATGGATTGAATGTATTCCATTGTAGAAGTAAAATAGTCGATGAATTTTTGATAGTCAGTTGAATTAGGGGATAAGTAAACAGCGCAGATATATTTAGTCAGAGAATGACAGGAAAGCCGAAGCCAGAGTTTAGAGAATTCAGAAGAATCGAGTTCAGGAACATGAGAGCAAGATAATTCGTTGCGTATATATACACAACAGCCACCTTTGGGTTTGAAGTGAGTATAGAGAAAGTAGGAGGATGCAGAAAAGGGTTTGCTGTCATTTGCCTCAGACAGCTGAGTCTCAGTTAGGAAAAGAAGGTGAGGTTTAGAGGAGGAGAGGTGGTGCTCAACAGAGCGATAGTTAGAGGAAAGGCCTCAAATGTTGCAGAAATGAAGAAGTGAGTCAGACAGTGGTTGCAGGCATTTCTCTGAGTCGTCACCAGGAAAGGGGCTGAGAGACATCATTGGAAAATGAGCCATCCCAACATATTACGAACTACATAGTAGGCACTGTCTCGCTTACTGATATCCCTATGTTATTGTCATTGTTTAGAGAAAGATGCCATAGTCCTGAATAGTTAACCGACATGTACTTGGAGACTGTGGCTGGAATAAGGACGCAGGCCTCAGGTTAACTTATTCAATCCGGTGACGTATTTTATTTTTTAATCCTCCTATCTCAGAACTATTTATCTTGGCTTTATGTTGAACTCTTGTAGTAGAAAGGTATACTGAAGCAATATCTAACCCCTCCTGGTCGAAAAGTCCCTCCAAAGCTGAATAAAGCCGTCTGAATGGAACAAGTATGATATGTAAAACAGGTTCTCGTACTAAAGTGGCTAAGATGTGGAATAAAATCAGTGAATGAAAAGTAACCTGCGTGTATTTATGGTTAAGCAAGAGAATAAGGAAATGATCGAAGAGAAGTGGGTAAAACTTGAAGGGCGAATAAATGGAAACGAGGAAGGAGAAAGTGAAGAAGGTAGCGAAACAGATGAACAATCAAATGAGCAAGAGAAAAGAAAGACAGGGAATGAGTACGTGTACGTCAAAATAAAGAAAGGTGAGTGTAAGTAAATGTAAATTAGTGACGAAGGGTGAGAGTGAATAAGCCAGAGCCATAAAGGGTGAAACTGAGTAAATGAAAGTCAGAACAAGGAAAGGTAAGATGAATTTAAATGTGAGCCAGAGAAAGAAGAGATGAGAGAGTGTAAATACTAAGGCAGCTAAAGAAGAGGTGAGAGTGAACTTATATATAATTCAGAGTAAGGAAGGACGAGAGTGAGTTTAAATGAAAGGGAGGATAAGGTAGGATGAGTGTGAGTTATGGAGCTGTCAGGGGACGGGGCTCGCTCAGGAAGGGAAGAAGGAAGGGCTCGTATGTTAGCCTCGAAGTTAGTAGGGACAGGGAACAGACCAGCCGAGTGGGGAAGCATCCTTAGTTTAAATCCATGGAACATTTTTGGAATTGTTGTATAAGCAATGGTGGCAAAAGTGAATGTTTTTAGGCTCCCAGCTTTTCTACAGGAAGACAGAGAAGAGTGCGGTCAAGGAGTCTGTTCCCAGAGTTCCTTAAAATAACGCCTTCACTCCAATGACTTCAAATATTTTCTTGCTACGTTAAGACGATTTATTATCTAGCTTACGAGAGATGCCATTGATTGAAAAGGATGCTGAAGGATATATTTAACTATTCCGGTTCGAACTATTTTTCCTAAACGTGAGTACAATTGTCTGTAGGTGACGTGAATAAAATACGTAACCTGACAAAAAAAAAAAAAAGCACCTACGGAAAAATTTGACACATAGTGGGGATACAAGAACTGCAGTAAATACATCTTACCACCTAATTTCAATTTTGGTGGTTTCTAAGAATAACTTTATAGAACTGCCTTGTTGGGCTCATGGCTGACTTCATTCCACATACCTACAAGCAGCCCATTTTGCTCGAAGAAAAATAGGTAAAGAACGAGTTGGGGAAACATACAAAAAGTTATGACGAGGAACTGCAAGTCTGAATGATAGAATTACTGCGACTGAAAGGTGATCAAATATAGACTTAGAAGAGAATTTAGTACAGCTACAAAAAGCTATGACGAGGAACTGCAAGTCTGAATGATAGAATTACTGCGACTGAAAGGTGATCAAATATAGACTTAGAAGAGAATTTAGTACAGCTAGTAAGGCAAAGAAAGGTGGTGATGGAAGGGGAAAGGAGAAAGTGATTTAGAAAGGAGACAAACGGAATAATGTATATGACTATGTATATTATACACAGCAATGGAGATACACAGTTCACACAGATCGTATAGTCGAAGCAAGTTAGTGAGATGTTGATCCAAGCATTCTTTGTCCACAACTAAAGTAAAAGGAGGATTCCCCATCCATTAGTTCTTCTGGCCAAGATATCTACAGGAAAACGATATGAACAATACTCCTTGCAGGAGAGTATTGCCCTGAACATTTTCTGGATGTAGACACATTTTCATTGATATATCGAAGTATGCAGTGAGTTGACCTATTACCTTCAGAAATTAGATAGACAGATATAGATAAATATAAATATAGATATATTTACTCATATATATCAAGATTTTTATTTTATTCATTTATTTTCATCTTATTTACTTTCACGTATCTATTTATATAAATATATATGTGTATTTATTTTTCCAGTTGTGATAGGTTTGGGCGCTCACCAGCCACTCACTCGATATCGTGCTGCTTTGGGTGTCTGCCCTTTCCCCTCTTCTATCCTTCCTCTTCTTTCTTTCCTTCATTCTTTCCTCTTTCTTCTTCCTACGGGTGATTTTACGCTTCCTCTTCTGGCTTTCTTTCTTTCATTCTTTCTTCTTCCTTCTGCCTATGGGTGGCTCTACACTGAGTGACAAGCCAAATGGTTTCCTGTACACCAGGAAACCATTTACTATGCTGGGTGGTAACCATACAACCAACTATGGCGCCTGGTGGTTTAGTGGGTAATGAAGGCGCTCCAATCGGACTGCGCCTGTGTAGGTTTGTATCCAAGGGTTGATTGAGGTTTATTGCTCACGTAATGCCACTCAGAGATGAGGCTGGTCACTCTCATTTTAAATGCCAGGACCAACTTGTCTAGCCCCGGATTCCTACGCTCCTGATGGGGCGACATAGGATTGGATGATGGATGGATGGTTATTATTCTTATCAGCACTCATATTCACGATTTCATGATTACATTTCCAGACTAATTAGCCCGAAAGTATTTTTGCCAGTAACTGGAAATCGTGTTTAAAAAATTCTGTACAAGGACTGAGCTCACAGCGAACGAACAGGATGGCCAGGATTAGCAACACCAACTGACAAGAACAAGATGATCAGAGTGAAGCAGTGTGCAGGGTTCTTTGTGTGGATTGTAAAAAGGTATATTATAGAGGGGGGGGGGGGTGATAAAACTCATGTTCAAAATTTCAAGATGTCCATTTGGTAAATGATTAACACTATTAGTACATAAATCTTGGTACCAAAACTAACGTCATATCTCTTAAAAAGAAAACCCACCCCTTGACATTCAAAATTAACACAGAAATGGGTTTTTCTGCCCATTCTGTTGTTTGTATGCCCTGGCTTGTCTTATTGTCTGCTAGTACAGGGCTTGAAATACTTTTCTCAGAATTGAATAGCAGCACATGTTGATCGTAAAAATGATTGCTTTAGCATTTACATCAATTAAAAAGGGTTATTGGATTGCAATATGTGTATTTTCAAGCGCAAGTTGGGGTGCGTTACTGCTTAATTCAAGAATTGTAGTAAAAGTGATTAAAGACTGTTTTAGAATAATTAACATTTTTATTTCAAACTTAAAACACTCAGTTATGTGGCATGGAAAGAACTATCTTATGAGGATGCCAGTTGGTCAAGGCTTTGTTGGATTTCTCATATTCTAGTGTGGTTCGGTCGCTCCTATTGCCTAGATACGACATTAGGGCCTCTTCAAACTCCTGTGCAGTTTTCATCCTTCTCTTCCCACTGGGCAGTGTAACCTGGACGCGGAAGATAGGAGCGACTTTAGGCAGAAGTGTGGTACCCTCTCTGGCGAACTGAAGCTCCAGCTTCATCCTCTGCTGCTTGTCCTTGTCGCTCAGAGTTGGATCCGCAAGGAATTGCTCAAGTTCCTCACTGTCAGTAAAGAGACCATCACTAGATTTGAGTTTTTCTAGCATGTCCAGTCGTTTCCCCTCATTTTTCTGAGCCATTTCCTGCTTGTGCTCTGCTCCCGTCTCAAATTTCTCCTTTTTGTATTTACTCCAGTTGAGTTTGACCTTTTTAGCTTGAGCTGCTGCCTTGAAAGCTCTAAAGGAAGGAATCTGTCCGGTTCTTAATTCCTGGCTCTTCTGCAGGATAACTGACCTGCTGACTACATTCAATGTGCTTAACTTCCTCAGTCTATAGTCCACTTTGCCACACTATCTCTCCACTCCAATGTTGTGCACAGGGGTTTCACGATGTTACTTGCCAGGTCGCTCACATGATAGTCCATTGGGAAGGCCTCCTCATCTATACCATTGTCCCTCCTCTGCCTGGCTAGAACCGTCTACAGGTGGGGCAGCATTAGGTTGGTCAGCTTTTTCACCTCCTCTAGGTGCTCCTCACCTAAGTCAGACACGGAGTTCGGGACTTCTTCCTTGTTGTTCTTCTTCACACCAGTGAAGAGATCTTAGACACCCCAGGGTATTCAGACTTTGTAAATTTTGTTACGACATCACTGATGGGCTGACCCAAGGCTGTGTGCAGTCCATTGTAGAACTCTCTGAGCTCAGTATGGACAGCGTCTTTTTCTGGTGTCGTGGCATATAAAGGTTCCACCAAGTGCACACCCAGGCAGGCAAACACCACAAGGACGACTTTAAGATAGGGAAGTTGCAATGCTTCTTTGACCAGGCAGGCTAAGCGATTGTTGATGTGAGGATTCTGCCTCAGAAACTCTGCTTGGTGATCATAATTGTATATTTAGACTGCTGCTCCCCTGCAGAGGCACCCAAACCTGCTAGCTTTGTAGGCAAACGGGACAGTGGATAAACGCCTTTGCTGTAGGAAGACACGGAATTCTTTGTAGTGGTCCCAAGGCTTGTGTGAAAATTCAGGAACTACCAGCTTGAGGCACATGTTCAGTACTTGCACAAGCAGACTGGTATTTTTGCTGTCTACCTCCAGATCGACCATGAAACCCTTCAGAACCTGCTCCATCTTCATATCTGTCTCTACCAGCCTCATGACCTTATTCATGGCAGTGCTGAACCCCAGTGAAGTGTGAGTGCCACAAAATAACTGTCCTGCGGGTGTTTCCAGGTCGTACATCTACGCCAGCAGCTTTGATAAGCCCTTGTTGTGCTCTGTGCTGTCTGTCATATGGGCATCTACAAGCTTATACACGTCCTCTGCACTGCTGACAGATGCCAGTATCTCAAACGCCATATCCACCTGCATTGCAACGTGCCCAGTTGTCTCTCCATAGATTGGCAGAATAGGTAGAGGAAATAGGCTGTCCTGACCTACATGCAGCCCTTGCACCGTGAACTGGCCTTTACCTTTGTTTGTGGTACTCTCTGATGCATGAGTAATCTTCTTACCCTTCTGTTTCTCCTCCTCAAGCTTGCCCACAACTAGTGACAAACTCTGGGTCTCAATTTGGTGCAGAGCTGTCCTTATGTTGCTGTTGGTTGGCACTGTATCTAAGTAAAATATCACATTCTCGAGGGCTTTTCCAAAACAGTGTGTTGCGAACCTCACTTACAGCTTCGCTTGATTCACTAACAGAAAGTCCCTTTCCTGAGAGATTGCCCACAGTTTGGTAAAAGTCATCGCTTACTTTTCTCTCTGAGACTCGGATGTGCTGACATTCTTGCAGTAGCGGATTATCTGTGTCTGCCTCAGCAACATCCTTGAAGACCTTTCTCATCCTTAGCTTGGGGTCAGCTGCAACCTCACTCTTCTTGCCATCATTATCTTGTGTGTCGGTCTCACAGATCTTTTGTCGCTTTTGTACTCGGTTCTCTTGCTCTTCTTCACTGCAGCTGGTGGGAATCTCACCAGTTTCTACGAGAATATCAGTGATCTGGTCAAAGGTCTTGTACTGGAACTGTTGGTCTCTCTTCCTCCTGTGTTCATCCTGTCTCTCTCTCAGCCTTTGGGTTCTAATTGTACTGTGGTACCACACGAGATCCACACCTTTGTGACTAAACATCTTCCACTCTGTCTTCTGGTCTTCATAATAATTATATTCCATATCACTCATGCTCACCCCCCACTCCTGCTCCAGATGTTGCCGCCGCACAGGGTCCTCTGCATAAACGTCAAAGAGCTCACGCATTCTATCAAGTAACTCCTTATACTGCCTGACAGTTTTTGAATCTTCCTTCCCTTTCTGTTCATATCTCTTTCTGCCTTCACTAAACTGTGTCCTAAGGTTGTTTACCCTCCTCTGGATGGTGCTCAAGGACACAGAGAACACGGTATCATGGTAGTACTTAGCATAGATCTGCTTCGCTATCTCTCGTACCGCCATGTCAAGTCACCTTGCCAATGCCCACCACTTCCATGTGGTACCTAAGCATACCTATTATACTCTGCACTGTGGGCAGTTTTGTTGGTGGTTGAAAATATTTGGATGGAGGAAAGTCCTTATTAGCATCATATTCTTTAGCATCAGATCTAGTTCTTTGCTTGGATGTGGGTTTAATACTGCTTGCCATGCTGTAACTTAACGTTATAGTTTTATGCTTGTTTTATCACATCAAACTCGGCTGATTTCTCTAAAACATATAAATAGAAAATATCTTCAATCACAGAAAATATTCATGTCTCTTTTTAATTCTGAGATCAGTTTTGCACAAATATCTTACAGATTTTATACTCATATAGAAGTATGTCTGATTCAATGACCACCTGTGATATTTACTGATATTAGTCCATAAATAATATTCGTAAATATAATTAAATTGTCAGTTATGTTCTTACGTATGAAAGTATTACACTTCAGTGGTGTGACCAATATATAATATACTAAATTGATGCAAATGGGCAATTTATCACTTTCATACCGACCATCCGCCAGTGTGTATAATGTTGATTTTTTTTTGGGTGGGATGTTAATTTTTTTTTTTCCCATGCCAGATACCCACTTCCTGTGCAAATATCTCTAAAATGACCCAATTCATCACCTCTGAAGTGGACGTTATTGTATTTCAAAATTTTAGTTTTCAGCCCAATTATCACCCCACACTAATTAGGTGACACATTTCGAGGTATGAACAAAATGATCAATAAGCGTAAGTATGACATGAAAAGATTCAACCTAAGCATTGCTACTGTGAAGCAGATGGGAAACTAGTCATCGAATCAGTTGGAAGAAGTCGAAGTTCGTACGATATGAACACGACAGTTGGCGCAGGTGTTTAGAGGCTGCTTTCATTGTCCACAGTGAGAATTTTAACCAAGACAAAGGATTTTTATGTCAGTCAAACCAATGGCCAATCTTCTACCTAGCAGAGCACCTGTTTAGCTCATAGTCATATTTAAAAGACGTTGCCATACCTCAGGCCTGATCTATGTCGGTCATTGCATTCACTATTTCTCATTTCTGAAGATCCCTCATAGGCGAAACGTGAGTCCTGCCTCTGCCTGTCGTCTTTTTCTTTTCTGTAACAAATTATGATGAGTAGAAGGAATCCTGTTTTGAGAACCAAGAGCGATTGAAAGCCAAAAAGATCCATACACGTCACATGGCCAAAGATTCCACTCAAAATTTCTCCACCTAATTCAAAGGCAATGTTTAACACGTGACCACCCTGAAGGAGAACCACTTGCAAGCATACTATTTAAATGTACTAACAATGTTTCTACATAAGTAAATTTCCATTTCAGAGGATCGTACAGGGGTGTCCAAGAAGTAGCATCACTCTGCCAGTCCATACCCTGATCAAAAGTGAGCAAATGATGGGAGTTAATCAGGATATTTCGGCAGTTCAGGTTGCCGAAATCAGCGGTTAAAGACCATTTCGTATTGGTATTTCGGCAGTTCAAGTCACCGGAATCAGTGGTTAAAGACCACAGCGTACTGGTATCACGTCCTCCACGACCACGAATTAGCCAAAGGGACACACCACCGCCCTTGACCCAGGACCCCAAGATCATGAGATGATGGAAGAAGGGCCAGGCCGAACACAGACAGAAACACTCTTCACAATACCTTACCTACAAAAAGAGTTCAAGTTAAAAAATCTTTTAGAGGTGATGAGGTGAAACACAGGGAACAGTAGAGCACTGAGCAGAAGGAAGCTTCTGACGATAATCGTTAATAGGTGAAGATGCACAGAGAAGAAAAAGAAGGACAGAAAAGAAAGTGGAGGAACAGAAGAAGTATGTGTGGAAGGAGGAAAAGATGGCTCGTCAATAGCAAAATTTGTTGGAGCAGTCATCCTGTATGAGTTTGGTTTCAGAGTTTGACAGATCTTTATTCTTGAATTCATTATCCCTACGGATGAATGCACGTAACAGTCCTCAAAATTTCTAATCTTTAATTACGGTTTTGTGCCTGAACTAAAAAGTCTCTCTCCTTTATGTCAACATTTGGGGCATTACTGTGTTGTTTGTGCAGCATCTCTGCAGTGGAAAGATCCAAATTATCTTGAGTATACTGAGACTTTTTCTTGGGAATCTGATAGTCTTACCTTAGTATAATCATCTGTCTTATAGGGTGGACATGGTTTTGCCTTCATTAATGAGTAAGGTAGGTGCTTACCAAAGCAGTGCAATGCATTGAATAGCGTTTCATCAACTGATGTATTTGTGGACCAGTTGTTAGAGGCAGCCGTCTGAGGGATCCACACATCCCATGCGATGCTCTGATACCTTAGACACTCCATCACCTTACAGCTTGGCTCTCCATTAGATCATTATATGCAGGATGAGGAGGTACAACATTGCACTTAGAGATACCATACTGACGGCAAGCTTCCGTAGGAAAAGTATTTCATCTCAATACCATTATCTGTAATAATCATATTAGGCACAGTGAATGGGTAAATAATGAAATCAATGAAGGCACATGCAACACTTTTTTATGGCTTTGTCTCAGAGGCACGAGTACACAGAAACGTTTGTGATAAACTGTGACAAACAAATATTCGGTGCCAGATTCTGTGAGTGGAGGTGTATCGGTACACGGCTAGCACTAAATATCGTGCCACCGCTAGCACCAATAAAATGTATCGTCGCACTGCTGGCCACCAATTTAATGTATCGGTACACGGCTAGCACTAAATATCGTGCCACCGCTAGCACCAATAAAATAATGTAGCCGTTATGGAGTAGCAGTTAACTACATATTAAGTGTTCTGCTGTATAGTATAACTAGACCACCGTGTTGGATCGACGACACTGTCTGTAGTACACGTCAGCTACTCGCCGTCACTCCCCGACACTTCCCACCAAAGGTCCTCTGCCACGAGAAGGTGGAAGCTGGTCTGTTATTAAGTGGTAGCGTAAGGTGACAGAAATGAGCGGATTAAATCTCTCTTTATTGGGTACAGAATAATATAACTGCGACCCGAGAGATATGTAAGAGCGATACAACCTCCCTTTAAAACTGTAAAACGGCCTCTGACACTGTACAGTCACCGAGCGGACAAGGGCGCGGTGCTGAGGTCAGCTAAAAAGTGAGGTGCCGAGCATTACATATACTCTGGGCTTATGCAAAAAGTAGAGATAAATGACAACTCTACTAGCACATTATACACCTCTATAAAATGGTATTAAGTACATTCACATATACCAACATAATAAATGGTTCCCCAGGACTTTACACTTACGCACTGTTCAGATATCTTTTCACTTCTCCTAACCTTCATTTTATAATTAAAACAGGGTGGCCCTTGTGGTCTGCCATCCACCTTCTTCCTATACCACAGCTAACAGCGAAATGATATTTGGTTGTTCATCATTCACACTTCATTACACACTGTTAATTATGACTAAACAGTTTTAAAAATTATTATGTAAAATGTGTGATACTACAACTTCATATGGAAAAAGATGTTGACACCAGAACATCGCTCGGCCACACCATAGACGTCCTCGTCGACATTGTTGTCCTAACTACCATGTAGCCTAACCAGAGTGTAGGGTAGCTAACTATTCAGGAACATCCACTTGCAATCCTCGAGTACAGACACGTGGTATCAGTGGGTTCCTTAACTGGCGCCTTAAATAGTAGCCTAAACCACAAACACAGGACAAGACCACAATAAGTAGAAGACCAACGCCAGGACCAAAATAGGAAGGAGAAAGGTATGAAGGAAGATAGGACAGTACATAAGGCTCTAAATCAGTCCTGTTCAGGTGGGAGAGGAAGGTAAGCTCCGTTAATACATGAGACAGCCTGTTCACATTCAAGGAAGTAACAATGAATGAAGGTAAAAAGGGTCGTAACTGGGATGAGAAGTTCACTGTCAAAGCTAGATGATGCTTGCTAGGCAGAACTGCTATCTCTTTACTGTGTAACTCACAAAAATGGTGCAATATAGTACCCCTTTACTGTAAGGAATTGATTCTGTGAGGCACAAATCACAGTTACATCCTCTGTCTCAAGAAAGTAAAAGTACTGTTTCGCATGAATATGAGCATGGAAAACTGACTTCAACTGAATGGGTTGGAAGGTGCAACGTTGCAGAGCAGAGGAAGTATTGTGTCCAACAAGGCCCTCTTACACTTCTCTACCTTTAATGGTTCGAAGACAAAATGGAAAGCAGGACATACATGGAGATCAAGAAATGAGGCCTTACACTTGTCAAATTCATCCACAGTCGTTTCTGCTACATATTTCTTGTCATCTGAGACAACTAGCACCTCTGGACCCTCTTCAATAACAACAAGTGTATTATTATCAGTAGCAAAAGGGAAGGAAATGAACCGCCATGCCTGGTAAGTTACAGCATTCCTCATTGGTACCAATATCAGGATGCCTTCATGAGTCAACTGGGCCTCTAACAATGGGTAATAATATTCCAGTTGACTCAGATCAAAGAGTGGCATAAGTCCACGCTTCCACATAGCTATATCAAGTGCCTTTGTTAGTATATTAGTAGGCAGCAATAAAGCATTAACCCTGTTCAAACTTGCATCGATTAAGCCGTCCACCATATTGGCTGCATGCTTCTCCAAAGCAGTGGTTGACTCGTCGAGAGCATGTAAGTACTCAGCGAATAACACCAAGTTAGCTAGGGTTAGTAGATTAATTTGGATGTTGTTCACAAGCTCTACTAGATGGTTGGTAGTCCTAATTATCTCGTTAGCTTTGTTAGTGAACTCATCTAACTATTTATACACATGCATGATTAATCTATTATTGGCTTTAGCGGCCAGTGTCAAGTCATGCATCTGTCTACCCAATTGCACTACATCCTTATCTAATGCCGTACCAAAGAGTTAGAAAATCCACAAGTCCTCTCTTAGTACGTGCATGGACATGCTTGGAAAGATCAGAGCGTACGTTAGGTAAAGCTACATGCAAGTTAGTGAGCCTGTCGGTGAGCCTATCTATATGCCTAGTCTGAAGCTCACAAAGCTTCAGTGTCAGAGTTCGTCAATCGTGGGTTTCGATTAAACATCTTTCCCACTTCCAACAGTTGCTGTCTGAGATTCGACAAGCCCTTGGAGATCTCCTTGACAATATCTGGCATTTGGAGATAGCCTTCCATTGGATAGTAGACGCATACTGCATCTTCCACTACCACGCCTTCTCCAAGTGGGCTCTTCAGTGCTCCTGGCATTAACGCAGTCGTGTCCATGTCCGATGTCGTTCCATAGGTCCACCCCAAGCAACGCACGAGGAGTATGAGCCACAGCCACATTTTTTTTTCTGCAAGAGTAGATACTCCCTTAATCACTCTTGTTGTGGGATCGTAGCTTGCTGCGATACTCTTGGTTAGGGACAGGTACGGATGACGACATAGACTGCGATGAAGACAGAGGGCACAACACATCAGACGATAGGCCTAGCTCTTGACTTACTAGTTTGATCCTATCAGCATGTACTGCCTCCTGAGTTCCATTAGCTTCATCCTATAAGTGAGCTTGGAAATTCTCTCAGGGTTGTGGATTATGACCTTCTGGCCTGCCTGTAACGTCTTTTCTTGACTACCTTTGTGTTGTTTCGCCATCATCTCCGCTCTTGAGGCTTTTAATCTTTTCCGTACTTCACTGTGTATACGTTGGAATTTCAACAACTGTACCTTTGCATAGTCTTCTTCGTTGTATACTGGAGTAGGAGGTCCAGCCAACAAATCGTAGGGTAACACTTTCTCTTCTCCATAAAGGATATAATGAGGAGACTTTCCAGTTGATGAATTTTCTGAGGAGTTGATGGTCGCCGCTACATGTGGTAACCAGTCTTCCCAGTTATCCTCCTGATTTGAGGTTATTACTGATCTCAAGACTTCCAGTATCTTCCTGTTTGTTCTCTCCACCAGGTCATTGCTCTTAGGACTGTAAGGCGTTACAAAAACTTGCTTTACTCCATACATACGACAGATTTCTTGTAACACCTGGTTACGAAATTCACTGCCATTATCGCTGAGCAATACCTTAGGTGTAGAGTATGGACAAATCACTGAAGTCACAAAAGCGTGCGCCACCGCCTCTTAAGTTTTCGTCTGTAAAGGTGCTAAAACAGTGAATCGTGAGAAATGGTCCACTGCCACCAGTACATAACTTGAACCTTGATGACTTCTCGGCAACGCTAAGAGATCAATGGAGACTGTATCCCAGGGTTTTTCCGGTAGAGGATATTCTAAGATGGGAGTCGGAAGTCCCGTCGTTCCTCGTATTTCCGCGCATTTGACACATTGACTGACGTGGGCTTCTATGTCCTTCCTCATGGTCGGCCCATAGTATTTCTTTCTCGCCTCACGCATGCATCTATCGTGACCGGGAGGACCCGCTTGAGGTACGTCATGAACTAACTGTAGCACGGCTTGCTGTAAGGTAGCAGGAACAACCACGTTGTTCCGCTTTTACCGTGTCTGAGGAATACTCAGCAAGAGCAACATCCTCAGCTATGGTAGCAGCAATGTTTCTACTCAACGCGTCAGCCACAACATTTTGACGGCCTGGTAAATATCTGACCTCTGGATCAAACTCCATTCCTTGCCAAACCAACGCGCAACCTTACCGTGCAAGTTTTTTCTTTTAAACAAGTCGCGTATGGGTGCATGGTCAGTTAAAACAATTATCCGGTAGCCAAAAATAATATCCCGGAAATGTCCTAACGCCCACACGACTGCTAATGTCTCCAAATGTGTCGTCGAATAGTTCTTCTCTGGGGGTCTTAATGCCCTACTAGCATACGCTATGGTATGTGTCTTTCCTTGCTCATCCTTCTGCTGTAACACCGCTCCCAGACCCAGACCTGAGGCGTCCGTGCACAGATAGAAAGGTTGAGTATAATCAGGAAACGCTAATACGGGTGTTTTCTGACATGGCTTGTTTGAGCTCGTTGAAGCTTTTCTCTTCCGAGGATCCCCATTTCCATGCAGCGTCCTTCTTAAGTAGCGTCGTTAAAGGTGATGCTATGATGGCATACCTGTGGACAAAATCTTATCTGATCCTTGTTCTGTGGTGTAGGAAAATTGGTCATCTAGATACGCTAAGACGTCTTGCCCTAACATCTCGCCAAACAATTGGTTTATCATCCGCTGAAATGTTAAAGGAGCATTACTCAGTCCAAAAGGCATCCGGAGAAATTCAAAGTGCCCACGGTGAGTGCTAAGCAGTAATGGGACGCGACTCTTCGGTCAGCTCCACCTGCCAATACCCTGACGCTAGATCCAGACAAGTAAACTACTTTGTTCACTTGCTGAAAATCCACAACAGGTCTCACACCACCGTCCTTCTTAGGCACTAGAAAGAGTGGTGCCTTCCAAGGCAAGGAGGAAGGCTGGATAACGTCATCACGAAGCATCCTTTCAACTTCCTCATCCACTGCTTCCCTTTGGCTGTGTGGTAGACGGTATGCGGGCACATAAACTGGATTTGTACCAGGGCACAAACCAATATGATGCTTCACCCTATCCGTCCTACCCAGCGCTTCTCCTGGAAGTGCTACTACGTCGGAAAATTCTCTAAGGAGGGCTAGGAGTCGTGTTTTATGGTCTACATTATCCGTGACCTTCACGTATTGCTCCAGCTGTTTTTCCTTAGCCAGACGTACGGGTTCCGACTGAGTCGTTGCTTGAGATGTAACTACAGGAGAGATCACCGGCACGTCGTCGACTTCCTTTATGGGGGCACCATAGCACATCAAGTCGCCTATATAACAACCATCTCTGAGCTTAACTGCGCCACCACTCATATTTGCGATGAAGAGGGGCGTCTTCTGGTCTTGGCCAACGCTAGTCAGAGTCGATTCCAGCGACAATGCCTTATGTTTTACAGTCTCAGTTAAGCATGCTACATCAGTTCCCACCGACACGTCAGGTACTCGGACAGGAATTTTACAGACAGTTCGACTGGGTAAGTGGTGATTACCACTCACTATAGCCCTGACCTTCTTCCAGTCCATACCCTCCGCTTCGTGTGCATCCGGGGACTCCCTTGACGCTTCACTTGTCGGGGTCACAACTGGTTGGACGGCTCCTGATTGGATGCCAGTTCCAGTTCGTGTTGCTGAGGGATTAAGGCCTACAAACTCTTTCCCATTAAAGGAAATGGAATGTCTTTGAGGGTGTATTACTATATCATACTCCTCCATGGTTTCAAAGCCTACCAGCCCATCAGCTGGCAGAGGAAAATCCTCAACCACATAAAACGTAGCACGTAACACAGGAGATCGTTTATCTGCCCTCAATGTCAACGGCACCTGGCTTACAATCTTCATTCTACTCACCTGTCAACATTACATCAGGTGGTGATAATGTCCAATTTGTTAGAGGCATTTCACTTTTAAGTCTTTCCAGCGCTTTACTAGAAATAATGTTTGTACATGACCCTGTATCTACGATCAGGGACACTTGGCCTTTCCCTATGATCCAAGGAATAGATAATAAGTCCACCTTAGTAATAGCTGCCACACACGCATCGGTGGATTGTACTATTTTAATTACTTTTGTGCGCGGCCCTGAGCTTCCCCCGAACTAGCTGGGTTCCCTAGTTTCTTCCTCTTTTCAATGACAAAGGGGCAACAGTCCGTTTCATGAGGACAATGCCCATGTATGGCATACCATCTTTTCACCTCTGGCTTAACAGCCTTGGTCCTTTGCTGTGGAGAACTAGTAGCTGTGTCTCTCCAGCCTGAAGTTTGCAAGGCTTTGCTAGCTTCTGCATAGCATATGCCTGCCTTCGCCAAAGCCTGACTATCAGTACAGTTAGGATGCTGCTGTACTATATCAATAGCCAGATTAGGTACAGGTATCTGCCACAAAGGAGGAGGGTTAGTCTGACCTTGCACGCCCATATTGTTAGTCATGCCCCAGGTATTTGGATAAGGACCCTGGATTTGCATGCCAATATTAGTATTCATGCCCCATTGATTAGGATTCTGGGTTTGCATGCCAATATTAGTAGTATTCATGCCCCATTGATTAGGATTCTGGGTTTGCATGCTGATACCATCTGTGTTTATACCCCATGCATTTGAATAAGGAACAGAAAATAAATTCTGTCCAGAACCTTGTGGTGTACTGAAAACATCAGAAGAATACACAGGTATGTGAGTGGTTGTAGTACTATCACTAATGACTGGATTTTGCATATCCTGAGTGACCAAAGGTACTGTTGTAGCCTCAACTTCCACAGTCTCCTCACTAGGATTACCCTCTAGCAAGACTGGTGGCCATTTTGGATCTAACTGATTGCTCTGGGACTGTTGAATAAGTATGACCAGAACGCAAATGCAAAACGTTCAAATCTTCATCCTGTCCTTCAGAAATATCCTCATCACCTTGATCCTCAATATGTCCTTCACTCATTTAATATGTCTGAGCACTTTTATTTGATGTATCAACCCACTCATAAAATGCTGAGTCTAGTGGGGGTAGCTAATCCCTATTTCCCTAATTCTACGTCCCCACTTTTTCACTGTATCCATCCAACCTTGTCAGTAATATTCCCCTCCCAGTTATAGGAAGATAAACTGACATAAAAAAAAAGGATAGTTATGGTAAGTGACAGAACGGGACACATATAAAATACACAAAGTATATTTATTTCAAGGGAATTCTGAGAAACCTTTATTTCCACTCATCAAGTAACTAACGTGTGTTGATTCAAGTGTGTGTGTGTGTGGTTTAATGCATGGACTCTACCTAGATATGAAAGTCCAGGATGATGTTCCACATTCCACGTTCCACACTCCACCAGACTCCTCCAACCACACACGAGTTTCGGTCTCCCTCGGCTCGGTTCGGCCGCCCGCGCCAGTTGCTAGAAGTCGCTTGCTAGTTGACCCACTCCTTACCGCACTGGCTTGAACTCTCCTTATCTCGCCTCTTGCACACGAGAGCGAGATTCTTGCCAGTTTGCGTTTGAAGATGGAGATATCTCGCACACCACAGGGCGAGATAACTGCCAGTTTGTGCATAAGATAGGAATCTCGCACTGGCAGAATAATGGGAGGAATTAATATTTACCACTCCAGTTTATCTGCTCCACTTAACTCACTGGTAATTAGTCCCCTTACAACAGTTGAGTAAGATTCTGTTTCACCTTCAGGAACGAGCGATTGCAAGGGTTACTGGTTCACAGCATAAATCCCTTTAGCACGTATCGTATCCCAGCACTGAACACCAATTTAATGTATCGGTACACGGCTAGCACTAAATATCGTGCCACCGCTAGCACCAATAAAATGTATCGTCGCACTGCTGGCCACCAATTTAATGTATCGGTACACGGCTAGCACTAAATATCGTGCCACCGCTAGCACCAATAAAATAATGTAGCCGTTATGGAGTAGCAGTTGACTACATATTAAGTGTTCTGCTGTATAGTATAACTAGACCACCGTGTTGGATCGACGACACTGTCTGTAGTACACGTCAGCTACTCGCCGTCACTCCCCGACACTTCCCACCAAAGGTCCTCTGCCACGAGAAGGTGGAAGCTGGTCTGTTATTAAGTGGTAGCGTAAGGTGACAGAAATGAGCGGATTAAATCTCTCTTTATTGGGTACAGAATAATATAACTGCGACCCGAGAGATATGTAAGAGCGATACAACCTCCCTTTAAAACTGTAAAACGGCCTCTGACGCTGTACAGTCACCGAGCGGACAAGGGCGCGGTGCTGAGGTCAGCTAAAAAGTGAGATGCCGAGCATTACATATACTCTGGGCTTATGCAAAAAGTAGAGATAAATGACAACTCTACTAGCACATTATACACCTCTATAAAATGGTATTAAGTACATTCACATATACCAACATAATAAATGGTTCCCCAGGACTTTACACTTACGCACTATTCAGATATCTTTTCACTTCTCCTAACCTTCATTTTATAATTAAAACAGGGTGGCCCTTGTGGTCTGCCATCCACCTTCTTCCTATACCACAGCTAACAGCGAAATGATATTTGGTTGTTCATCATTCACACTTCATTACACACTGTTAATTATGACTAAACAGTTTTAAAAATTATTATGTAAAATGTGTGATACTACAACTTCATATGGAAAAAGATGTTGACACCAGAACAGAGGTATAATAAGGTAAATGGGCAGAGTATCCCACAAATACAATAGTATTAGATACCACGAGTAAAAAAAAGACTCCAAAGAGTGAGTCGACCCCAAGAATCACTAGAATCACTGTGAGCGTGGACATCATTATGCATCATAGGCCAGTAGAACGAGAGATGCACCTGACAAAAACACTTGTCCTTACCTGGATGAGATGCATGTGGGATGTCATGAATAATGAGCATGGCAAGGGGAATGAAGTCTCTCAGAATAACTTATCGTAAGACTTATTTGTGAGGCACAAACTTTCCAGTGAGGACTGTCTGTCAAGCAAAATGTCTTTATCTAGAACAAACTCAGACACTGGAACTGATAATTTCGGTAAAGATGAATCATCACAAGACTCTAGGAAACAAACAACATGAGACCATAAATGATCCACCAGTTCAGCACTAACGACAAGACCCCGATCAAGTAGGTGTACCTTTAAATAGATTACAAAGGCAAATTGTCAGCCTGTATGTGAACTGGATACCCATATTGTATAATGTCATGAAAATGTTTAAGTGACCAAACAATTGTCTCCCAGCGCATTACACAGTAGTTACGTTGTGCAGAGTTAAGGACATGACTAACAGAAGCTATTTCACTTTTCATGTTGTCCATGTCTACCTCCTTTAACACCACACCCAGACCAACACCAGAGGCATCAGTACATGCAGAAAAGGAACAGATTACTCAAAGCAGCAAATACCAATACAGGGGCCTTAACAAATGTGCATTTCAAGTTATTAAAGGAACTAACTTGACCATCATTCCAGACAAAAAGCTCATTTTCTTTAGTAACCTGTTAAAGGTGCATCTGTTTGCGCACAGCCGTTAATGGAAAATAACCCAGCAGTTCTAAAAACTTATGTTTCCCAACAGTATCAGTAGGCATTGCGAAGTCATTAACCCCAACAGCTCAGATGATAGCCGCCATATGACCGTCATAAAACAGGTGTTTGGGGTGTCTCGGATAATGGCAATAGACATTTTGAAATTCCTGCCATTGTTTGAATTCCTACCCATTTTCTGTGGTGAACAGAGGGTGATGTAGGATCTAGGTCAGGTGCATGGGTGCCAATGCCAGTTTCCCGCTTGCTACTGTGGAGTACAGGAAAAAAAGGTTCTGGATTTGCATCATCCAATTAGCTTCCTGCTACGAACGGCCACCCAACCCCTGCCACCTCCAACCCTGCCAAATCTCTTGCTAATCCAGGGAAAGGGTTGAGTGTCAAGGCGATTGGCTGGGTGATGGAAATAAGGATGTCGTCATTATCAAGGGGTGAGACGACATCTGACAGCAGGAGTTATCATTTGGACAACAATGTACCCCAGTTGCCCTCCCGTGTATCCCCCCATAGCTCCACGATGCCATTTGGAAGCGAATATGACAATCCCCTAGTATCTGCTGACAATTCTGCATTGTCTCCTGACATCGTCTACCTTCTGACACCGAAGAAGACTCCTCTAAGGCGTCAGATATGGATATCCCAAGTGACGACCCTCATGGCTTCTGAGGTCCCATAGTGAAAGTGCTAATGGACAAGCACTTCGGGCATAACCACATTCTGATCACTGATTATGTCTACACATCCCCAACACTGACGAAGTTTCTCCTTGAATATGGGACAGGAACCTCCTGTACTGTCAGGCGCAATAGGAAGCACTACCCTGCCTTCCCTGCCAAGGCCGAAAAAGGGGCATTACTAACTAAGAAATCTATTCTATCTATCTATTGCCAGACGCCTCAATCCCGTTTGGGGTGGCCACAAACAAATCGCCTCCAAGTCGCCCTGTCCCCTGGCATCTCACTGCCCTGCTCCCAACTCACATCCCCATCTCTCATATACCTCTCCACCTCATCCCTCTATCTTATCCTCGGCCTCCCCCTCCCTCTTCCGCCCTCCACCTCACTCACATACACTCTCTTCGTCAGTCTTTCACCCTCCATCCTCTCCACATGGCCAAACCACCTCAGTGTGTTCCTCATAACGCTTCCTATCACATCCACATCCATACCACAACGCTTCTTTATATCCTCATTCATCAGCCTGTCTCTCCATGTGACTGCACAGGCTCCTCTTAAATAACTCATTTCCACTGCTCTCATTCTTGACTTGTGTCCTTCCAACAACGTCCAAGCTTCACTTCCATACGTTAGAGTTGGTATCACAATACTGTCATGTAGTACCTTTTTCACTTCCATGCTCACTTCCTTGTTTCTTATCACTGCTTTCAAAGAACCAGCAACCTTTCTTCCCTGCTGTACCCTTTCAAGCACTTCACCCTCCAAACCTCCATCCTTACTCATCACACTATCCAAGTACTTAAACATACTCACATTTTCCAATTCCTCACCATCCAACCTCGCTGTACATTCACTGACCTCACCTCTCTCAAAGACCATCACTTTACTCTTCCCTACATTCACCTTTAGATTCCGTTTCTTATACACTCTCCCAAACTCATCCACCAAGCCTTGCAGCTCCCCTTCGTCATCACTCAACAACACAGTATCATCTGCAACAACAGTACAGGGAGTTTCCAAACACTATCCTCTCTCACCAGGGCTACTCCAACATCCACCACCCTACCTTGTACCTCTTTTATTACCCCATCCATGTACAGATTGAATAACCATGGAACCATAACACATCCCTGTTTCAACCCAACTTTCAAAGAGAAGAATTCACTTAGTTCACCATCCACACGCACTGCAGCCTTCGCACCATCGTACATACTCTTCACAGCATTCAACAACTTCCCATCTACTCCATATATTCTTAACACTTTCCACAAACCTTGTCTATCCACCCTGTCATATACTTTCTCCAAATCCATGAAAGCCGCATACAACTTCTTTCCCTTCTCTAGAAACTTTTCCACTAAAGATCTAAGAATAAAAATCTGATCTACACAACCTCTTCCCTTCCTCAAGCCTGCCTGTTCTTCTCCAACTAATTTCTCTGCTCTTTCTCTAACTTTGTCAATAAGTATCCTACCATACACTTTTCCTATTATACTAAGAAGACAAATGCCCCTATGATTACCACACATTTCTTTTTCCCCTTTCCTTTGTACAAGGGAATAATTATACCTGACTTCCAATCCTCCGGGACTCTACCTTCCTCCCAGGCCAATCTGCACATCTTCCACATCCATTCTACTACTATCTCTCCCCCATGCTTCAGCATTTCACCACACACGCCATCAATTCTTGGGGCTTTCCCCGATTTAACTTTCTTCATTGCTTCCACAACTTCTGTCCTACTGATTTCTTCCTGTCTTCTCACCTCCCTCCTTCTCCCAGCCGTTCCCCAGCCACTTATACTCGCATTACTTCCATCCTCTATGTTCAACAATTCCTGAAAGTGTTCTCTCCATCTGCTCACACTTTCTCCCTTCTCCACTAGTAATCTACCATTTTTATCTTTCACTCCCCTGCTCACTTCACTTCCACCCTGTCTTACTCTTTTCACCTCTTTTCAGAACATTTTCTTACAGTCCTTCCACTTTACACTCAAATTCCTTCCAAATTCCTCATCCACTCTCTTCTTACTCTCTCTTACTAATCTTTTCACCTCTCTCTTTCTTTCTACATATAACTCTCTCTTCCGCCTCTCAACTTCTTCCACGCCCCTATTTCTCATCCATTCATTGTATGCTTTCTTCTTTTGTGCCACAGCCTGTCTCACCTCTTCAGTCCACCACGCTGTTCCTTGCACCCCCCTCCGTCTTCTCTTCCTTCCACACACCACATCACATGCTGCACATATTTCTTCTGTAAATATCCTACACACACCTTCCACGTCTCCCATCTGCTCCATTTCATATTTGCCCAATCGTTCCTCCACTTCTCTCTTATACTCTGCCTTTTTCTCATCCTCTTGTAACCTTTCCACTCTCCTTGCAACTACTCCTTCCTCTCGTCTTTCCCTTCTTCTATTCCTCCATCTTACTTGAATCCCAATTCTGGCCACCACCAAGTAGTGGTCAGAAAGTCCACTCCCCCAGCCTCTATAAGCTCTTGCATCCATTACACATCTTCGCATCCTTTCATCCACACACACATAATCAATCATTGCCTTCCTTTCATTCAGTTCACCACCCACCCTTCTCATCACTCGCCATGTATACATGTGAATCATTTTATGCCTGAAGAGGGTATTGGCTATCACCAACCCCCTCCCAGCACAAATGTCCACTAACGCACTCCCATTCTCATCTATCTCAGCAGGCACACCCCACTCACCAACTATTCCATCCACCTTCACATTCCCAACTTTACCATTCATATCACCGATCAAAAACACTCTCTCATTCCTTCCAAACTTTTCCATGCACACTTCTACATTTGTCCAGAACTCTTCTCTCACTCTTCTAGCACGATCTTGTGTTGGCGCATACACACACACAATCGCCCACATTTGTATTCCAACTTTCAACTTTACCCACACAATCCTTGACCCAACTGATCCATATTGTCTTATGCTCTTCTTCCATCTTTTACTCACAACTATACATACTCCTTCCTTTGCCCTCTCATTCTCACCTACTCCTGCACATATACCCCATCCATACTCCCATTCTCTCACACTTTCTCCTCTCCATTTTGTTTCAGTTATTCCACATACATCCACTTTTGCACGGTCAAGCACCTGGACAATCTCCCTCTCTTTCACCTCATCATTCGCTCCTCTTACATTCCAAGTTGCCATTACCAAGTCCTTTGTCCGGTCCTGGGTCGTCATCGTTTGGTCAGTCTTTGTCCGAGGCTTCTTGTTTGTTTTTTTAGTTAGTTGTTTTCCGGGGAGGGGCACTAACCCTCCGCCAACCCTTTTAGTCGCCTTTTAAGACAAGCAGGGATACTGGGGGAGTATTCTTGAACCCCCCCCTACCCCCACTGGCATGATAAGTGGAAAGTCAACATGTTTACCACATTTCATAAGGGGGAGATGCAGGCCACTGGGAAGCAGGATCGCAGGACCAAGGAGTCCATGGTCAAGCCTGATGCAGTCAATGATTATAATATAAACATGCAGTCAATGATAATAATATAAACATGCAGCTCGTTGATAAGTCCGATGTTCAGATTGGTCCCTTTGCCCGTCTTAGGAAGTGCTGCAGTTGGTACAATGCACTCCTACACCTTCTTGATATCACTGTGCTGAACACGTTCATATTGTTCAGGCAGGCTGTTGCCACAGGTCTTT
The DNA here is from genome assembly GCF_032717465.1 of Coenobita brevimanus. NCBI lineage: Eukaryota > Metazoa > Arthropoda > Malacostraca > Decapoda > Coenobitidae > Coenobita > Coenobita brevimanus. The sequence goes on along the minus strand of NC_137008.1, from coordinate 19,967,646 downwards.
CCCAATGCAAGTTTGGGAAGGAAGTAGTGCACGAGCTGTTTGCACAGTATGGACGTGTTCAGCCAGCTGCACCAAGGAGATACAGTGTCACTGTAATAACTGATAGGGTTACCCAAGCAGACTACCTCTCACGTCACTACATGATGAACCTTGGGTACACACTTTCAAGGAATAAGCTATACAGGTAATGCCATATCTACCTAATAGTCATCAGTGGCAGCAGGTATGCAACTACAAGGAAATGCACTACCAGTGCAGTGAGTGCAAGGTGACACTGTGCTCTGACAACTTCTTCAGTTACAACAACAAGGTGAGGTACTAGGCACTGGTGTATGAGAAGACGTAAATAGTGTAAACAGATGGTGAATTTACATCATAAGAATTTAGAGTATAAGGAAAATTACAGGTATAAGAAAACGTTCTCACATCATAGTGTAAGTTACTGGCAATAGCCTACAAGCGCAAATAAATGTTACAGTACTGTAAAGTCGTGCAATAAATGTGCAAACTGGCTTTGTTGCGATAGATTATAATTTTGTGCAGTTCCTGTAGTGGAGTAAGGACTTACTAAGTGAATTTTGTGCATATGAATTTAAAATATAAGGAAAAGTATAAGTTCAGGAAAATGATCACATGATGCAGTGAAAATCTATCTGTCTATCTATTGCCAAACTCCTTAATCCCGTAAGAGATGGCCACAAACAAATAGCCTCCATGTCGCTCTGTCCCCTGCCATTTCACTGTCCTGTTCCCAGCTCACACACCCCTCTCTTATATACCTCTCCACTCCATCCCTCCATCTCATCCTTGGCCTCCCCCTCCCTCTCCCCCCCTCCACCTCACTCACATACACTCTCCTTGTCAGTCTCTCCATCCTCTCCACATGGCCAAACCACCTTAATGTGTTTCTCCTAACACTTCCTAGCACATCCGCATCCACACCACAACACTCCTTCACTTCCTTATTTGTCAGTCTGTCTCTCCATGTGACTCCATTTGCACCTCTGAAGTAACTCATTTCCACTGCTCTCACTCTTGACTTGTGTCCCTCCAACAAGGTCCAAGCTTCACTTCCATACGTTAGACTTGGTATCACAGTACTGTCATGTAGTAGCTTTTTCACTTCCATGCTCACTTCCCTGTTTCTTATCAGTGCTTTCAAGGAACCAGCAACCTTTCTTCTCTGCTGCACCCTTTCAAGCACTTCACCCTCTAAACTTCCAACCTTACTCATCACACTACCCAAGTACTTAAACGTACTCACATTGTCCACTTTCTCGTCAGCCAATCTCCCGTACATTCACTGACTTCACTTCTCTCGAAGACCATCACTTTACTCTTCCCTACACTCACCTTTAGATTCCGTCTCTTACACACTCCTCCAAACTCATCCACCTAGTCTTGCAGCTCCCTTTCATCTTCACAACACATTATCATCTGCAAACAACAGTAGAGGTAGTTTCCAAACACTGCCCTCTCTCACTAGGGCCGCTTCAACGTCCACTGCCCTACCTTGTATCACTTTTATAACCCCATCCTTATACAGATTGAACAACTATTGAGACATGACACATCCTTGTTTCAATCCATCCTTCAAATAGAATAATTCACTCAGTTCACTATCCACACGCACTGCAGCCTTAGCACCCTCATACATACTCTTCACGGCCTTCAACATCTTCCCATCTACTCCATAATTATATTCTTAATACTTTCGACAGTCCTTGTCTATCCACCCTGTCATATGCTTTCTCCAAATCCATGAAGGCCGCATACAGCTACTTTCCCTTCCCTTGAAACTTTTCCACTAAAGATGTAACAATGAATATCTTATCTACACAGTCTCTTCCTTTTCTAAAACCTCCCTGTTCTTCTCCAACTAATTCCTCTGTTATTTCCCTGACTCTCAATAAGTATCTTACCATTCACTTTTCCTATTACACTACAAAGGCAAATGCCCCTATGATTACCACAAACTTCTTTTTCCCCTTTTCCTTGTTCAGAGAAATAAACTTGCAATAATAGAGTAACTAAGTTTTATGATAATATATTTCAGTATACCTGTCGACTTGTATTGTTGTGATGGTAAACTAGAAGTTTTTCGGTGCAGTTCCTGTAGTGTTGTCAGAACTTAGTCAAAAAAGTGTTTTATACTGTATAATGAGACAACTACGGGCGTAAGAAAACGATTTCCAGGGATAACTAAAGTGATCTTGCACCACACAGATACCATTTTTTTTTTTCTTTCTCTCGTTCTCTCATGCACCTCTCCCTTCTTGGCCTTCAGGGACAGTGTTCCCCAGAGTGTTGGGGCTTGTACTGAATGGTAAATACAGAACTTTAATAAAACACACATATAAGGTATTCGCAGAAAGGTGAAAGTGATCTTTTGCGGCAAGTATGTGTAGCCCAATAAACAATGGAATTTCTTTTCTCTCTACCATCCCACACACCATGGCAAACAGTATCACTGGAAGGACTGGAAAAAAAAAATCACCAGAATCAAACAACTTCACCAAACTAGCACGATTTATTTTTAACTGCACCCACGTTAATTAAATTTTGTGCAATATGAAGTCGCTGGTTTTCAGTATTTCTTTTTTTGCGAACAATGTTGCATTCATTTTTTTAGTTATTTTTGTTTCAAACAAGTTAGAATGCTTCATTTTAAAAAAAAAAAGTAAAGTTAATAATGCAGCTGTAACCACAAGCGCAATTAAAGCAACCTTCATCTGGCATCATAATAACTATCAAAATTTCCTAAATCTGCACCTCTGGTAGCCAGGTTTCGTCTTTGCCTTTACTTTTGCATAGGTTATGGAAAATCATTATTACAATGTAAGAAAACGATGTGAAACGTGTGAAATTGCTATATGCACCATTACACACTGAATAATCATATTTAATCATTTCTGTAACATTTTCACACTCACAAATTTTGACAGTAAACAGTAAATGCTGATGCAAAAAAAATAGGCAAAAAGATGTCAAACGCAAAACAACAACAACAACAACAACAACAACAACATAAGTGTTCGTCCACACGTGTGCTCGAACAAGTGCTGGCAACATGTAAGTAACACAGTATCGAACACACTGCAAAGATGTTGGGAACAGCAGCATCCAGATCATGTTGGCAACATCATCATGAAGTCTCAGCTGCCTCGTATGGACACTCATATCCCATCACCTCTGCTGCCAGTGTTCGAAGCTGCACGAAACATATCTGCATACATCTGTCCAAATACTGCTGCAAACATGTACCCAAACATGTTGCCAACGGTGTTGTCAACATAAGTTCGAGGGCTCGTGTGGACGCGCCCTAAGATACCGCATATGAATGCGTAATCATTCAAAAACATCGATAATTGTAAAAAAAAGAAAAAAAAAAGTAATGAAAAATAAATATTGTTTTAAATTTGTGGCCGATACTACCTTGCATTAAAATTTCACACTGTCGTAAATTTTGAGAGGTAAATCTGCGATGAAATCGCGTTTGGTGACAGTCATTTGATTTAAACTCAATGTAACTTAGTTTTGTTTTCAGCATTGATTTTCATTCAGACCATTTGGTGAAAGTGAATTAGTTGATGTTTGACATATACTTTAATTCAGTGCTACTGTACAGTATATTTTTTGGTGCAAGTAGCAAGTGATAATAAAAAAACAAACGGATGAATGAGAAAATGAACAGAAATGAGAAAGAAAGAGAACATGTGAGAGCAATACCAAAGATAGAGGTGTGATAGAGTGACCTCTAGTGAGCTGGGAAGGCAGAGTGGTGGAATAAATAAACTATAAAACTATACGAGTATATCTAAATATATCTATAGGGAGATAAATGAAGAAAAAACAAACAAACATGTCAGTTTTACATTACTAACATCAATTAAATATCCCGCAGGTAATACTAAGTAGATATTTCTCACAAACTTACATCTGCAGGCGCCAACTGGAATAATGGCAGAGAGGGAGGTTTCAACAAAGAGCGAGGGAGTCACACCTGCATCCTGTACTCAGTACAAAGTCCGTTGGAAGAATCCCTTCTACAGAGGTGAATAGGACTTTATATATGGTTTGATCGACAACAAGTTCACTTTTGCATATTGTATACCAAGTGTTGCCATTTAGCCATATTATTTTTTGCCTGCTCATCAGTCAGCGGTGTCAAAACGTAACATGGATATGTTGATGCCAGAGGGACCATGACAACAAGCTTAAACACTTAGCCCCCTCAACCGTGTGTAAGGCAGACACACTTTGATTTATTACTTACACTAGCCCACCATGGCCTTCCTAAAATCCTGCTGTGGGCTCCTTGGGGGACATGGTTCCCAGTTTGAGAACCAGTGCCTTAGACCTGTTTTTCCTAATGGACCTATTTTCCCCATGGATGTATTTTCCTCATGGATCTGTTTTTCCCCGCTAACATCTAATTTTCCTTATGAACCTTTTTTGCCCTGTGGACCTAGTTTCTTATGGATCTACGATCCCATGGACTTATTTTCTCCATGAATCTATTTTCTCCCATGAACTTTTTTCTCCATTTTGGTCTATTTTCCTCTTTGGACCTATTTTCCCCAAAGGACCTATTCTTCCTCCATGGGCCTGGTTTCCCTTTAGTAATATATGTTTGCAGTGGGCTTATTTTCCCCATGGATATTTTCCCTCATGGACTTGTTTCCTCCATAGGCCTGTTTGTCCGCAACCACAGTTTATCCCAGTCAGTCTATTCCTCCATGGATCATTTTTACCCAGTGAACCTGCTTCCACTAAGGCCCATTTCCTCCTAAGGGCGTAAAGCCGATTTTCCACACAGACCTAATCCAACATAGTCTTATTTACCCCATGGACCTGCCCCCCAGTGGACCTGATTTCCCCTTACTCACCCATCCACCTATATACCTCCCCATTCCACCAATGTAGTAAGCCCAACTCCTGCTTTGTCATCCAGAAAACAAGAGCCACCCACTCCCCCCAAAAGCCCATCCATCCACCCACTCGACTCACTCACCCTACCCACTTCTCTCACCCCACTCATCCCCCCCACTCACTCCAATCAGCCAACCACCAACACCGTCCAGCCCACTCATCTGCCCACCAACTTACCCACCCTGCCACTAAGCTTGAACTACAAGAAGGATGACTTTCAAGTTTACACACACACACACACACACACACACACACACACACACACACACACACACACACACACACACACACACACACACGTATAACAGCGTCAAGTAAGATAACTTTGACCTAATTTAGAGCAAAACTGGTAGAAGTGCTGGTGTAAGTGAACATTCACACCCACGAATCAAGGTCACCCTCAAAGGGAAAGTCAAAATCTGGCTCGTGTATCATTGTGAAAGTAATAACTAAGAGTATTTTGATCATATTTGAGCTAAACTTGGTGGCCAGCCAAAGAGTTGACCTAATACTTACTAGAACAGTATGTCATAAGTAAAGGTCACATGGCAAAGATCAGCTTATTCATTTTTTATCCGATATAGATCAAACTTTGTAAAGGAGACTGTAGCACAAGTTGCTTGAGAGGGGTACTCCTAAGGTTGATGGATAGTTGCTGATGGAGAGAGCTGAGATTCCTGCTTCCCCAACTACCAGGACACAGGTCCTAACGATCTTCCTGTGCTGTTTTTATTCTAGAGCTTCTGTCAAACAGTGAGTGGTCCAGCACACTCTCCAAAGCATTTGTCTTACTGTCTGCTATAAACTACATACACATTATCCATTACACCAATTTTCTTCAACATTTCTCTCTTCTGTGCTCTTCTTCTTTCACATCTAGGATGGACCTACATGGTTTCACCATAGCTGTGCACTCAGCATTCGGAATCACTACCATTCCCGTCACCCTGTGAATGGCATGGTGAAGAGATTTCTCGAGGCAGTAATTTAAACATGCCATCCCGATTGATTTAGCCTTTTTTGATGTGATGGGTCCATCAGATGAATCGTTTTGTATCATCCTTTTGAAGTTGTTATAGCTGCCTTTTCTCACTCTTTTTTTATTACTATTTTTACTTCAGCTGGTGGGAGATATATATCCTAATCCTGGTTCTTCTAAAATTCTGTAGAGTACTGTACTCGAACATTTGAGCTTGAGAAGCGATCATGCTGATCGTACAGTTCCTTCTCCTAACTATGATTTTCTCTGGTGCAGCGAGGTGCTACCCAAAAGCTCCCAACATTTGACTAAAGAAGGAAAAAAACTTAGGTCAAGTCATAATCACCACCGTCCCCTTTAAAGTAGTTTCTTTGGGTGTGCAGACATCGATCCAGCGTTTCTCCCATGATTGGAACGCATGCTGGAAGTCCTTGAGCATCAGCTTGTTTAGGACCTTCTACAATTCCTCCTGGATCTCCCCAGTTGTGTCAAATCTTAGTCCTTTCAGCTGAATTTTCATTTTCGGTAAGGAAAATAAATCGTAGGTGGTCAGACCTGGTAAATACGAGGGGGAGGGTGGACAACCAGCATGTTTTTTTAATGCCAAAAACTGCTGAACAACAAGGGCTGTGTGCGTGGGTGCATTGTCATGGTGAAGCACCCAATTGTTTGTGCACCACTTGTCTAGACATTTTGCCTCACTTTCTTCTGAAGCCATCTCAAAAGGTCACAGTTGAACTTTGCATTGGCAGTCTGTCCTTGAGGAACGAGTTCCTTTTGAACAATGCCTTCCATATCGAAGAAAGTGATGAAGATTGATATTACATTGCTCTTGACCTGAAGTACCTTCTTTGGTCAGAGCAAAGTTGAGCTTTCCACTGCTATGATTGTAGTTTGGTTTCTAGGTTGTACCCGTAAACCCAGCTTTCATCACCCATAATGACACTTGAGAGGAAGACTGGATCATTTCTGGTTATTTCCCTGAGCTCCGTGCAGACCTCCACACGATCTGCTTTTGCTCATCAGTCAGGACCCTCGGGACAAACTTGGCGGCGATTCGTCTCGTGTCAAGGTTGCCACACAAACTGCATTGACAAGATTTATACAATATGCTAACAGTGTCACAAAAACATCGTGGATTGTCCTATAGTCTTTGAGGATGGTTGCACGAACATCGGCCAGGAAATGAACTGGTGGAAGGACGACCAGAACGTGCTTCGTCATCTGTTGTCGTTCGTCTCTTTTTAGAAAGCTTAAATCAGATGTAGGTTTGTGTAACCCCCAAAACATTGTCACCAAATGCTAATTTTGACATTTTATGAATTTCTGCCACGTTCTTCCCGAGTTTCACACAAAACTTGATGTACACACTTTTCACTTTCACATCCTCCATTTTTTAGAGCACATAATTCACAAACTAACCCAAACACAGTGATAAAAAACACACATGCAGCGAACGCATCCACCCTTCACAACGCCATTTGGCACACTAACAAACAAAGGTTGCGAGCATTGCCACCTAGCATCCACGCACTGTACGACAAGCAGTTTCCACCCTGCTTTCATATTTCGGGAACTTTTGTGTTGCACCTTGTATTTCGGAACTCCTTATACCCAATTTCATGAAAACTATTCAATTCAAACGTAACTCTTTTCCTAGTGCCCAAGGTGTGTCTTTATACTCACTCAGGTATCAGTGCTTGTAATCTGTCTACTCATGATTGTAAATGTCATGACCTCATCTTACATCGAGTTTCTAGTAGATGACAATATTATTTTTTCTTTTCAACGAAATTCTAAGCAAGAAAATAGTATTTGTGATTACCAGTTGACTGCTGTGTCCAATATCCATTCATCTGATCCTAAAGCTGCTTTTGTCTCTGTAGGTGAATTAAATACTTATCATTCAGGGTGGTATAACACAGTTTCACCCACAGATCAGCATGGTCGAGTTATCCTGGAGTTAGCTCATTTATTTGCATGAAAACAAATTGTTCCTGATCCTATTCTAACCAATATAGCCAACCTGGAGGTCTTGCTGTGGATGTGACTTCTTTAGGCACCACTGATCACTCTATTCTGTCCTTTTTATAAAAAACTGTTTTCATTCCCCTTAATATTTTTTTTCCCATAACGAATTCATTAAACTGCAGACCAACTGGGCTGGTATCAATAATTACTTTGGACCCAATGATTACCACACCATTTATAGAGCCCCTTGTCTTGTTTAAACTCCTGACAGTGTCCTGTTAGATACCCGTAATAGGAAAGTTACAAATAAGATTATAAAAACTAGGTTAAAGGACAAAGCTTAATTTAATTAGGACTACAAGAGTGCTCAGCAGGATATGCAAACTGCATATCATTTGTGGACACTTTTCCATACACGGTTTTCTGGGGGGCAAGCATGTTAGACTGTTTTTTGAGGTCTAGAATGTACTACATACTATTCTGCTGATGGTGAGTAAAAGACACTTTGGTACTACTCGGCCACGTAAGTGTTGGTCTCCAGTGAAAAAAAAAAAATCTGTTTGGTATTGATAACTCTTTGCCACCATTACTGTATTGAGGCAAGATGGTTCTGTTACATTTGACTCTACTAGATAACCGAACTCCTAGCTTCCGTTTTTAAGAGTAAACAGTGATATCGAGGTTGCACTGCGACACTCTGCAAAACCTATGAACACATCCTTGTCAGTTAGGTCTATTGAACTGCAAACTCTTTTGAATGATTAGGATCCCTTTGTGGGAATGAATGTTATTTTCCCTGTTTTTAAAGGGTTTAATAACCTGTCTGCACATAAACTCGCTGTTGTTTTTAAAACTTTCATCCATCAAGGCACATACCAATTATGCTGGAAGTATTGCTAATGTGACTGCTATTCTAGAGATCAACTGCCACTATTTGTCCTGAAGAATATAGACCAATTTCCGTTACTCCGGATTAGTTTAAGGTTTTCGAGCACATACTGACTACGTGATTCGCCTTTTTTTAACAGATAATAAAAAAAATATAATTAAGACAATTGGTGTCAGGCACAACAAGGCTTACCTGATAGCAGTTATTTTATTGCAGTTAAATACTGATTCGCTTCTCCCATTAGTGTCAGCGTACAATTAAAGTCTAAGATAATGGCACAAATGTTTTCAAGTTATGCCTACTGAAAATCCGTGATCTTGCATGTGACCTTTCAAGGTTACTCAAGGTCAAGGTCATGCTGCCAAATGAAAGCCCATATGAGAATTCCAAATCTTGGTAACATTAAATATCTCTATCTTCAACGAGTTTCGAGTTATAGTCTCCTGGATATCCGTGACCTTGAGTTTGACCTTTCAGGGTCACTTACTTTGACTTTTCAAGGTCACTTACTTTGACCTTTCAAGGTCACTTACGGTCAAAGGTCAAGGTACCAATTAAAAACCCATATGGGATTTCCTTTATGTTGATTCATCCATCCATTATCCAGTCCTACGTTGCCCCATGAGGAGCGTAGGAGCCCGGGGCTAGGCAGTTGGTCCTGATATTTAAGATGAGAATGACCAACCTCACTCATCCCTGAGAGGCATACGTGAGCAATAAACCCCAACCACCCCTTGGATATAAACCTTCACAGGCTCAATCTGATTGGAACACAATAATTACCCACTAAACCACCAGGCGCCAAAATTTGGTTATATGGTTACCACCCAGCATAGTAAATAGTTTCCTGGTGTACAGGAAACCATTTGTGTTTTCACTCAGTGTATTGTCACCCATAGGCAGAAGAAAGAGGAAAGAATGAAGGAATGAAAGACAGAAGAGGGAGTGTAAAGTCACCCGTAGGCAGAAGGATGAAGAAAGAATGAAGGAAAGAAAGATGGAAGGAAAGAAGGATGGAGGAGAGGACAGGGTAGACACCCAAGAGCAGCACTACACTGATGTTGATAATAGTAATTAAAGTCTAAGGTACTGGCGCAAATGGTTTCAAGTTAAACTCCCTCAGAAATCCATGACTTTGAGTTTGGTCTTTCAACGTCACTTATGGTCAAATGTTAAGATACAAGTTAAAAACCCATATGCGATTTCTTTTAATATGACGATAATAGTAAATATCTCTATCTTCAACCAGTTTCATGTTATAGCCCCCTGAATATCCTTGATCTTGAGTTAAACCTTTCAAGGTCCTTCAAGGTCAAAGGTCTTGGTACCAAATGAAAGCCCATATTACGAGTTCCTATATGTTCATAATAGTAAATATCTCTATCTTCAACAGTTTTCAAGTTATACCCCTTTGAAAATCTGTGACCTTGATTTTTACCTTTAAGGGTCACTTGATTACCCCCATAATTTAATCACTTTTGGGGGGAACCAGTGCCCACATATTCTGTAAGTTTCAGAATAGAATATTCTGGTCAACTGGTCAACTCTCAGTTCTTTCAATAATAACTTTAACAAGTAATCATCCATTCCTCCACTAAAATCTTCAGATGGTAACATCACAAATGACCCACGTAGGAAAGCAGATATCTTTGCCAGTACATTTGCCAGAAATTCTACCATAGAGAAAGTCAGCCAGAACGTCCCAGTACTAGAACTTGACTCCCGAAATTGTTCCACTTAAATTACAGACAAGACACGTAAAATCCATCCTAGACTATTTACCTACCAGCAAAGCTCCAGGCCTAGATGGAATATTTTCCAATTTCCACTCAGTTAATGCCGGCATGCCACAGGGATCAGTTCTGGCACCAACCCTGTTCCTGGTTCATACTAATGATCTCTTATCTGTCACCCATGGTCCCATCCATTCATATGCAGATGACTCAACACTTCATAGTTCATTCGCACTCAGAACCCATTTACGAAGTCTAATATCTCTACTCTCAACTCAGCACAGCCATCTCCATAAATCAAGACTCATCTACGATCAGTGAATGGGAACAAAACAACCTTGTCTCATTTATTGCTAGAAAAACCAAATATATCCAGATTACTAATAGACAGATGTTGCCAAATTCGTATATTACCTTCAATGCTACTAATTTTCCCATCTTCAAAAATATTGAAATTCTCGGCATCCCACTTAACAATGCCCTCAGCTGGACATCTCATGTCAGGTCACTTGCTAAAACCGCTTCAAAGAATCTTGGATTATTATGCAGAGTCCGTAACTTATTCACTGACGAGCAGTTAGCCGTAATTTATAAGTCATGTGCACTCTCAGCTTGAATATTGCTCACCCTTGTGGAATGAATGTGGAGAGGTTGCATTAAAACAACTAGATAAAATTCAGAATAAAGCTGTTGGAATTATTAATAACCCTGCTATTATAAATAAACTACCTCCCCTACAAGTCACAAGGAATGTTGCCTCCCTTGCATTATTTAACAGATATTTGTATGGCAAATGCTCAGATGAAGTTGCGTCCATGGTGCCACCTTTCCATGCCTTCCCTCGTGCTACACGGGCATCTGGTAGCACTCATGACTGGAATGTCACTCAGCCATATTGCAGAACTTCTGCCTATCAGAATTCTTTCATTCCCCGAACTGCATTTCTCTGGAACTCACTTCCCAAGAGTTGTTTCCCTCCAAACTTCAACCTACAGCTGTCCAAGTCCAGCTGTTACAGATATATAATGAATGGAGGGCACAAGTAATCTGGTGTATGGATACTTTTTTATTCTTTTTTTTCTTGCTCTGTTCTATTATAAAAAAATCATTACAGCCGTTTTTCCGTAATGTTGCTAGCAAACAAAGAAACAAACAAACACATACAAACAAACAAACATAGAAACTCGACCAAAACAATACCTCGTCGGACTCCATCCGGGCGAGGTAAAAATTAACGAAAATGTAGGGATATCAGTGTGCCAAAAACCATGGAAGCCAGGTCGAGGCGGTAAAACATGTATTTTCATTCCTAAATCTTCTTCTGTGATACTTTTGTGTCCTGCATGGGACTTAATATTTATGGTAGGGCTGGAATTACTTATCATTTCACTGCCTTGACCTTCTTCCAGCGGTTCTCGGTGCACTATCATCGTTGCATCACCACACATTTTTTCTCAATACTTATTATCCTGATTTTCAAAAAGCCTCTACGTAAGAAAGCTCTGAAGGTTTTAGCAAATTTTTAACAGAAGGGCATCATAGTATTGATGAGATTAACGAAAGTTGTGCTTAACCCACCCCAATTTGAAGAGTCACTCTGGAGATGAATTAAATTTTCAAGAGGAAATAACGAGATAAATCACCGAGAGAAGGCAGCACCCACGTCTTGCTATCATTCTACTGTATGACAGAACTTTTGCGTAGCTCTGTGACCTTGGTTTTTGAACGATTGTCCCCAAACTTGAAATACTTCATCCTTACATGACCATAAACCCTTCATTAACTGTGGTTCAAATTGGATCAGAAGTGTTTAAGTCGACCAGGCTTAATGCCCTTGACCTTTGTCCTACAGTTCTCGTTACTGAGAAATTTACCCTGTGGCTAACCATAATTCTTTCCACCAAGTTTAATCCATATTGACGAATAACTTTTTGAGTTAGAGGGCCGACAGTTTGGCACTGTCCTGTTACCTTATATTTTGACCCTCAGATTTAAAACATTGCCTTTTTTCCTCATTACACCTGCCAAGTTTGTCTAAATTGGATACAAAATGTAAAAGTTCATCTATTCCCAGCTTATTACCTTGGACCTTTTTCAGACAAAATCTAACACACACACACACACACACACACACACACACACACACACACACACACATCGCTTGTACACGCAACGGGCCAAACTTTGAGTGTGGCATCCGTAGACTGTCACAGACCACAGGAAGTATCGGCTGATGTGAGGTTAGGTTAGATTAGTTTAGGCTGGGATTGGTTGGATTAGGTTATTCTAGGTTGGGTTGGGTTCAGTTAGATTAGTTATACCCTGATTCGGTTAGACTGGGTTAGAACATGTCGGTTTAGATATATTTAGGCTGGGTTATATTACGTTAGGGTAAGTTGGGATAGGGTTGATTGGATTAGGTAATTTTAGGCATGACTGGGTTTACTTAGGTTAGGTATGGTTTGGTTAAGTGAGACTGGGTGAGATTAGGTCCGTTTAGATATGATTTGGCTGCGTTTGGATAGGTTAGTTTAGGTATGGGGAGATTAGGTGATGTTATGTGAGGTTAAATGTAATCAGATTGGGTTAGGTGAGGATAAGTTAGATTACGTTGGGTTAATTGAGGTAAGATTAGGTCATTCTAGGTTAGGCAGGATTCAATAAGGCCAAGTATGGGTAGGTTTGGCGAGACTTGGTTTAATTAAATAGGTTTAAGTATGATTAGGTTGGGTTAGGTTAGGTGAAGCTGAATTAAGTTAGGTATGGGTAGGTTCAGTGAGATTATTACTGATTAGACATGGTTAGGAGGGATTCGATCAGGATCGTGCGCATAACACTGAAGACACACACACACACACACACTCACAGACACACACACACACACACACACACACACACACACACACACACACACACACACACACACACACACACACACACACACACACACACATTCATGATCCCAACCTTTTTTTCATTTCAGCATCCGGCTCTCCCCCGACGAAATGTACCCACCCACCCACTCACTTTCCCACCCACTCTCTAACCCACCAGCACACCAACAGAGGTATCAATTTTAGGCCAGGTGAAAGTAAAAAGAGTATAGGAAGCCTGCTATGGTAAGGATAACAGGCAATAGCGTTCGTTCACTTTACCTTATGGTGTCCGCTCCACCAGGTACCGCCCCCCTAGTTGTTCATCTCCACTGTCTTCCATACACGGTACAATAGTCTTTCCATATAGCACTTTTTCGTGACTAGCATCATATTCTAGTTGTAATCTGTAGTAACAAACCAACTTTCAAGATGAAGAGAGGGCAATTTTAGGCCAAGATTGAGTAGAAAGAGTATCAGAGCAACCACTGTCGCAGTTCCTATAGCACTTCTTCGTGATATCATCAATGCAACGATGCAATCCATCAACATAGCACTTGTATTGCAGACACTTTCTGTCAACGCGTGAGAGCCAGAGAACGAGAGGACACGGGCCCGCCTCCTCCAGCACACCAAGGACGAGTGGGAGTTGTTCAGACAAAACCAGCAGACCATCAAGAACATTGTTTCCTCGGTACAGCGATGACTGCAAGAGGTTATTGAGACAGGAGGCCACTAGACTACTTACTAAGACTTTCCTGGTTACTTTGGCTTGACCACTGTCGGTAAACATTGACATAGCTATATTTGGGAATTTGGGTAGGATTTTGCTTCATTTTCCTTCTAAGAGATTATGAGAGATATCGCTATTATATCCACCCATGTGCAGACATCAAATTTACCTTTCATGCACAATTATTTTAAATAGCCTTTTCATATAGAGAAGCCATAAACTAGTTGACATGATGGTTATTTTATATATGGAGTACAGTATATTGCTGAGGATGATCGTATTTACTGTGGACACAGCCGTGCCAAAGGTTGTATATTTTGGTATTTAGTCCAAAAATTTAATTACAGATAATGGTTGAGGACGTTTCATATATAAACATTTACGGAAGTCAAAGCCATCCAGATTCCATTCTGCATCCGAAGTCAAAATACACGGATAAACACAATTATCTGGCTCCATACTTATGTTTGATCTGTCAGGTCAGTATTTTTCTCTCACGAGCCAGCCCTTGATATCACCACCTATCTAAAGCTTGTTATGTGACGCCACTATACAAGGTGTAATGCAGCATTATCTACCGAATATTAACTCCTTTATATCATGCCCTAGATGAAAGAAAACAGACAAATAATGAGACCACCAATTAGCATTTCATTCTCCCTCCCCTGCTAACCATCCCTTCCCTCCCTCACCCCAACCCAGCACCATCGCTCGTCCTCCCACCCACTTTGTCTTCTCTTTCTGGCCTCTCCCTCTCAGCCCTTCTTACTCCACTGTGACTTGCTGCGCATAAAGGAGCCAGCCTGAGGCACGGGGTACCGGAGGATAGGTGATTATTTATGGCCACGACCGTACGTAGCGTTCACCTGTTTCTAGTTTGACGAGGTTGCATCTTACTTTTGTGTATGAATTAAAGTGCTGTATAATTTCCAGTATAACAGCGGACATCCATAATCGGCTGTGTTGTCAATATTACCAATTAGTTCTTCGAAATAGCAAAAGTGATGCATCATTGTACTCACAGGTGGTGGGTAGTCGAGATTTTATTTGTTGTGAACTTTTATGTTGATCTATGAGTTGTCATGTGATGACTAAATCGACATGTATTAATTTACGAGTCGTTACAAACGGCACTGGTTATAGTTGGTAGAGATATGACATGTAATATCGCAAAATGTTATAACTTGTGACATCTTCTTGTATGTTATGCAAAGCCTGTTTATGCACCAACATGAAACAGGAAGTAGACCACGAGACCAGCATGCTAGCGTGAATCAGACTGGAATAATCTTATTGCTTCTAAGGAGACAAATATTAACTCAGGTAACCCGTACAGTCTAATAACAACTTTGGTTTTGCTTTATTCTTGTTACCTTCGGACAAATACTACTTAAATCACGAAGAGAAATGGGCAGTTTTGGATAATAACTTTTAAATCATTCAGCAAAAATGGGCAATCCAAAAAATATTTAAATGGTCTTTGGTGGATAGAAGATATCGGAAAATTCATCATCGGACTGAAGGACTATTCTATACAATGTTAATCCTTTCCATGAGCTAAACGTAATCATCTGTTATTAGTATTAAGTGGGTTTGTAGAGAGTAAAGGGATAACTATAACCCTGTAATGATGGTAATGATAATGCTGTGCGTAATAATAATAATAATAAAAATAATAATAATAATGATAATAATCATAATAAAATTACTACTACTACTACTACTACTACTACTACTAATAATAATAATAAGAAGAAGAAGAAGAAGAAAATAATAATAATAATAATAATAATTATTATTATTATTATTATTATTATCATCAACATAATCATCATCATCACCATTATCATTATCATTATCATCATTATCATTATCATTATGATTTATTATTATTATTATCATTATTATTATTATTATTATTATTATTATATTATTACTACTATTATTATTATTGTTATTGTTAATTATTATTATTATTATTATTATTATTATTATTATTATTATGATTATTATTATTATCATTATTATGATGATGATGATCATTATTATTATTATTATTGTTATTATCATTATCATTATCATCATCAACACCATCATCATCATCATCATCACCATTATCATTATCATCATTATCATTATCATTATCATTATGATTTATTATTATTATTATTATTATTATTATTATTATTATTATTATAAATATCATCATTATCCAATCACTTATTCATTAATTTTTTGTGTCCCATCAAAGGAGCCTACAGGCCTGGGGTTAGGCTTCCCAATCTCAAATTGTATATCTAAGGTGACCTGCCTCACAAGCCCCTGAGTGACATTATGTGGACAAAAATCTCAAACCAGCCATCAGATATAAACACTTACAGGTTCAGTCCGGTTCAAGCACTTTAGCATAGCACACTATCAGGCGCCATTGGTTATACGAGTATGGTTAGCACCATTTGGCTTGTCATTCAGTGCAAAGTCACTCGGAGGTAACACTACATTGAGTGAGTGTCTCGTGGGGTGCCCCTATCTATCACAGTACCAACAACAAAAACAATAAAACAACAACGGTAGTAGTAGTAGTAGTAGTAGTAGTAGTAGTAGTGGTAACAGTAGTAGTAGTAGTAGTAGTAGTGGTAGCGGTAGTAGTAGTAGTAGTTGTAGTAGTGGTAGTAGTAGTGGTAGTAGTAGTAGTAGTAGTAGTAGTAGTAGAAGTAGTAGTAGTAGTAGTAGAGGTGGTGGTAGTAGTAGGAGTAGCAGGAGTAATAGTGTACGAGTAAGCAACCGGATGTTTTGTGCAGAGGCATCTGTGGACTTCCCGAATCAGGCTGAGGCCAGCAAACCTCTTGCAAATTCTGCTGGAGAGATAGTTCTATCTGTAAACAGCGTAGGGTGACACTGGGCAACACACACGGAGGAAACTCTCTACTTGTGCTCCGAAAGATTGTATGAGAGTTAGAGATCAACTGCACTCCGTGGGTGTAACATCTAAGTTCCCAGTAAAGCATCCAGTAGTAATGCAGAGTCCTCAGGATCACACTGAAATCATGATTGTAACTCTATGGGCTCACATCTCACAAGAGCAGTAGTAGTAGTAGTAGTAGTAGTAGTAGCAGCAGTAGTAGTAGTAGTAGTAGCAGTAGTAGTAGTAGTAATAGTAGTAGTAGTAGTACTGTAGTTGTAGAAGTAGTTGAAGAATGTTTGGATGCCCATCACCTATTCAGCCAATGTAGTGCTGCCTTCGGGTGAAGGGTTTATTCTCTCCTACAAGCAGGGTATGTTTTCACTCTTGTTTGTTTGTGTGTGTGTTAGCAGGATTACCTAAAAACTGAAAGAGAGATTTGGACCAAATTTGGTGGGTAGATAGCTCATGTCCCTGGGAACAATTGATTAACTTCTGGGATCGATTCGGATCGTATTAAAGATTCTGGATTAGGAAAAACTTTTTGCGAAACACGAAACCCTAGCCCATTATGAAAAGTGGTTTGGAAATTACGCTGCTCTTGTCGGAGAGATGTGCTCCACTGAGTGCCCGTTTAGTTGATGGCTATATAACCTCTCCAGTCCGTAGTCTTACCAAAGCTGAGTATCACTTTCCAGAGACAGCAAGAGTAAAATATAAAGTACGTCATAACATGGCGCGCGCGCGCGTCCGTGTGTGTGTGTGTGTGTGTGTGTGTGTGTGTGTGTGTGTGTGTGTGTGTGTGTGTGTGTGTGTGTGTGTGTGTGTGTGTGTGTGTGTGTGTGTGTGTGTGTGTGTGTGTGTGTGTGTGTGTGTGTGTGTGTGTGTGTGTGTGTGTGTGGAATTAAATTCAGATATAAATTTAGATCACATTATCCAGCACCCTTCCTCTTTCATCTCCGGTGTGGTTCCTTACCCTGCCTGATTGCCCATGTCATTAATAATAGTTATCTGCTCTCTTATTTTCCACTGCAGTGCATCATAAGCCTACGGCAGTTACATTATATATGACTCCTGATGAAGTGGTTGTAACACTTTAACCGGAGTGACAGCTTTGCATAGGTTGATTTCCATGAGGTGACTGATGGTTTACGATATTGTAATGACACTCAAGGAGCTAAGTTGGGTTTCTTCCCGAAATATACTTGATTTCGTTAGCCATATCTTGGACCCCTACTCTGATAAGTTGATGGAATGATTAACTTCTTTTTTAAGACTATAATTGAGCGTATGAGCGTGAACACAATCCCAATTCCTAAAATGTTATTTATGGAATACCGGTAAGTGTAAAAAGTGATAAATTTTCACCCACATGAATAGTTTAATCACCAACAACATATAAAGATGAGACGTATTCTGTTATCATCACATCCCTGGGAAATTATCAAAAACTAGAGGCTTGCCGACACTGTTGCTCTCAAGTTTTGATAACATGGAAGGCTTCGGCCATCCCGGAATAGATAGTATGCTTGGTTGCGAGTTGAGCGTATTGATGAATTCAGAAAGGTACATGCAACTCAGTATGATAAAAAATTACACATCGAAATTGATACCCTCGAAGAATATTGTTCAGAACTTTCCTTTCGTCGAGTCTGTTGTATGAGACTCTAGGGCCTGTTCCCACTGAAGCCAGGAAAGGATATATTCTAATGCACAGGATCCAATGGATAGGTCGGGAAAACAGTTGGAATAAGAGTACTTTTATCTTGACCTATTCGATGAGATTCTTTACTTGAGAATATGTCCAGTTTCACCCTCATTCTAGTGAAATTCTAAGAGTGTTTTTTTTCTGGTTTTTAATAATACTCCTATCAACTGTGAATTCAAATTACATAATATGTTCCTGTATTTTGTTCAGAAATATTTGCACTTGCCGCGAAAGTTGTACATTTTATTTCAGCTTCTTCAATAATCCCTCTCTCTCTCTCTCTCTCTCTCTCTCTCTCTCTCTCTCTTTCGTCCATCTTCTCACACATTCACCCTCTTCCCCTTCCCACCTAATTTCACATTCACCCCACTTCCCTTTCCTTTTTCTGTTTCCTATTTCTGTCAGATACCCCCCTCTTCTTCAAATCTTATCCATCTCTCAAACACGCCCTCCACCTTTTAACTCTGTTTTTCTTGTCCTTCGCTCACTTTATATCTCGTATTACCCCTCCCCCATCCCTCCGACCCATCCTACGGGCTCAAGCGTCACCACACAACTGTCTGCATAAGGTATCTATCTCTGTCTAGTCGTTTGGCTTTTGCCTCAGTCTAACATCTATATATATCTCAGCTTAAAATAATATTATTTTCTTGTCTTGATTATTCTCTCTCTCTCTCTCTCTCTCTCTCTCTCTCTCTCTCTCTCTCTCTCTCTCTCTCTCTCTCTCTCTTCATGAAAGAAAAGGAAAAAATAGTACTTTAAGCTGAGATATATAGATGTTAGACTGAGGCAAAAACCAAACGACTGGACAGAGATAGATACATTATGTAAACGATTGTGTGGTGAGCCTGCAGGATGGGTCGGTGAGAGGAGGGGGAGAGAGTAATACGAGATATAAAGTGAGCGAAGGACAAGAAAAATAGGGAGGCAAAGGGTGGATGGTTGTGTTTGAGAGATGGACGAAATTTGAAGAAAAAAGGAATTCTGACAGAAACAGAAAACAGAAAGAGGGGAGTGGAAGACGGGTGAATGTGATATTAGGCTGGGAGGGGAAGATGTGAATGTGTGAGGTGAAACATTGCTCTCTCTCTCTCTCTCTCTCTCTCTCTCTCTCTCTCTCTCTCTCTCTCTCTCTCTCTCAAGATAATATTGACTTGGATGGATTCATCCTATGCAGGCATTCTGTACATTGATCTTTAATTTCGATAGCGTTGCATCAAAGTCATGTCAGTCCCTTACCCTGCTGAAATATGTTTAACTACGTTATGCATATTTTACTACTGAAATACAATATGCCCACAAGGTACATAATGTGCAAAAACAGAACCGTTTTATATTTAAGGAAAGGATTAAAATTATCCCGATTCTCATGACCTAAAGAAAGCAAATGTATGGAGTGTGAAGAAGATAGTACTGTCAAGGGGAACAACAGTACGGACATTATTAAAACATCCTACCAACAAAGAACAGTTCATAGCCGCCCTCCCTCCGGTTGTAAATATTTTAACCTGTATGCAACAGTACGAGGGTGAACAAGAGGGGGTAAGTCAGATTTATAACGACTGACTGCCTTTACCATTCTTATTGATGTTGAATTAAGACAAGGTTTTCAAGGGGCTCCAGTATCGTAGTCTGGTACAAGTCTGGTAGAAACATAAACATTTTCTAGTCAAGACACTTATCCGGATGATCGCAAGTTCTTTGATGCCATTAACTCTGACATGACCATTAATGCTCTTAGTGTCATTCGCCCTGGTGTACTAATGAAAAGAAAAGTAAAGAAGAAAGGAAAGTATTAAAGAAATGACAGTCAACGATTGAATGCAACCATTTCAAGGCACACGAGTTTTAACTTCAACTGAACCTTTATCTTTTACTCTCACAGACGTCTTTTACAGAAAATCCTTTTAATTTCCATGTCCAGACCCATTATACTGTACTTGATATCCGTAGAGTGCTACGAGGATTCACAGTTTCGATGAAGATATCACACTAATTCCTCATGCTAAAACCACCATCTCTGGGATCCAATCCGCATTCACATTAAAACTGTACTGTTGATTATCTACCTTGCTGACTATAGTCAGACGCCTTAAATCCGGAATGGGGTTAATTGTCTCCCACGTTTCGCCTCCATGTCGCCCTGTCCTCCAATTCCTTTTCACACCACTTTCACATTCTCTCTACTCAGAGCTTTCTCCTTGTCTTCGGTCTCCCTTTCCTCTCTCCCTCCACCTCACCCATACTGCATTCTGTCTCACAGTCAAACTTGCACACTCCATTCGCCCCACAAAGCCAGACCATCACAGAGTATCACTCCCGACACTATGAAGCACATCCATCTTAACACCGAAAATTATCAAGTTTCCTCAATCGTTTGTCTGAATTTTCATATAACACCATAGCCTGATTTCAGAAGACTCACATTCCTCTCACATTTGTGGGGGGGCGCGGTAGCACAGTGGTAGCGCGCTGGACTTGTGATCGGGGGATTGCAAGTTCGAGCCTCGCCCGGGCTGCCGTGCCGGGAGGGGTAGCTCCCTCCTGTAACCCTAGCGGGGCTATATAGTCCAATACAGGGCTTAGCTCGGAGGAATTCCATTTCTCCCATTTTTTCTCACATTTGTGTCTTCCTCCCAGCAAAGTTCAAGGATTACTTCCATACGTTAACGTGGGGATTACAAAACTGTCATACAGCAATTCAGTCATTTCCACGTTCACCTTTATTTTATTCTCATTCAGCCTGTACTTGCAACCTACCTCCTTGATTACTCTCTCTCCAATTTCATCCTTTAAATTTCATTCTTGCTCCTCTCAGTGTCCAGATGTTTGAGGGCGCATAGGTCCAGAGTTTTCTTACCAATCATCCTTGCTACGCACTGTATGTCTTTATTCTAAAAAAAAGAAAAAAAGAAAAAGGAAAAAAACAATTCTTTCCTATGTTCACTTTCATTTTTTCAACTACACACTTCCAGACACACTCGCCAAGTCCTGCAACTCTTATTCATCTTCACTTAAGGGAACTGTATCATCAACGAAATATATAATAATAATAATAATAATAATAATAATAATAATAATAATAATAATAATGATGAGGATGAGGATTGCTAACCTAAGCACTATAAGTAAAGCTAGAAAATCACAACCATTATGAACTGAAAATACTGTAGGCAACTCCAACACGCTTATTGCTCTGTGGAAAAAAAAAGATGATGCTGTATGAATAAAACATGAATAAAAGTAAACAAAAAGGAAAAACGGCGAACAGAAGGGGAGGCTACGTATTGTCTACTTAATAAAAATGTATCGACTCACATGTTAATACTGGTCACACCGCACACTGCAAGCTCCTAGTAAAGTCTGAGAGTCAGTGGAGGAGAGAGTGAAGTACCTGTAGTTGAGAAGGAAGGTGATCCTCATAGTGTAATGCGTCAGCAAACAGAGAGTGACTTGGAATGGCAGAATACTTAAAGCATCTTGGTGTGGTTATCGTAACATGTGGAAAGCAGAGATATGTCGAGAAGGACGTAAAGTGGCGATACAATTTAGACCTTGATGCCGGACTGGGGAGTGAATCCAGAGTCTGCAAGATATTTGTCTGAAGGTGTGTCTGTTTTCACATTAGAATAGAGACGTATTGTAAGGCCAGACTGGGAACAGTGGTATTGGAGCTTCAAAGACCACTTAAAAGTTCGTAAAAAACATGAAGATTCGTAAAGGATGAGCTGCCTTGTAAGGTAGTTTGTTGATGGAACGGTTGATACTCTGCTCTGAAATAGTATGGTGACAGGGATAACGTGAGACAGGAGGCACCATGTGGACAGGAAGGCCTAGACCTAATGACAGTTCTCCATGCATTAGGATCTTCAATAAAGTACGTAAATATCCATGTCTCCACCTACATCTCACATTAAAAAAACAAAGTAACGTCGTTCGAATGTATTGCGATGAATACCATGTATCAATAGGTTATGACAGAATATGTAATTTGTTACTACATACTGTCCTAGGTACGCCAGCTAGACGTGACCGAGCGATATCAGGACACTAAAATATCATAACACACTACATAACAGCTAGTAACGTATATATTGTTAATATGTAATATTGAGGTTAGACGAAAGTCGTGCCTAAGCAAGAGATCTAGAGGAAACAGCACTGCACATCTTGCAGCTGGGGAGTTCCGCACACAGCACAGTATGACACCTGATGGAAACTTGCACAGGCTTGGAAAGTTCCACGCACGTGCCCATATGCATGACACAACCAGTCATATACAGAGGAAATGGGAGAGACAAGGCAGAAGAGGTTAAGAGAGAGAGAGAGAGAGAGAGAGAGAGAGAGAGAGAGAGAGAGAGAGAGAGAGAGAGAGAGAGAGAGAGAGAGAGAGAGAGAGAGAGAGACAGACAGACAGACAGACAGACAGACAGACAGACAGACAGATGGAAAAGTCAGGAACAAAGCACACAAGTTAGCAAGTATAAAAACACTCTCGCCTCCTGTGAGATATTACCTCTGTAGAAATAAACTGCATCCCAACCCCAGACTCATCTTAATCTTTCTCCTGGCATCCACGACAAGAACAACGAACAGTCTCTCCTTAAAATCCCTACAATCTAGCACACTTTTGGAAATGCTCTGTGACAGCTACGATACATGATTGGGGATTGGCGAACTCATTGGGTACATTTCATTCACTGAAGGTCATGGGTGCAAAGGTCAAAGGTCACTGGGTACAAATGGTACAAAGCACGGTCATTGCACTTTCAAAGTCATCACGCATGAGTCATAATGTACTCTGCTTATTGATGCTACTTCCAGACGATTTTAGTCATTTTAAAAAGATATATTTATTGAGTGAGTTAATTAGGGCTGTATCTAGCCTCTCCATTTCCAAATATAGCTTCCAAATCCGAATAAAATCGCCTAGGGATAACAAGAAGAAACGAGTACATTAACTGATTAAGAATTAATATGTTATGCATATAAAATACATAGTTATAATGTGCCGCTAGTTCTTTATGCCAGTAGCTTCCATTAGCTTCTGACTGATTTACTCAGCTTTTATTATTTATCGCAGGCATAACGAAAAGATGTGGCGAAAATGAAACTCCCTTTTGAACAGTTGGAAACCGGCAGCTAAGCAAGGACGAGCGTTTACTGAAAATCCTCATCATCTTGGTAATGGAGATTGCATTTCAGATCCACTCCGGGTCGGAACTGTTACTAATTTCATGGTCACACCGAATATGACAGGAACCGAGAATACCGATCCGAGTGGATGCAGGAGATAATTAAAAGTTACTGAATGAATCCGTGAAATGCGTAACACGTGAGGGGTGATGGCTCGGAGGGAGACAGGTTGTGGCGAGCAGGGAAAATGTCAGGGAGTAACAACCAAGAACTGAGTAGATGATGATAAATAAGAGAGTGATTGAGTTGACTATGATGTTATAAACGGTACATAGACCGTCAGTTTTAAGGGTTCTTATTATCTGCATTACACACTCACACACACACACACACACACACACACACACACACACACACACACACACACACACACACACACACACACACACACACACACACACACACACACACACACACCACATTACCTTTCAATAGTGTCAGCTGGAGATCTGGGGATTATAAGGTGAAGCTGTGGTTGTTCGGATCAGAAAAATATATTTTCAGAATTTTCTCTGAGCTGTATTCTTGGCACAGGAAACTCCTTGGCACTTCTGTCTTAGCCATTTATTTAGCATATTCCATCTTATTATATCTTTGTATTGTATTTCTTACTCTAAAATACAGATATCAATTTGCAACATAATAATGCAAGATGGGAAGAAGGGAAATAATTCGCTGCTGAAGAGGTGTTACGAAACCAGGTGAGAAAGCGAAAAATAAAAAGTCCTCCTCTTTCTTATAGCTGCTACAAAAATTCGTTGAGTCAAGGACATAACTATGCCTAACACTCCACCTCACACTTAAGCCGCTTTCGCACGAGGCCACCGGTAGCCGTCACCTGTGGCCTTAACTGGTGCCCCAGTGTGAAGAGGCCGGCAACTAGCGTAGCCGTATGAAAGCTCCGATTAGAAAAAATGCTTTACAGCGAGTGGCAGCAACCGCCAGTAGCGGACACTAGTTGCGCGAGCGAGCCACCGCCGGGAGCTGGTTGCCGGCCGGGTAACCGCAGTGGCCTCGTATGAAAGGCTTCATTGAAAATTATAGGAGGCAACTAATTGCGGCCACCGGTGGCCTCGTGTGAAAGTGGCCTTAGGGCATGTCCGTCACCCTCCTCTCTGCCATATACAGGCAACATCATATGTGGGTAGAGAAGCGTACTAAGTCTCAGTACAGGAATTCGAATTTTTGCCCTCGTAGGAAGATGTGAGGCAGATGAGGTGAAATTACAGTTGTAAAGCATCTGTAGCCCCCTCAGTTTATTAATTACTCTAGTATTTTACTGCAGCAAACTGTCTTGCGGAACTAAGAGTAAGTCCTAGAAGCATTGAAAGAATGAAGCTGAGTTAACCTTCGCGACTCAAGTGAGCCCAGATGATTGTACTACCAAATAAAGGAAGGAAGAAATTAAATATAGAGGAGAAATACATTACTTTACAAGACTGTTTGCTACTTAAATTCGTAACTCCGTTAAAGAATCCGTTAAATTCGTTATTTAAAGTTGATAAACATTTCTATGTTGTCTTCATAAACATAAAGAATTTGCTGATTTCCTGTAACCCTTATATCTCATACTCTGACTCAGATGTGAAGTATTCGTTAATAGCAACATCTCCGCGACTCGTAACTACTTCACTCACAAGGACGTCAAAGTAGGATACAATCTTTTGGCCATTTCCAGACAATTTTATTCAAATTAAGTGAGAGTAACTGAACTAAAGACATTAGACATAGTCTTCATTAATGACTTTCAATACTAGAGATGCATCCTGAATTTAATTAAATCGTCTGGCAACAGCAAGAATGTGTTATTGATGACCCCAAGGGGCATTTTTTTGTTTGATTCCCTCCCAACCATATTAACCCTTTCAAACTGGGTATATATTTATCGTCCGCCTTTAGAAGGTGGAGCGATAATGTTTTTGCCTGTGTGTGTGTGTGTGTGTGTGTGTGTGTGTGTGTGTGTGTGTGTGTGTGTGTGTGTGTGTGTGTGTGTGTGTGTGTGTGTGTGTGTGTGTGTTCCCATTATATCTCATGAACGGCTTGAGCTATCAACATGAAACCTTCAGGGTATCAAGATATGGCCTAAATCTTGGACTTGGTCAACAGCATCTTCTGTCGGGCGATCAGCATTCGGTTCCCCAATGCTTTTCTTTCATTTTATTTTTTTTCTCTTTGCCGCCAGACGATTCTGTTCAAATTGAGACCAGCTTTTCAGACAGGAGGGGTTAGACGTATAGTTTTCATTAACTCTCTTCACCATTTGGGCATTCTCGTAATCTAAAGCAAATCACCTAGTGGCAGAAAGAACATAAAGACTTATACATCATCGGACTGAACTAGTTTGACGTGCTAATAATTCATAAGCAGAGGCAGTACAATTACCTTTATATATATATATATATATATATATATATATATATATATATATATATATATATATATATATATATATATATATATATATTTATATATATATATACTGTATGTTTTTTTTTTCTATGTTTGAGTTCGGGCATAGGGAGTCAGTTCCCTGATGCCCATCAGTCATCGTTCGAAGCACAAAGCTTCATACATTACTGTTCCGGCATTAATACCCACTATTCATGCTTAAGCGTCTACAGTACAGCTCAGCTGCCTTATTCAAAACTGGTGTGATGGTATTAGTGAGTGTGTTTGCGGGACATGTCAGTCCTGCGAAACTTAACCCTGTTTTAACGAACCTCACATTCACAAACTGTTCCCTGGCCCAGGCTTAGATGGATCTCGTGTTGTTACCGAATTTATAGATGGGAATTAAACATAAAAACACCCGATTGCGACAACCACACATATACTTCCGATAGAAAAAGTGTCGGCGCTCATTCTGTTTCAAACGATCTAGCATTACCGACTATGAATGTTGCACAATGTCCGGTATTCCTAGGCCTGCCTCGTGCACAATATCACATCATAGAGGCATTTTCTGTCACTTAAGGTAAGCATAGTAATAATTTTTAAATAGATTAAAAGAGATGAGCCTCTTCAATCCATGAAATGTTTTTTTTTTCTTTACCAATATCGTTGTAGATAATCCCAGATGACTTTTTTTTTTTTCATCTCAGCAGAAACTGGGCAAACATGAGTAGTTGGAAAGAACCTCCCCTAACTCCTTCAGTACCGTGGCACTCTCCTAAGTAATATCGCCTGCAGAAAGCCAGAATTTTACAAAGAAGTAAATCATTGGATGGATGGAATTAACACACATTTGGAAGTCAGTAAATGTATTGCTCATTTACTATAACTACCATCGTTTTTGCGTGATCCTGTTTTGATCGTAGGTGCAACCAAACTCTCTTCTATCTCACACAGCCGCCTTCAGCAGCGTCACCGTCAACGACCAAACTTAAGCCATTTGATCCTCGTTATGAACCAGTTGCCTTCCAAAAAGAATTTACGAAAGAAGCCAAGCGAGAAAATAATGAAGAAAAATCGAATAGAATCTTAAAACTTTCTAATGCGATGCCTGTCTGTCTGACTGTCTATCTGTCTGTCTGTCTGTCTCTGTCTGTCTGTCTGTCTGTCTGTCTGTCTGTCTGTCTCTCTCTCTCTCTCTCTCTCTCTCTCTCTCTCTCTCATGGTACCTCCAGAGGTGAAGACTCAAATGTCTCAGATTGATTAATTTAAACTGAAAATGTGATGCATAACACTACCAAGTCCGTTGGTAGATGTTCTGTCGCATCCCTCTCTAATCATGCTTTATGGTTGTGATTCAGCGTCACTAGGCAGTAGTTTGGAACGGTGACTAAATTCATTCCTAAATGCCTTCCCATATCACAGGGTATCACTAATATGATTCGAGTGTGTAATAAGCTATTACTTCATGAGGGTGACTCGAGACTTGTTAACTGCAAGAGACGTAAACGCCAACTTCAGCTGTCACTACGGACACCGTGTCATGTTTCCCTGAGACTGATCCTGCATATAGTGTAATATCAGAAAGAGGTGACCTGCAGTGGTGGAGATCAAAGGAAAGTAATGATACTTATGGCTGAAGCAAGCCAATCGTCTTTGCTAGGAGTTACTTGGAATGGGAAGAGTTGTTGCCTGCTGAACTGGCGAGATTAATCCCTACCGGTCGAGTCAGAGGGTGTGTGAAGTTAAGCTCCGTGACGATGCGATGTCCGCCCCAAGTGAATGTGTGTGTGTGTGTAAGCATATCCAGACGATTGTATACAGCTCATGCTAGACCTCTTGAATCGGAAGGGATAGATAATGCTTTGTTGGACCCCATCAGCACTACCCTTCCTAATGTGTACACAATCGTCTGGACCTAGCAAGAATAAAATGAACTTGATATTCTTGAGCCAAAAGGTAGAAGCTTATTCAAAGGACTGCAGGTTAATAGAGTCTAGTACAAACAAAAATCACGGAGAATATGTTTGAAGGACGGAAATTTGGAGAAAAGAATTAGGAAAGGGGAAAAAAAGACAAAATGAATCTTTGTTAGTCACACCCAACCCAACCGTACCCACCACACCAACACATCCCAAAAGGTGTAATTTGTTTCGAGATTCACACTGTCATGTCATCCCAAATGTATGTTTCATTTAGTACTACTCCACAAGCCTAGTTTTCTATGAACCATTGAGTATGTCAAGAGGATCGAATCTCACCCTTCAGAATTAAGTGTTATTATATCGATTCTCCTTTGTGTTATGTTAAAGGATCAAGTGTGTTATGTCACATATATTATTATGTCACATATACTGGAAAGCGTGCCCGGCCTTGCCGGTCTTGGAGTACAACAATAAAGGAAAGATGTAATGGATTCCACGTGTTTAGCTATACCCAAGGCCAGAGGCGGATCGGCGACGAATCTGGGATGTTAGCCAGCACCTTAAGGATGCACCTTGTCTACTACATATTCGTTGGTTTGCAGGTGAGTTGAGTTTGTGTCAACCCCCAAAACACAACAGTGGCGACGAATCTGGGATGTTAGCCAGCACCTTAAGGATGCACGTTGTCTACTACATATTCGTTGGTTTGCAGGTGAGTTGAGTTTGTGTTAACCCCCAAAACACAACAGTGGAGACGACGAGTACGGCCCCAGGCAGCCAGGCACAATAGTGGAGGCAAGAGGCATTTTCACTAGGAGCCACGAGGTCCAGCCTACCAAGTAACCTAACCCGACCGCCGGCCAGTTCAAGATGCCTTTGGACGTCAGTCAACCGCCGGCATTCTCCATAACGGAGGAACCCTCTTCAGTAGCCATCAGGTGGAATAAGTGGTATAGTAGTTTTGAGTATTATTTAGCAGCCACAGGTGTAACAGCTGATGGTCAGAAGAGGGCCCTATTGTTGCATGTATCAGGCCCAGAAGTGCAAGAGACTTTCAGCACATTTACAGGTACCTATGACACTTTCCGTGCAACAGTTAAAGCTTTGAATGCCCACTTTGCCCCAGAGACAAATAAAAGGTATGAAAGAGTATTATTCAGGCAGATTAACCAAGAGCATGGTGAAAGCTCGGATAATTTTGTAACTAGGTTATGAAAGTTGGCTGAAACATGTGACTTTCAGGATGTGGAGGATGCTATACTAGATCAGTTCATTGAGAAGTGTTATTCCTCAAAATTAAGACGTAAATTACTCCAGGAACAAGACTTAACGATGGAAAAGCTTCTGCAAATAGCTCGGTCAATGGAAGCTGCAGATAAGCAGGCAGATATCATTGAAGGTGCTAGTAAGAACTTGAACATGGGTCTGTTAGTGCCAAAAGTAAATCATGTTAAGCAATGTTCCAAGTATAACAAACCTTCTCAGAACCAGAAAAAGAAAGACAATAATTTCAAGTCCAGATCAGGAGCAAGTAGTGTCAATAAATCCCAGGATGCTGGTAGTAAGAATTGTACCCGATGTGGTAGACTAGACCACAACTATGCTCAGTTAGACAAGTGTCCCGCTAATGATAAGAAATATTCTGTATGAGGGAAGAAGGGTCATTTTATGAAATATTGTAGATCCCGGAATAAGGTATTTCAGGCATGTGAATCAGGGCCAGATTTCTCATACATACCGGTACAGCCACCATCAGCAGACAAGGAAGTGTTTGATGACACTTCAGACTTTACTTTCAGAATAAATTCAGTCACTTTAAAAAAGACACGAATCATGTTGGACGTATCCCTAAATGGTAAGCATGTTACTATGCACCTAGACACAGCTTCGGATGTCTCAGTGGTGTTTGAGGTAGTGGCTGATTCACTGCCCAATGTCAAGGTCATACCTACAAAGAAGCTTTTGCGAGATTACAACAATCAGGTAATCGATGTAGTAGGCACAGCAGAAGTGGATGTAGAGTATAGCAACAAAACTTACCAAGGACTACCCCTTACTGTAGTGGCAGGAAAAAGGCAGAGTCTTTTTGGGTTAGACTGGTTAAGAATCATTCCCCTTGACTGGAAGTATGTTTTGAAGATCTGTTCTGATGTCCCAAAGGAAGATTTATCCATATTGTAATTGCAGTATGAGGAGGTGTTCAACGAAGAGTTGGGTACGGTCAAGAATCCAGCAGCTACCCTACAGCTAAAACCGGATGCTCAGCCAAAATTTTATGCACCCAGACCAATACCTTTTGCACTGAAATCCCAAGTAGATAGGTGTTGCTGAGATTAGTGGATAATGGGTCTCTAGAGAAAGTAACCTACTCAGATTGGGAAACTCCTCTTGTACAAGTAGTTAAGGGAGACGGTAATATTAGACTGTGTGGTGATTATAAGGTAACTCTCAACCCTCAGCTACAAGTTGCTGAGCATCCCCTACCCAAGCCTGAAGATATGTTTGCTGCTCTAGGTGGGTGTCAAGTATTCTCCAAGACAGATTTGAAACATGCCTTCCAGCAACTTACCATGGACAGTGATTCTCAAAACCTGTGCACCTTAAGTACCCACCTAGGACTGTTTAAACCAAAAAGATTACCATATGGTGTAGCAAGTAGTCCTGGATTATGGCAACAGGTAATGGACAAAATGTTTACTGGTATGCCGGGAACATTTTGTTTTGTGGATGATATTCTCATTGCAGGCAAGGATGAAGCTGAGCATTTAGCCAGACTGAAGGCATTTCTGAAAACCATCCAGGAGAATGGGTTAAGAATCGGCAGACAAATGTCGGTTTGCTGTAGATTCAGTAGAGTATTTGGGTTTTAGGATAGATGGAAGTGGTATTCATAAGACCCAAGACAAAATTCTTGCCATTCAGAATGCTAAAGTGCCAGAGAATGCTGAGGAGCTGAAATCTTTCATGGGATTAGTTACATTTTACAATAAATTCATCCCAAATCTGGCCACAATAGCTCATCCTTTATACAATCTCTTGAAGAAAGATGTTAAGTGGAAATGGACAGACAAGTGCCAAAATTCTGTCACAAGGATAAAGGAAGAAATTTTGTCTCCCAGATTTTTAACTCGCTTCCGGTATGACCTGCCGGTCAAGCTAACATGTGACGCCTCTTCGTATGGTATAGGCGCAGTGATTGCTCATGTAATGCCTGATGGTTTAGAGAGACCCATAGTGTTTGCCTCGCGCTCACTTAATCAGGCAGAGAGAAATTACTCACAAATAGAGAAAGAAGGTTTAGCTTTATTGTATGGAGTTCAGAAATTTCACCTATACTTGTATGCTAAGCCTAGGTCCATAGTAGTTACTGACCACAAGCCCCTTCTTGCCATATTAGGTCCCAAAGCAGGCTTACCTACATTTGTGGCAGCAAGATTACAGAGGTGGGCAGTTATTCTATCAGCCTACTCATATG
Organism: Coenobita brevimanus; assembly: GCF_032717465.1. Classification (NCBI taxonomy): domain Eukaryota; kingdom Metazoa; phylum Arthropoda; class Malacostraca; order Decapoda; family Coenobitidae; genus Coenobita; species Coenobita brevimanus. Next base: position 19,935,939 of record NC_137008.1, on the reverse strand, counting down.
ACTTAGAGTATAGTTCTTCCAGTAAGATAGGTAACGCTGAGGCCCTATCGAGTCTGCCTCTAGAGCCAGCACCAAGTGGTAATGAATTAAGTGTCATGTTAATTGAGAGCCACAATGTCCCTGTCACAGCAAAAGAGATAGAAAATGCTACTAAACAGGATCCAGTCTTGTCTAGGGTTATTCAAGGGTTGGTAACAGGGAGATGTATTGTCAGTAATGATGGGCTCAAACCTTATGTAAATGTTTGGTCAGAATTAGCAGTGGATCAAGGTTGCATAATGAGAGGTGGTAGAGTAGTTATACCAAGTTGCCTCAAGGGAAGGCTCTTAGATGAAATTCATGCTGACCACCAAGGTATAGTGAGATCCAAGGCAGTAGCTAGAACTTTTATGTGGTGGCCAGGCATGGATAAGGATATTGAGAACCATGTCAAGAAGTGTATGTCTCGTGCCCCCCACCAGAATGATCCAAAACCCGCATGAATGCACCCTTGGGAATACCCAAGTCATTCCTGGCAAAGGTTGCACTTAGATTTTGCAGGACCATTCCTAAATCACTTATTTTTAATAATTGTTGATGCTTACAGTAAGTGGCCTGAAGTAATACCTATGTCATCAACATCTGAAGCCACAATTTCAGCATTAATGCCAGTTTTTGTTACATATGGTTTACCAGTACGTGTTGTAACAGATAACGGTCCTCAATTTTGTTCGGACGAATTTGAAGAGTTCTTAAGAGTCAGTGGGATTCAGCATACTAAATCAGCCCCTTACCATCCTAGTACAAATGGTGAGGCAGAGCGCTTTGTGCAGACCTTTAAGCACAACATGAAGTGCAGGGGTGCAGTACTATCCAATGTAATTTCTCATGTCAGTAAATTCCTGTTGTCATATAGAACCACTGAACATAGTGTCACTGGGCAGACTCCTTCACAGATGCTTATGAACAGGAGGATTAGAAATAAATTTGATTTGCTTTTACCAGATTTTAAGACAAAACAAAATAATCGTCAGTGGAAACAGGTGGAAAAACATCAAGAAGTAAATCACTGTGAGAATTCTTCGCCAGTGATGGTCCGCTCATATAACACACCAAATAAGTGGGTGCCAGGGTACATTGATAAGCCCATTAGTCAAATACATTATGATGTCAATGTAGATAGCATAGTATCGCGACGTCATGTTGATCAATTGCGACCATATGCAACTGATGTAGAAAACACAGTACAAGCTCCACATGAATCTCAAGCTAATGCAGTACCAGGACTTAGCCCGAGTTTGCCCAGTAAAACTGATATCCAAGTTGAGGATAATCCAGGAGAGGATCCAGAAGTTCTTCCCCCAAGGAAGACTAGAGGAATCCCTCCGATAAGGTTAGATTTGTAAGGCATAGGTTAAGTAAGCAGTATATATATGTATCTTTTTACAGGGGAGAGGAAGTGTCATGTCATCCCAAATGTATGTTTCATTTAGTACTACTCCGCAAGCCTAGTTTTCTATGAACCATTGAGTATTTCAAGAGGATCGAATCTCACCCTTCAGAATTAAGTGTTATATCGATTCTCCTTTGGGTTATGTTAAAGGATCAAGTGTGTTATGTCACATTTTTTTTTTCTTTATGCGAGGAAGAAGGAACCAAAGGCCATGAGCCCGCAGTAACAGTTTCCTTCAAGAGAAAAACAAAATACAATATAGAGCCAAATTCAAGATCCGATCATTTTGAGATGCCTGGACACACTGCGTTTGAAAGACTGGAGATCATAGGCAGCAGGAAATACAGACAGAGGGAGACAGTTCCAGAGTTGACCTGTTGCATAAATGAAAGACTGGGAGTAACGGTTAACTCTTGCATTAGAGAGTTGGACAGAAAAGGGATGAGAGTTTACTGCCAGACGGGTGCTACGCAACAGTGCGGCAAAGAGACAGAGGTTGAAGGGAGTCAGTAAGAGGACGAGAGTTAATGAGACGAATAGCCTTTGACTCCACCCTATTGAGAAGAGCTGTATGTGGGGAGCCTCCCCACACATGAGAGTTGTACTCCACACAGGGGCGGATAAAACCCCTGTATAGAGTCAACAATTGTGCAGGGGTAAAGAAAGAGCGAAGTCGGCTTAGCACACCCAATCTCTTGGAAGCAGATTTTACAAAAGATGTAATATGATCTTTCCAAGATAAGTCCCGAGTAAATGAAATCCCAAGCATGTTCAAGGATGATGCAGGATTAAGCTGAATATTATTAAACATTAGTGGGTATACCTGTGGAAGATTCTGTCGGGTTGATAGGTGTAAGAACTGAGTCTTAGATGCATTAAAAACAACAAGATTATTTTTACCCCAGTCAGAGATACGAGCCAAGTCAGATATTAGGTGTGCCATAGCCTCATCCCTTGCTTGTTGAAGTAACTGCTGAGATGGGCATTGCGGGAACCGAATGGAAAGGTGAAGGGTGGAGTCATCAGTGTATGAGTGGATAGGGTTAGATGTACAGCTTAGATCATTGATGAATAAAAGGAAGAGAGTTGGTGATAGGACAGAGCCCTGAGGAACACCACTGTTGATAGATCTAGAAGAACGAAGGCCGTCTACAACAGCAGCTATAGAACGACCAGAAAGGAAGCTAGCGATGAAGGCACAGATAGAAGGATAGAAACCGTAGGAGGGTAGTTTGGAAATTAAACATTTATGCCAGACTCGATCGAAAGCCTTTGAGACGTCAAGTGCAATGGCAAAGCTTTCGCCAAAGTCCCGAAAGGAGGATGACCAGGAGTCTGAAAGGTAGGTGAGAAGATCGCAAGTGGAGCATCCCTCACGGAACCCGTACTGATGATCGGAAAGAAGGTTGTGATAGGAAAGATGCCTTAAAATTTTTTATTGAGAAATGACTCGAAAACTTTTGAAATATAGGACGTTAAAGCAATTGGACGATAGTTGGAGGATTGGGAGTGGTCACCTTTCTTTGGGACTGGCTGAATGAGAGCAAACTTCCAGCAAGAAGGAAAGGTACAAGTTGACAGACAAAGGTGGAAGAGTTTGCCTAGGCAGGGTGTAAGCACAGAAGCACAGTTCTTGAGAACAACAGGAGGGACCCCATCAGGCCCATATGCCTTGTTAGTACTGAGGCCAGTGATGGCAGAAAATACATCAGCTGAAGAAATTGTAATAGCCATGAGGAAGTCAGAGGGGGGAAGTGATGGAGGAACAGCACAGGAATCATCTAAGGTGGAATTGGAGGAGAAAGACTGTGCAAAGAGATCTGCTTTATCAGTAGAAGAAATAACTACAGAACCATCAGAGTAGAAAAGAGGAGGGAAGGATGATGAGGTAAAGTTGTTAAAAAGGTTTTTGGCAAGGTGCCAGAAGGAGCGGAAAGAATTCTTGTTGGAGAGTTGAGAGCATTTAGTATGGATGAAATTATTTTTAGCAGAGCGAAGAACAGACTTAGCATGATTCCGGGCAGAAACGTAATGATGATGTGATTCAGTGGTGGGTTGGCTTCGGCACCTTTTGTAGGCCCTCTCCTTATTGCGGACAGCATGAGAACAAGCGTGATTAAACCAAGGCTTTCTTGCATTAGTCAAAGGATATGAGAAAGGAATGTATGCTTCCATGCCTAGAGAATAACCTCCGTAATGTGCAAGGCACACTTAGATGGCTCACGGCCATGGAAGCAATAATCATTCCAGGGAAATTCAAAGAAGTACTGCCTGAGGGCCTCCCAGTCCACGGCTCCAAAATGCCACAGACGACGTTTCCCTGGAAGGTCCACAGGCCGTACCAGAGTGATAGGACAGGTTAAGGTGATAAGGTTGTGATCGGAGGAACCCAACGGAGAGAAAAGATTAACAGAGTAAGCAGAAGGATTAGTTGTGAGGAAGAGGTCAAGTATGTTGGAGCTCTCTCCAAGGTGGTCAGGGATACGGGTAGGGTGCTGTACAAGCTGCTCTAGGTCATTAAGGATAGAAAAGATGTAGACTTGTTCACCAGGTGGATCAGTGAAAGGAGAGGAGAGCCAATGGTGGTGGTGAACATTGAAATCTCCTAGAATGGAGATTTCTGAGAAAGGAGAAATGGATAGAATGTGTTCCATCGTAGAAGATAGTCGAAGAATTTTTGATATTAGAATTAGGGGATAAGTAAACAGCACAGATATATTTAGTTAGAGAATGACAGGAAAGCCGAAGCCAGAGTGTGGGGAATTCAGAAGAATCGAGTTCAGGAACACGAGAGCAAGATAAGTCGTTGCGTATCTATACACAACAGCCACCTTTGGCTTTGAAATGAGTATAGAGAAAGTAGGAGGATACAGAAAAGGATTTGCTGTCAGTTGCCTCAGACAGCTGAGTCTCAGTTAGAAAAAGAAGGTGAGGTTTAGAGGAGAGGTGGTGCTCAACAGAGCGAAAGTTAGAGGAAAGGCTGCGAATGTTGCAGAAATGAAGAAGACGTGAGTCAGACAGCGGTTCCAGGCACCTTGAGTCGTCACCGGGAGAGGGGCGGATGGTGGGGGCATTTATGGTCCCCCCCCCCCGGGGACTCCAAGGCTTGGTGAAGAGATGCCATAATTTTTTACATTTTGGAAAGGGAAGGGTAGTGTGTACTGTGCATGTAGTTTGGTGTAGATAGTTAGAGAAATTTGTACTGGAGAGCATGCTGGCCTACTCTCTGTGTAACTGAGACACTGAAAAAGTTCAGCAAAGGGGGATGGTCAGGAACTAGTCCTGAGGGCTGATGAAACGGGAGCTCCAGCACTCCCTGTCATCAGCTTTCCATATATTATTATGTCACATATACTGGAAAGCGTGCCCGGCCTTGCCGGTCTTGGAGTAAAACAGTAAAGGAAAGATGTAATGGATTCCACATGTTTAGCTATACCCAAGGCCAGAGGCGGATCGGCGACGAATCTGGGATGTTAGGCAGCACCTTAACCCGTCACGTCCCGAGCCTTTCCGCACCTATGACATCCCCCAGTCCCGAGCCTTTTTGGAAAATTTTTTTTTCTTATGAAACTTCCGCTTAGGTCGAGAAACTATGGAAAATCTTGAAGAAAGTGGTCTCTGCAGTCTATAAGTGGTCTATACAGGTGCGGTTTCCCCCCGCAGGTATCGTATTCTGTAATGGGCTGGATATGCGTAAACGTTTTCTATGGTAAGGAGTAATGGGACAAACAACACACAACACCTCTACATTTATTGAATTTGTACTAATAAACAATAACAGTAACAATATAATGTATTTCAGACACATATATAGGAAAAATAAGCATTGTACCATCGCGCGAGCATAGCGAGTTAGGTCCGAGTCGTATCATGCTATCTGCTAATTTTCTGTTATGAGTCTACCGATCATTTTTTCTACTTGTATACTTCTGTTTCAATGACAGTTTACTAATTACAACTGTTTGTAAGTGATTTCAGATGTTTTCATTCATTTTGATGACATGCAGCATAAGTTTAGCGCACATCAGCTTAGTAAGCGCACTCGCTATGTCTCGTATTTCAACATACCAAATTGTTTTATCACTTTCTAATTATTTTCCCATTTACATAGAACCTTTCCCCCACCACTGTGAAGGTTTTCAATTGTTTTCATTCATTACGAGGGCATTTAGCGATATGCTAGCGCCTATTCACGTAGCAACCACGATCTCAAACACTCGTGTTTCATCATCTACTTTATTTATTCACTCCAATTATATTTTCCCACTTACATTACACACATTTACACCCCTCCAATGCACTGTACATACTTACTGCCATTATTTATTCAAGTGAGCGTGAGAATATCGCCTGAAAATACCCTCGCAAGGAATGTTACGTCATACATAATACTCACACACTTATATACTAATTCACGCACACACTTATATACTAATTATTCACTTTATCACTTGCTGACTTTTATTTTGACTAATACGTGCCTTATTCATTCGACTAGGCGTCAGGAAATCTTATCTTTATAGACACGCTATGAATATTTGACTTAGGAAATACATCATCATATACAATAATTTGAACTTATATTATACCCGTAAGAATGTCACATAATAGAAAATATATAATAAGGGGCCGTATTTATTGCACTGAGCGACAGAATATCGCATCAAACAACCCTCTCTATGTAAGTTTCAACTTAGGGCAGATTTATATACTTACACCCAATGTTTGCACTTATGTTCTACCCGTAGGCACTTTATACTAATATTTGGCGATCCACATGACTGATATTTTCACAGAGCGTCTGTCTGTCGCATGTACATCATAATTTCTGCGTCCTTTCGCAATCACACCATGCTAAAATTGCAGCAACGTGTGGTATTCACTAAAACATGGGTGAATACACAGACCCACGTCACACTGCACGCACTCATAGCGGGTGTCCTTCCTCTGTGTCGTGAGTCTCACCTGGGAATGACTGCACACGTGACACCTGCGCTGGGGCCTAGGTCTGTTGGGCTGGGGCGGGATAGGAGTGGGGAAATGGCGGGCGGATATTCTCTGGGGAGTGTGGGTAATAGGGGCAGTGCGGGGGCGCTGTTGGGGCCTTTCAACCGCATATTTTGCAAAGATTTCTCGTGTGAGCTCCCTCACAAACCCTTCAAAGGTTTCCTGAACTCCTGTGGTCATGGCGTGAAGGTGGTGGCAATTCAGAGCAGTGATATCTAGCAAGTGAAAGAACAGTTTCTTATACCACTTCATCGTGGTCCTGGCACACTCTACCGTCGATATCATGGAGTCTGACTGGTCCACGAGGCGCATGTTTATATTATAGTCCATGACACATTCAGGTTTCCAAACACGACGCCTGCTCTCGCTATGGTAATCAACAGAATCAGTACGGTGCATCAAGGGGCGGTGAACCGTGGACAAGAGGCTTACTTCTCTGTTGTGGTTCCACATTGTTGCAAGGATGTTTGCTTTGAAGAAGACAACCTCACTCCTTGCAAGTTTCCGCCCTACCTTGACCATGTGACGCCGGTTCACCTTTACGGTTCCACAGACTCCCGTTTCATGTCTGTGAAGATAACGAGCGAGAAGAGGGCTAGTGTACCAGTTGTCGAGATAGAGAACGTGACCACGATGAAGGTAGTCTTGTATCATCGTCTTTACCACTGCTCCAGAAAGTCCTATACTTCGATCTTCTATTATGTCTGTCTGTGCACCGGTGTACAAGACTATGTCTTGCACGTATCCAGTCCTACAGTCACACATAACAAAGATCTTGAACCCAAAACGGTGCCTTTTGCTGGGTATATACTGTCTGAATGAAATATTGCCTCTCCACAACACGAGACTCTCGTCTATGACGAGATCTCTATAGGGATAGAATGAGGATCGAAAGGTTTGCCTGAGGTGATCAAAGACCAGCCTAATTCGCCTCATTTTGTCAGTGTTGTTTGCATTTGCAGGGTCATTAGCATCATAAAAATGGAGGCGACTTAGAATTTGTTGAAACCGATTACGGCTCATCACTTGACCAAATATGGGGGTAAACATAACAGGGTCCCTAGTCCAGTAAGCAGGAATTCTATTTTTTCTTATTATACCCATCAAAAGGACAAGGGCACAAAATAAGAACATTTCTGGAATGGAGACAGGGTAATCATAAATCATTGAATGCCTACTCCTTGTTCCCAATCTTTCACTTTCTAGCCGCTGGCCGCTTGCAAACAGGTTTGTTTGAAGCACGATCTGATCAACGAAGGCCTCACTGAAAAACAGGTGGAAAAATCCAACCTGCTTGAATTACAGTGAATACCTGGTGAAATGCAGCCAGATCGCCCCTGCTCAGTGAAGGGGTGAATGAGGGAGAAAAATCACTCCCATCCTCCCAATCCCACGACACAAATCCCTCGTCCCCATCACCGCCTTCGTCTGGGTGGGGAGGAGATCCTGGTTGGGGAGGTTGGGGAGAAGGAGTACGGAGGGCTTCCCCACTGTCACTCCTCTTCCCTCTGCCTTTACCCTTTCCCTTTCCCTTACCCTTACGGCCTTGAGGAACATTAGGGGGCTGTGGGGATGAAATAGTTTGATATTGGGGAGCAGAAGACGTGCTGGGGAGTGGTTCCTCCCCACCTTCCCCCTCCATTACCACACCACGTGCTCTCTCACGCAACCTTGCTCGACCACGTGTTAGGGGATATTGGGGAGCATAAGACGTGCTTTGGAGTGGTTCCTCCCCACCTTCCCCCTCCCTCACAACCCCACGTGATAAGGAACGCACCCGCACTGGCCCACGTGATCCACTCTGCCGCCTCACACTGCGTAGGGAGAGCAATGACTCACCCACCTCACTCTCACTTTCCCTAATCCCAGGAATGTCCATTTCACTCCCCACTCCCTCCACTTCACTTCTTACCGCCCCAAACAGAATGCTTGGCCCATACCTGCTTAGACGACGTGGTGTGCGCTCTGGGCCACGATGCGTAATCACCTCCCGCCCATACCACGTGGCAGCACGTCCCACGTCTCCGTCCTCGTCCTCGTCCTCGTCCTCAACCTCGAATTCGGCTTCTAAGGCACGCTGGGGATAGGGATATGATATACCACGTGCCTTCTTTGCCTCCTGCCCCTCTCTAGCAGCACGGTAAGTCACGTACTGCCGCTTCCTTGGTGACGGAACTTCCTCGTCACTGCTGGTGGTTTCTTCCTCCTCTGGCTGCACATAATCTTTGTCCATCTCCTCATCATCCAGTGGGGAATCACTGTCGCCGGTAAAGGTGTCCAGGGCGACTTGAATTTCGCTCTCTGAGAGACCTCTCTTAGCCATGTCTGAGCAGGACCGTGGCTACCAGGTGAGTGGACGAGTGGCGGGCTAGCGCGGGTCGCGCGGGGTCGCCGAGTGTCCCCGCCTGGTGGCAGGTAGAGGAAGGTCAGGCGAGGGTACGTACCGCAAATCAAGCGCGAAATTTGAAAATTGTCGAAATTATGCACATTGCAATTGCACGACGTACTAGTACGTCGCCGGGACTGGCAAATGCAAATCGTGGTGACGTACCCATACGTCGTCGGGACGGGGCGGGTTAAGGATGCACCTTGTCTACTACATATTCGTTGGTTTGCAGGTGAGTTGAGTTTGTGTCAACCCCCAAAACACAACACACACCACACGCACCTTGGACACATCCCGGACTTACACCTGACACACCAACTGTATCCTCATTCCTCAGTACAAATACTCTTTGTGTTTTAACTCTACATGTGCAAGTTACCCTACAGTATTTTGTTTTTCAAATTACAGTGATACAGTGGGTGAGTGAATAAGTGATACAGTTACGGAAACATGATGGATTTGGCCGTCCCTATGGGTGCTGGAAATTAGAGGAGGGATGAAATGACGGTTATGAATGAGACGAGGAAGGAATACCTATCAACTTACGCTAAGTCAATATTTAGCATAGAATAGATTAGATAAGACTAGTTGAGTGTTATTTTTTATGCGAGGAAGAAGGAACCAAACGCTGAGCCAGTAAAACAGTTCCCTCCAAGAAAAAAAACAAGAACAATACAAAAGAGAGTCAAATTCAAGATCCGTTCATTTCGAGATGCCTGGACACACTGCGTTTGAAAGACTGGAGATCATAGAAAGTAGGAAATACAGAGGGAGACAGTTCCAGAGTTGACCTGTTGCATAAATGAAGGACTGGGAGTAACGGTTAACTCTTGCATTAGAGTTGGATAGAAAAGGGATGAGAGTTTGTTGCTAAACGGGTGCTACGCACACGTCGTAGTGGTGGAGGGATGCAAGCACGCAGTTCAGAGGAGCAATCACCATTGATGTAGCGGTAGAAAAGACATAAAGATACAACAGTGCGGTGAAGAGACAGAGGTTGAAGGGAGCCAGTAAGAGGAGAGTTAATGAAACAAAAAGTCTGATTCCACACTATTGAGAAGAGCTGTATATGTGGAGCCTCCCCACGCATGAGAGTTGTACTCTAAACAGGGGTGAATAAAACCCATGTATAAAGTCAACAACTGTGCAGGGGTAAAGAAGGCATGGAGTCGGCTTAGCACACCTAATCTCTTGGAAGCAGATTTTACAAGAGATGCAATATGATCTTTCCAAGATAAGTCCTGGGTGAATGAAACCCCAAGTATGTTCAACAATGATGCAAGATTGAGCTGGATATTATTAACTCGCCCCATCCCGGCCATTTTTCCACCACTGACCCCCCCCCCCAATCCCGGCAGATTTAGGATTTGTGTGTTTTTTTTTTTTTTTTGGCTCAACCCTCCGCTCTTGGTGGGAAACGATGGCAGATCACAGAGAAAGTGCTTATCTGAGAGTAGAAATGGTCAAAACAGGTGAGCCATCATGCACCTGGTACCGGGTTCTGTAAAGGCGCGCGACTGCTGTCCCATTTTCTATGGCTGAGGTACGTATTGGAAATCACTCAAAATTGGTAGGTCTTTATTAATTTGGAACAAAATAGCATGTAGCACAAGAATATATTGGTTTTCACACAGAAATATAGGCGAAATAAGCATTGTTCCATTGAGTGAGCATAGCAAAATCGCCCAAATCTGTCACATACGATTCTCTATGTTGTTTCAACATCCATTTCATTTTCTCTACTTACATAATACTTTTCCACTAACATTATACTAGTTTCCACTTTGTAGAATTATCATCACATATTTTACAGGCCTTACGATTATATTTAGCGTAATATTGGTGCATATTTACATAGTGAGCCAACTCTCTATGACTCCTGTTTCAACTTACTCTTTTTTCAACTTATATTTTACTTTTCCACTAACATTACACCTGTTTCCACTTTATAGAAATGTAATCACATATTTTCAGGCCGTACGATTATATTTAGCATAATGTACAATGAAAGAAAAAACTGTCTTCCCAGTTCGGTCCAAAGATAATTTACACCTGGCGAAATACAATGAAAACCCAATCTCTACTACTGCATGTTTCAAATGGTTAGATTTTTCCACTATATGTTTGTCAAACTTTGGGAAGATATTTGTGTCTGTACGTAGTGAGTGATCTTGCTATGACTGTTGTTTCAACTTACACTCTATTTTTCAACTAATATAATACTTTTCCACTAACATTACACCCGTTTCCATTTATATAATTGTTATCACATATTTACAGGCATTACTGCTATATTGAGCGTTATATTATCGCATATGTAGGCTACAATGAAAGACAAAATCTTTCCAATTCCGTCCAAATATAATTTACACCAGGCGAAATACAATGAAAACTCAATCTCTACTACTGCGTGTTGCAAATGGTTCAATTTTTCCACTATATGTTGGTCAAACTTTGGAAAGATAGCTGTCTCTTGTAGGGGGAGGGCGATGATGGTTTTGACATATTTTTTTTTAATATAAAAATTCAGATTTAAGCAGGAGTGTAATCTGGTTTATGTTAAAATGTTGCCACATCATTTGGCTCTTTAGGTTGGTAATATGAAATTCTTAGCTCTTTTCAGCTTTAAGCTATATTTAACGAAACACAAGTGACTAAATCGTCCGAACCATCCCTTCCAGTGGTGATGATTCGGACAGTAGGGTGGGATGGTTCGGCCAAATGTATTACTCAGCATATTCTTAAAATTATGTTAGTTATATTTGATAAAAGCAAATATTTAATAATTTTAAGATATTTCATTTTCCTAAAGTACAATATTGAACTTCAGAATCCAAATGAACTGCTTGATATATGTTTAAAATATGTATATAACTGAAATAACCTTCACCAGATTTAATAATAAGTGATTTAACCTCTTACTTTCTGCTACAAAATGATGCGTAATTAGCCTCTTTCTCTCTCTCTCTCTCTCTCTCTCTCTCTCTCTCTCTGGAATATTGACTTCACTTTTCACTGTCTAGGCCTTATTTCAGACGGACTAACTTGAGACTTTTAATGCATATTGTAGCCTGCAAAACTGAAATAGAAGTTGTAATACCCCTTCCTTCTTTTAACATTTTGAAGAATAGGTTAAACAAACAAAACTATTAACATAAATTCCATGATAACTATTAAGAATGGTGTTTCACTATGTGTTCAGATATAAATGATCAAAAGTAGCGTTATCATTTGATAAGGTCATGACTTGGTAGTAGTGGAGGGATAGTTAGGACTGTGTGAACCATCCCCCTCCTCAACTGTCTGAATCATCCCAAACCTATGTAATTAATTGACGGGTACTCTCAAGTTTCATCTGAGAGAGTTTAACATTCGTTTTTCATAGCAATATGTTCTACATGCAGCACAGATTCACCGTGGTAATGCACAGTTCAATGTTTGAAATATTCATAAAGATAGAGCTTTTGATAAACACTCAAATTATTACATAGGAAATGCAAAAAAACATAAAATCTGACCTGCATCAAAAAGAGAAGGGTTACGAACTTGGAGGTTCTGTGTGGGTTAAGTAAACAAACTCTTCCACTTTCACACAAGATGACACGGCCCTAGGTCCCATAAGTTTCTCAGGGAATGCACTGTCGAACCATCCCACTGTCCGAACCATCACCACCCTCCCTTACAGTGTGGGTGTACTCGCTATGACTGTTGTTTCAACTTACACTCTATTTTTCAACTTATATAATACTTTTCCACTAACATTACACCTATTTCCACTTTATATAATTGTTATCACATATTTACAGGCCTTACTATTATATTGAGAGTCATACTGTACATAGTGAGCGAACTCGCTTTGACTTGTTTAAACTTACACTCTATTTTTCAACTTATATAATATTTTTCCACTAACATTACACCCGTTTCCACATTATATCATTGTTATCACATACAGGCCTTACTCTTATATTGAGCATCATATTATCACATATGTATAAGCCTTACTTTTACAGTGAGCGTCATATTATCGGAAGTACACACAGTATCAGTAATGTACAGTAACAAGGTGTGATATTCCTTGTCAGGGTGGGAAGGAGAGGGTGGTGGGGGAGGTTGGGGAGGTGGAGAGCAGCGCCCTTCCCCCCTCACACTCCTCTTCCCTCTCCCTTTTCCTTTCCCCTTTCCCATCCCTTTCCTTCCATTCCCCACATCACGGGGCTGTGGGGAGAAAGTGCGGGAATATTGCGGGGCAAAAGACGTGCTAGGAAGCGGCTCCTTCTCGCCTGCATGCTCCCCACATACACCACGTGCTTGCACTGCCACCCTCCCACTACCACTTTCCCTTTCACCCCTCACTCCCGCCACACCACTTGTGCCTTCCCCAGACAACACAGAAGGACCATACCATATTTTCCCTCTCACCACACCTTGCCTGCATATACGCACCAAAAATTACATGCAAAATTTGAAAAATGTGCAAATGACGGACCTTGCAATTGCAAAACGTATGGATATGTCGTCGGGTGTCACCATGACAAAACGTGGGAACTTATCCATATGTCATTGGGACGCCTTAGGTTAAACATTAGTGGATACTCCTGTGGAATATTCTGATGGGTTGGTAGGTGTAAAAACTGATTCTTTGATGCATTATCCCGAGACGTCCCCATCAACGTATGGATATGTTGCAACATTTTGCATTTGCCAGTCCTGTCGACGTACTGGTACGATTTGCAATTGCAAGTTGCATAATTTCCACAATTTTCAAAATTCGCACGAGATTTTTGGTACGTAGCGTCACACGACCTTCCCCTACCTGCCACCAAGCGGGGACACTCGGCAACCCCGTGCGACACGCACTCACCTGCGGCTCGGTCACTCACCTGTTAGCAACGGTCCTGCTTAGACATGGCACATAGAGGTCTCTCGGAGGAGGAAATTCAAGCCGCCCTGGATGCCTTTACTGGTGATAGTGATTCACCACTTGATGATGAGGAGATGGACAAAGATTATGTCCAACCAGAGGACGTGGAAAGCAGCAGCAGTGATGAGGAAGTCCCGTCCCCCAGGAAGCAGTGCTACGTGACTTATCATGCTGCAGGAGTGGGTCAGGCTGCACAAGAACAAAATGTAAGATCCTCAAGCCAGCCCCTACGTGACGTGGAGCCTGATTTCGAAGACGAGGACAGAGCCGTGGGACGTGCTGCCAAGTGGTATGGCCATGAGGTAATTACTCATCGCGGCCCAGAGCACACACCACATCGTTCTAACAGGTATGGGCCTAGTGTTTTGTTTGGGGATGGCGGAAGTGGCGTTGAGGGAGTGGGGAGTGAAAGGGAAAGTGTTGGGAGGAGTGTGGACAGTGAGAGTGGCGGGAGTGAGTCATCGCTCTCACGTGGTGGTGTGAGGCGGCGGGGCGTATCACGTGGGGCAGTGAGGGTGGGTGGTGAATCACGTGGTGTGGTGACGGAGCAGGGAGGCGAGGAGGAGCCACTCCCCAGCATGTCTTATGCTCCCCAGTATTCCCGGGCTTCCTCCCCACAGCCCCCTGATGTTCTCCAAGGCTGTAAGGGTAAGGGAAAGGGGAAGGGTAAAGGCCGAGGGAAGAGGAGTGCGAGTGGGGAAGCCCTCCGCACTCCTTCCCAACCTCCCCCACCATCATCTCCTCCCCACCCCGATGAAGGCGACGATGGGGACGATCGGGACGAATTTGTGGCATGGAATTGGGAGGATGGGAGTGATTTTACTCCCCTCATTCACCCATTCACTGAGCAGGGGCATGCTGGCTGCATTGCTCCCGGTATTCACCCTAATTCTACCAGGCTGGATTTTTTCCACCTTTTCTTCAGTGAGGGTTTTGTGGAGGAAATAGTGGATCAAACAAACTGGTTCGCTACCAGCCAGAGCCGTGAGAGTGAAAGACAGGGCACAAGGAGCAGGCATTCTATCCTATATGATTACCCAGTCTCCCTTGCAGAAATGTTTTTGTTTTTGGCCCTGGTACTGTTGATGGGTATTGTACGAAAGAACTGAATTCCTGCATACTGGACAAGGGACCCTATTATGCTTACACCAATATTTGGCCAAGTAATGGCCATAATCAGTTTCAGCAAATTCTAAGCCGCCTCCATTTCTATGATGCTGATGATCCTGCAAATGCTAATGACACAGATGAGGCGAATTAGATTGGTTTTTGCACAAGAAGAGAAACACCAAAGCAGCAACGAACAGCATCTTTATTTGTAGTACCAACGTTTCGGCACAGAGACTATGCCATTATCAAGGTTTACTGAAAGTTAAGAAAAGTGTGCTACAATAAATAAAGAACATATTATAAAAAATTATTAACACTGCAAATTTATGCTATGTACAGTGGGCAGGCTGATGTATTATTATTTAATCTGGGGGCATATTTCTTGATGTAAAGTGACTCTAAAATCCTAATGTCAGTATTGGAACAAGAATCTAAGATAGTAAAATGATCTTTTTTCGGAGGCACATCACACTCTAACAAGTGCTCCCTTACTGCAGAGTGAGGAGGGACTAGCAGAGGGTGACCGGTCCTGCTCGACTGGCCCAAGTGTTCATCTGTCCTGATTTTATAGGCTCGCCCTGTGCTGCCTATATACCCCGTCTGGCAACTGGAGCAGGTGAACTTATAAATGGCAGATGACCTTAGGTCTGTTGGCAGGCGGTCCTTGAATTTAAAAAATGAACCTATTCTAAAATTATTGACAAATACAAATATAAAGTCGATCTGAGGGTAGAAGGAACTTAATTTATTACATAGGCGATGTTTCGTCTCCGAGGAAGCATCGCCTAAATAGGGCAGTCTAAAGAACATAGATTGTTTCGGAACCGTATGAACAACAGGCCTTTGCTGGTACCTCATATTCAAAAATTTGTAGACTAAATTATCAAAAACATGTGTCGGAAAGCCATTCGTTAAGAAAAAAGATTTTAAAAATTTTATTTCATTGTGAAATCTGTCATAGGTTGAAGTTAGATTATAAGCTCTATGTAGCAAGGTTTTGATGGCGTTTATCTTGAATTTATGACAACAATAACTAAAATAACTAATACCAAGTCCTGCGAATGTCGTTTTACGAAAAATACTAAATTATAGTTTACCGTTATATTTTTCTATCATAAAATCCAAAATAGATAGTTTACCATTAACTTCAATGTCTATAGTAAATTCTATATTATTATGTTGTTTATTAATATACTTCAAAAATATATTTGCTTGACACTTATTTTCAAAAATGGCAAATGTATCGTCAACATATCTGCGGTAAAATAATGGTTTAAAATTATCCGGACAATAAGGCTGCAGTAGTGAGTGCTAAGGCAGTGCATGCAGAGGAAATGCAAATGTTGGGCTAGATGGATAATTGAGAAACTATGCTAGTTAAGGCTGAGACAAGGCTAGATGACAGTAATGGCTTCCAGCCAGTTAAAAAAGGCCGCAAGGCTATGGCAAGTAAGAATAAGTTTCAGGAACTAAAGAACGAGGTGCAGGGTAAGCCTAGTCCTTTACTTGTCGGGGAGTAAGTGATCAGGTAACAGGAGAAAGAATTTTATACTAAGAGTTCTAGAATGAAGAATTTTTGTTTTCCTGGTTTTAGGATACAGGATGTGACTGATACAGAAAATGACCTAGTCAGCTACACGTCAGAGGACTCAGTCTTTGTTACAGTGGTGGAGAGCAGTAGTGTAGCTTCAGGCAGCTCAGAGGAGACACTTAGAAAGTATAGGGACCCTATGAGGTGGTTCAAGGAATGACATAGGAAGGTAGTTGTCTTTTTTTTTTTTTTTTTAAATAACAGAACTGAGGAAGGAAAACAAATGAATAAAAAAAATAATCCATACACCAGATTACTGGTGTTCTCTGTTCATAAAATATCTGTAACAGATTTGAACAGCTGCGGGTTGAAATTTGGAGGGAAGCAACTCTGGGGATGCGAGTTCCAGAGAGATGCAGTTCGGGGTATGAAAGAATTCTGATAGGCAGAAGTTCTGCAATATGGCTGAGTGACATTCCAGTCATGAGCGCTACCAGATGCCCGTGTAGCATGAGGGAAGGCATGGAGAGGTGGCACCATGGACTCAACTTCATCTGAGCATTTGCCATAATAATACCTGTAAAAAATGCAAGGGAGGCAACATTCCTTCTTACTTGTAGGGGGAGGTAGTTTATTTATAATGGAAGGGTTGTCAGTAATTCTAACAGCTTTGTTCTGCATTTTGTCTAGTTGTTTTAATGCAACCTTTCCACATCCATTCCACAAGTGTGAGCAATATTCAAGCAGAAAGCACACATGACTCTTATAAATTATAGCTAACTGCTTGTCAAGCGAAGAAGTTTCGGACTCTGTACAATAATCCAAGTTTTTTTTAGGCGGATTTAGCAAGTGATCTAACATGAGAGGTCCAGCTGAGAGCATTGTTAAGTGAGACGCCAAGAATTTCAATACTTTTGGAGATGGGAATATTAGTAGCACTGAAAGTAATGTACGAATCTGGCAATATCTGTCTATTAGTGAATTGTATATATTTAGTTATGATAGCATTAAATGAGACAAGGTTGTTTTGTCCCCGTTCACTGATTGTAGATAGGTCTTGATTTATGGAGATGGCTGTACTGAGTTGAGAGGTTGAGAGATTAGACAGTGTAAATGGGTGTCTAAGTGTGAATGAACTATGTAGTGTTGAGTCGTCTGCATATGAGTGGATGGGATTGTGGGTGACAGATAAGAGATCATTAATATGAACCAGGAATAGGGTTGGGGCCAGAACTGACCCCTGTGGCACGCCGGCGTTGAGTGAAAATTCGAATATACATCATCTATTTTTACTCTTATTTTCCTGTCACTAAGATATGAAGAATCAAAGGAACAAAAGACATTAGTCCATAGCAAGGGAGTTTGAACAGCAGGGAACGGTGCCATACTCTGTTGAAAGCTTTAGAAATATCAAGGGCTACTGCATGAGTTTCTCCATGTAGGTCAATTGATTGATGGATGGTATGAGTTAGGAGATTGAGTATGTTAATGGTGGATCTTTCGTGCCAAAAACCATATTGTCTATCACTAATTAAGTTGTTGGATTCAAGGTGTTTAACTGTGCTTATTAATTAAAGTTTCAAATACCTTATCAAGAGATGTGACAGCTATTGGTCTGTAATTAGAGGGGTCAGAGGAACTTCCTTTCTTCAGAATTGGGTGGATATTGGCTTCTTTCCATGAATTTCGGAATGAACAAGTCTGTAGTCTGTTACCAAAATTTTATATTGGTTCTGTATTCCCAATAGAATTAAATGAGTCAGTAGTAGGCTTGAAGGTCTGTGTAGAAAGGAGAGTGCATGTTTCTTGATGTTTAGGACAGTTCTGGCCACAACAAGAGTTTGTATGGTAGGGGTGGCCTTCAGCTCAGTAGGGTAGGCTAAGCTAGGTTAGGTAGAGTTCTAGATGACAATGGTAAGCAAGCTAAGATAGTGATAAGGAGGTGGAAAGAAGTAGTGTTAATGGAGTGGTGGTAAATAATTCTGTCCCTCAGGCCAATGATGGTAGGGTAAGTTATATGAGACCAGATCATCGTGTGCCAGGTAGATCTGACCTCACCTCCGGTACAGTACAAGTAGACCATCAGCGGATTTGTGGAGAGGGAGGGAGTTATAGCTCAGTGGTTGGTAGGAGTGTCACCACATCGACTAGGGATTTAAGCAGTTTAACAGGGCTAATTTTAGTGTCTCATATCCGTGCAATGAATATTATGTATATAAAGGTGAAAAGTATTATTTCAAAGTGAGAATAATTACAGATGCAACTACTGCAGATCCTGGCATAATTATGAGTACAGAATCATGGTTTATACATCGTGAGAAGCCTTTTCGGAGAAGTATCACTACAACTCTATAAAAAAATAAATATATTTCGTGACTGCAAAATACTAGTGAGGGAGTTCTTGTATAGATTAAAAACAACATAGATGCAATTCAGATCTGTAAGCTGGACACTGATACACATGATTCGTTGTCAAAATATTCAGTGATCAATAAACCTTTGTGTGTGTGTGTGTGTGTGTGTGCAGTAATATACAGACGGCCCAAGTTAAACAAAGAAAACGGTAAATTTTTCTACAATGAAAGAAAATCAGTAATAGAAAACAAACATGGCGATAACTGGAGGGGATTAAAAATCCAAATATTGACTGGAAAAGCCAGTGTGCAGACAAAGAAGAGAACAGGTTGTTAGAAATGGTAGATGATGCATTTTGAAGTCAGGCAGTGAATACACTGATGCGCAATAATAATATATTCGACCTTGCCTTAGCAACAGTAACCTAAAAAATTTGTGTGATGGTGAAAATTTTAGAAAGGATGATCATAATATAATTTGGCTTGAAGTTAACATCAGCTGTAAGACCAGTATAAATAGCATTTAGTTCCTGACTTTAAAAAAGCTAACTTTGATAATACAGTATGAGAAAGGAAATTTCCAACACCTACTGGATTAAGTTACTACAGATGGATAATTTTTAAAGAAATATGGGAAATAGTCACTAATCGATTGATGTCTATTCAACAAAAATGTACCGAGAGCTACCAGAGGGAAAAGTCACACTAATAAACCAGCATGAATGTTGATGAATACTGAAGAAATTGTCGGTCGCAAGATTCGTCGAGAACCATACATTAACAAGCCAGGCAGTTAATTAAAGGTCACTGAACATTTCAGGGTTTCATTCCATCTAGGGACCGCTGAGGTACACTTCCATAACATTGTGACTTTTCTCTCTTATGTTACCTCACCGTTTCACTCAAGACTACATGCTCATTGCTTGTTCACTGACAAACTGACTCACTGACACTGTGACTGACAACTCCGTCCTTCAATTGATTTTTTCTCATTGTGTGACACAATAACTCTGTCACTGACACTCTATCACTGTCCATCTGCCACTGACACATTGTTCTCTGACTGTCTGTTGCTGACTCCGACCCGCTGTCACACTGACTAAACTGAACTGAAATCTCTCACTGGTCACTACGTGCTTACTCACGCCATCTGTTACTCTTGGCTAACTGCCAGCAAGCTGGGCAGGTACAGTTTAAATACTCCCCCCCCCCCTACCTACTAGCACAGTCCAGAAAATTCTAGAGCCTAGGAGAGAATCAAACCCGACATGCTGAATTATCCAAAAGGAACCTCATGTCTCCAGATACAAACATCAACCTAATCTCACGGCATAACACTTAATTTTAGAATGTTACTCACATCTCCAGTTACAAACCACTAAACTAATCCTATAACATTACATGTAAATTCTTGAATGTTCCCCTTATTACCAGATGTATAATCACTAACCTAATCCTACCAGCATAACAATAGAAAAATTATAGAGGAAATCGTGATATCATCAAATATCTAAAATTGAAACAGCAGTGTTACAAAATTATTTGGAAACCTAAACAAGACTATGAGGCAAAAGTTTCCCATGATGCAAAATCAAATCCTAAATATTATTTTTATTGTGTGAATAGTAAAAAACATGTAAAGGGTAACATAGGCCCTCTACTTTACTCGAAAGCGATCTCATCCATGATAACCGAATGATAGCAACAATACTACAGAATGACTCCATTGATAGTATCTTCACAATAGAAAGAAGTATAATCATTCCTATCCCACAATCAGTTTTCTTAGGACCAGAAAATCTATCAATGACTTTGCAGGACATCTATCTATCTATCTATCTATCTATCTATATACCTAGGCTGCTTCCCCCAAGGAAAGGGAGGTAGCCGAGACAGGATGACTCACTCTCCATTTACTCATCCATTCAAACACATTCATTCGCATCTTAGCCCCAAAGGGGAGAACGGACAGATCCTCACCGCACCACACCGCACAAGGGTCAACTGGGCAATGCAATCAGTGACATCCGCAGCAGGGCCTGACAGCAGAACTGGTTTACCCCTGCCACATCATAACAGACCCATCCCCTTACCCGCACCTGACCTGACTAGCTGATCAGACCAAATGCGGGAGAATATCCCCTCAGGGCTGCGTCATCACTTATTCATTCACAATTTCTCTCCATTTATTTCTGTCACGCACAGCCACTCTT
This sequence comes from Coenobita brevimanus, assembly GCF_032717465.1. Lineage (NCBI taxonomy): Eukaryota > Metazoa > Arthropoda > Malacostraca > Decapoda > Coenobitidae > Coenobita > Coenobita brevimanus. The sequence goes on along the minus strand of NC_137008.1, from coordinate 19,914,982 downwards.
CCTTGCTCAACAGACATCCCTCTCGCATCCAGCGCTCTCTTCACACTGTCCATCCATCCTATTCGTGGTCTTCCTCTCAGCCTTACACCTCTCACACCAGATCTAGTTATCTTTTTCACCAATCGCTCATTATCCATTCTCTCCATATGCCCAAACCATTGCAACACCCTCTGCTCAACTCTGCCAGCCATCTCCCGAACAACTCCAGTTCTCCTTCGCACTTCATCATTTCGCACCCGATCCATACGCGTCACTCCACACATACTCCTCAGACATCTCATCTCCATTACATTCAAACTTTTCCTCTCTGCTACACCCATATTCCATGTTTCAGCCCCATATAATGCAGTCGGTACCACAACACCCTCATACAGCCTTCTCTTTACATCCATTCTAAGCGAACGACATTTAAACACTTTTTTCATTCCTCCCAGCACCTTTCCTACTTCATTTATTCTAAACTTCACTTCTGCATCTATTCTTCCATCCACAGCAACATGTGACCCTAGATATTTAAAACAATCTACCTCCTCAAGCAACTCACCATTCAAAACTATATTCATCCCCCTACCATCTATCAACCTCGTACACTTCATCACTTTACTCTTATTCTCATTTACTTTCAATTTCCTCCTTTCACACACCCTTCCAAACTCCTCTACCAACTGTCTCAATCTCTCCTCTGAATCAGTCACCAGTGCAGTATCATCTGCAAACAGCAGCTGCTTCAGATTCCACTCTCCTCCATCAACATTTACCAGACTCAGACCACCTAAAACTCTTGCATTCACCTCCCTTACAACACCATCCATGTAAATATTAAACAACCAAGGCGACATCACACATCCCTGTCGCAGCCCCACTCTCACGGGAAACCAATCACTCACAGCATTTCCCACTCTTACACACGCTCTACTATTTACATAAAAACTTTTCACCCCTTTTAGTAACCTACCATCAAGTCCATACAATCTTAAAACAGTCCACAAAGCCTCCCTATCAATTCTATCATACGCTTTCTCTAAATCCATAAATGCCCAAAACACATCCTTGCCTTTCGCTAAATACTTTTCACACACTTGTCTCACAGCAAACACCTGATCAACGCATCCCCTCCCTCTCCTAAAGCCACACTGCTCATCACTAATCACTCCCTCTGTACCCTCTCTCTAACTCTCATAATTAACACTCTACCATACACCTTACCTACAACACTCAACAGACTTATACCCCTAAAGCTAGTACATTCATACTTATCACCCTTGCCTTTATACAACGGGACCACACAAGCACTTGCCCAGTCAATTGGCACCATACCTTTCTCAAAGCACACATTCAACAATCTTAATAACCAGTCAACAATAGTCACTCCACCACCCTTCAGGCATTCCACAGCACACCCATCCATACCTGCAGCTTTCCCTGTTTTCATCTCCTTTACTGCCTTCTCCACTTCCTCCTTCGTGATCAAGGAATCATTCAACTCTCCCAACACATTTATACCTTGCACCCTTCCATCCGCCACAATCTCAGCCACCCTTTCCTCCTCTACATTTAACAATCTTTCAAAATACTCTGCCCATCTCTTCCTTACTGCATCCATCTCAATTAACATCCTTCCATCCTCTGATTTTACTCGTTCTTCCTTCCCAGACTCTCCTTTTCGCACCCTTTTCACCTCCTTCCAAAACATTTTCTTATTCTGCTGAAAATTCTCTGTCAGCCGCCTACCCCACCTCTCATCTGCTGCCACTTTAGCATCACGCACAGCCCTTCTCGCTCTATTCCTCTTCTCCTTATACCTTTCATATGACATCTCATCCTTCCTCTGCAGCCACACTTCATATGCACGTCTCTTCTCAGCCACAGCCATACTTACTTCCTCGCACCACCATTCACTTCCTTTTCTTACACCACCACCCACACGTCTCACACCACACACCTCTTCTGCATGCCCCACCACAGCACTCTTAAACAACTGCAATTCCTCCTCCACGCTGCCATTTTCCCGATCTTTCACTGCGTTCCACTCATCTTTCAATTTCTCCTGATACTCTATCTTTTTCTCTCTTTTATCCAACTCACTCACTTTCAAAACCTCCCTGCCACACCTAACCCTCCTAGCTCTCATCCATCTCTTTCCTACTTTTAACTTTCCTCCACCAGGTAGTGGTCAGACATACCTCCACCCTCCCCTCTCAGAACTCTCACATCCAACAATCTTCCTATTACATTCCTAGACACAACCACATAGTCCATCAAGGCTCTATCAACAACCCTTCCACCCTCCTGTCTCACCCATGTATACTTATAAATATCTTTCTTCTCAAACAGCGTATTCCCAATCACCATCTCTCGCTCAACACACATCGCTATCATTCGTTCCCCATTTTCATTTCTTCCAGGCACACCATGCATACCAACTACACCTTCAACTGCTACATTTCCCACTCTAGCATTCAGATCTCCCATCATTACCACATTCACATTCGCTTCAAAACTCTGCAGACACTCATCAACATCATTCCAGAAAGACTCCCTCTCTTGTTCATCCCTTTCACTACCAGGCCCATATGCACTCACAAACACCCATAACTCACGTTCAAATTTCGCTTTCACCCACATCAGTCTCGATGACACCTCCTTCCATTCAATCACACATTGCTGAACTTCCGGACTCACTAACAAGGCCACACCTTCTCTTGCCCTTCCTCTATCAACACCTGACAATCTTCCATTCACACTTCCAGGACATGATGCATTAAATTTTCTTTAGAAAAATCGACCGAAAACCATCAGCTGGCCCAGATCAGATATCTCCTCGAATACTGCATGAATGTTACAGTTAGTTAGCATGAATGTTACAGATGGTTAGCTTTTCCTATAGCTAAAATATTCAATAACTTAATCAATGGAAGCTCGCTAATTTCTCACCTGCCTTTAAAAAGGGCGGGAAAAAAACAAACGCGCCACAAATTATTACCCAGTAAACCTAACATCAGTACTTTGCAGATATTGGGACAAAAATGTTGGAGATATAATTACTGTGTTCCTTAATAAGCATAATCTTATAACAGATAATCAACAAGGGTTTTGTAATAATAGATCAAGTCTTACAAATTTCTTTGATTTTTTAACAAACATGCAATAACTGGGATGCAAAAATATCTTCAGATGTCATATAAGCCTACCATGATTTCCAAAAAGCCTTTGATAAGGTCCCCCATCTAAAACTACGAGAAAATCTAAATGTCCAGGGCCTCTCTAACAAATTATGTTCATGGATTGGTGATTGGTTAACGAATCGCCAGCTGTGTTTAGTAGTATAACGTAAATCATCAGACTGGCTTGAAGTAACGAGCAGAGTTCCTCAAGGGTCATTTCTAGGACCAGCTCTTTTCACCATTTGTATCAGTTAATTAGAAAATTAATTCGCTTCTATGGTAGCAAAATTTGTAGTTGATACTAAAATTGGAAGCAAAGTAATTACAAAAGCAAATTGAGACTCTTTAGAACACAATCTTGGTATATAATAAACTGGAATGAAGAATGGAAGATGAAGTTAATGTAGATAAATGTACACGAATGGATTTTTGCGACAAAAATATTAAATATGAATGTCATACGTTCAATACCCCACTGCCGGAAGCAAAGAACGATAAGCATGTAGGTGGTAATATCAGTAAAGACCTCAAATACTCAAAATAGTGTATAGCAGCCAGTAACATGGGAAACAAAATGTTTGATTTCATCCCAAGGAACTTTGTTACCAAAAATGTCCTATGTAATCTCTAAGCTTTATACACTGTTAGGTAGACCCCACCTAGAATACTGTCTGTTGCAATGATTGCCGAATCTTATTACCAACGAAGACATACCCGGAAGAATGTAGCATGGAGCCACAAAAATTACCCCATCACTGAGGAAAATACCCTACAAAAGGAAACTAAAAAAACTCATTATGTTTTTTCTAAAAATGTGACAACTAAGAGGAGATTTAATATAAGTATTTAAAATTCTAAACAGATATGACGATTGGAGAAAGAAACACCGATATGGGACTTAGTGTGTATTGACATTTCGCCTCATGGCTTCCTCAGAATACAATTGCTGAATATACACCACATTTCCTGTATGTATAGCAGAAGGCAGTGGATGTATGAGGCAATTATCAGAAGAAACTACACTCGCCTTCGAGACAGCGCGTCAGTTTGGGAGCACAGAGGTATAATATCACAACAGGCAGCAGCGGTTATAAGGAGAGACATAACTCATTTTAACGAGTTACAGTACAGAAACGAAGGCTGGAAAGGAAACTTAATGCCTTATGCAGAGGACGTAGGTGGAAGGAAATAAGCAGACCTGACTTCATTCAAAAACCTATCCAGAAGACAACTGAACCCTTGGATATTGAGCCTCTAAGTCTGGGTCTCAAATTTAGTACCGGCCTCTACAATCAGAACACCATCATTGACCTGATTAACAAGAATCACTGCCACAATGACAGTGATTTCCAGCAAAGCTTTTGTTCAGGGAATCATCAGCTACAGTGGCTGACAGCATCAACGGATGTCGATACCCAGGCGCCACTGAAAAGCCCTGAAGGACTTTGGTGAGGAAGCAAACATCAGGATTTCATCATCAGATAAGGAAGGAGGAGTCGTCATCATGGATAACAGTGCATACACAGATAAAATGGGTGAACTTCTAGCGGACAGAGACACCTACACCGTCGTAGAAGAAGCAGAGGTTAAAAAGACATCAGGGGATTTTAACAAACAGCGCAGAATAATACTAGGGAAGACAGAGAAAGGCAAGAAGTTGCTTCACCTCATATGCAGCTACCCACGGCCTGCCATGTTGTCTGCTCTCTCTAAAACACACAAGCCTGGCATTCCCATGCGACCAATCACTTCGGGAATTGGAAGTGCACCACACCAACTGGCTGGGAGACTGGCCAAAATACTTTCTGTTAAGCTTGGAGCAATAAGCAAGGCACATTTAAAACACTCTGGTAACCTTAAGATGAATATAAATGACATTATCGTCAAAAACAAGAAACTGCCCAGTCTTGATGTGAAATTCCTCTTCACAAAAGTGTCCACGGATAACGTAATATTCCTACTCCACGAAATAATAAGTGATAATGAAACTGACCTGCCCGTACCGAAAAACGATTTCCTAAAATTGGTCGAAATGTGCATAAACCTTAATTACTTTAAATTTCATGATACCTTCTACAAGCAAAGTTTTGGAATGGCTATGGGGTCACCACTGAGTGCTGTGTTAGCTAACCTCTTCATGGAATTACTCGAGTCTGGTCCCTACAAACGGTTCATCCCGAACACCGCCAAGTGGCTGTGATATGTTGACGACATCTTGGTCACTACACCCAGACGTTTCAACGTAGACAATCTGCTGGACAGAATTTATGAAGTGGAACCGTCAATTTAGTATCCCCTTGAAGAGGAAACTGACAGTTACTTGCCCTTCCTGGATACCCTGCTCATTAGGACCGACAGTAAGTTGGCATTTAAAGTGTATAGGAAAGCCACAAATAGGGATGACCTTATTCACTACTATTCCAACTACTATTCCAACCACTACTAGCCTAACCAACGTTAGGCTAAAGAAAAGTGTATTAATGGGGTTCTACATCAGAGCCTTGAGGATTTGCAGTGAAGATCATTTGAAACAGGAATTCCAGTACATAGATAGCATATTTTCTAAACTGAAGTATCCAAAACACATGTTATCCAGTGCCAGAAAACATGCCAGGGCTATCAGGGAACGGGCAATGGCTGAGAAATCCAGTGATGTGACACGTATAATCCTGCCCAATAATAATATAAGCAACAACATTCCTCGGTTTTTAAGAAATTCAGGAACTGAGGCAGCTTTAAAGACATCTCAGACAGTAGGTGATCTGGTCAGACACAAGGTACGAACCAGCAACACAGGCGAGAGAGGTGTTTACATCACTCCACGTACAGTATGAGAAAAGGTCTATATAGGTGAAACAGGGCGTGATTTGGAAGAGAGAAAAAAAAAAAACACAAGTATGCAATGAGCATATCCAACACCAACAATGCATCTGAGGCTCACAGATTTAATACAGGTCATGTAACGAAATGGGAATATGCGTAAATTTTGTACAAGGAAGCAGACTTTAAAAGACGCAAATGTCTGGAGGCAGCTATTATGGTATGTTCCAATACCATTCAGCAGAACAGCGGATCTTATCACTTATCGGATTCTGTGGCCAAATGTATTGACAATAGGATAGCTTCCTCACACCGTTACCCCTATACTCAGAACATCACCCCTCCTTCTTTCCCATCAATCCCCATCCCCACTCTTCACCCCAGCTTCTTGCCCACATATACAACACTTGTGCAAACACACACACACACACACACACACACACACACACACACACACACACACACACACACACACACACACATTTGGATACTTATCTCTCTCTCACACACACACACACACACACACACACACACACACACACACACACACACACACAAATGGAGACATATCTCACACACACACACACACACACACACACACACACACACACACACACACACACACATTTGGATACTTATCTCTCACACACACACACACACACACATTTGGATACTTATCTCACACACACACACACACACACACACACACACACACACACACACACACACACACACACACACACACCTGTACTGGGATCGGCAATCACTTTCCCCTTGTGACCTCTATTTCGTTACCCAACATTCCTTCCTTCTCCCTAAGGACTTCCCACTTCACCTCTTCCTTGTTTTTCTTTCCTCCTTGTGCTGTGATCTATAATCCCTTCCCCGTGAACCTCACCTTCCTTACCCTAGCCAATCCCACATCCCCCCCTCACACCCCCACTGCCTTCTGCTATATATACTGGAAATGTGGTGAATATTCAGCAGTTGTATTCTGAGGAAACCATGAGGCGAAACGTCAATACTGTATATACTAAGTCCCACATCGGTGTTTCTTTCTCCAATTTGTCAACGAACAGTGAATCAAATATGGCGAAATATATACAGAATGATACTTTGACTAGAAATAATGGGATGAAGCTCAAAAGCAAGAGATGCAACACTATTATACGGAAGTTTCCTTTAATATTCGTTTAGTGGAGCAAGGGAATATGCAGCCAGCAACAATAGTTAGTGCAAAAACTACTGATGCCTTTAGAATTCGTTTGTACAAATGTTTTGAGATTATAGGCTACAGCTAACTTGGTCTTGCTTACTTCCAGGATGAAATGGATGTTAAAGAACATTCGGCGACTGTGTGCGCTTTTTTTTTTTTTTTTTTTTACAGATCTGTTGAATACATATTACACAGTGCATAATTGTTTCTCTTCTGCCTCTCCTATAAAATGTTTATGCTTGTTCTTCCTAATAAGCATTTTTTTTTTTTTCCTGCCGGTTTTTACCGAACGGTGTGGTGGGTGGGGAAAAGCTTCCTCTTTTCTGTCTTTTTTCTTACACAGCAGATAACCTCGTCAGGACCAACAGGCCTCCTGTTATGTGTACGAGTACTTCCTATGTATTCTAATGTGATCATGGCAACAAAATGAAAACTCTCCGTACTCTAAAACCTATACAGCGGATCAGTGATTTCATACCTCCCCCACATGACCCTCCAGCCTATATAATACCCATTACAACACCTTGCAAGACATGCAGAACAACATTCTACGCATCATCTCTGGCTGCACTAGTACCACGAACACATCTCACTGCTCCTGTGAAACCAATGTTCTTACTATCAAAAATGTGTTAACATGAGTGGTGCACAGTTCTAAATGGCAACCTGTACTGACACACAACAACCCTGCATATATTAGAGTAAAACAACGCAACCAGACACAGAAAACGATAACCCCTGAAAGATTCCTAGACCTTCATCAATATCTAACCTCCAGATACTTCAGTCCAAGGAATGAAGAGCCACCTTCATATTCATTTCAACTCAGTCAGTAAACCACACATCCAGTCTTTCTGCCCAACTCCACCCATCAGAGGTATCGGGCACTTATGTGATGAAGTTCATCTTGATAGACTTAGATTAGGATATCACCCAGCCCTCCTTGGGTACGACCTAAAATTTAGGTTGGGTGAAATCACAGATGGCAAGTGTCTCGCTTGCAGTTTAAGTAGAAACATGATCCTCTAAGTAGTCCAGTATGACACATGCCACACTCAGACAGAAACACAAAATTAACTGCAAGAAGAAGCTATGGGACGACTCCACAAGGGCAGTTACTTGTCTGTTGTTGATGGGCCTGCTGCATGAGGTTTGACAGGCTTTCAACAACAACAACAACAACACCAACCCTATCCCTTCATACTGTCCCCTCCTCTTCTTTTACCCAGTTCCCTCCTCTTCCCATACTTTCTTCTCTACCGGCCTTCTCTCCCCACATTTCCCCCTCACTACTCATTCCCATCTCTCTCTTTCTCTCTCTCTCCAGATATGTAGATAGATTAACCCGCCCCGTCCCGACCACTTTTCCACCACTGACTCCCCCCAATCCCGACCATTTTTGGAATTTTTTTTTTTTTGGCTCAAACCTCCGCTTTTGGTGAGAAACATCGAAAAATCATAGAGAAATCGCTCACCTGAGGTTTAAAATACTTGATACAGGTAGCAGTACCTCCTCACTTTACTGTGTTTTCTATCAGGATGGCTCCAAAGAAAACAAGTTCTATGGGAGGGTAACCACTCCACACCACTCATAAACGGTATTTATTTATATAATTGGTACAAATTTATATGTACAAGAGTATATTGGTTTTCACACAGTAATATAGGCAATATAAGCATTGTTTCACTCATGAAACACATCAACAAACCTGACCTTTTTTGATGACATTACCTGATCATCATTTCTGACTGTTTCTTCTTTTAATGCTATGTAAAGTTTGTCCTCCACATTGTCATCAATTAGGGAATCACTCTGGCCCTGAATTTCATACAGTGGCACGACATGTCTTTACTGGCCAGGTCACTGGTAACAGGTGACTTGCTGAGACAATGGCGTGCGGGGGGGGGGGGGAGGTCATGCTGGGTAAGGCATTGTCCCTGCCTGGCATCTTGTAGGGGAAAGTGTCTCGTGTATACGTACCAAAAATCACTCGTGAAAATTTAAAATTGTGCAAATTAGGGACCTTGCAATTGATTCGTGTTTATGTACGTCAACGGGATTGGCAGTGACAAAACGTGTGGACGTTCTTTCACATCAACGGGATGCGGCGGGTTAATAGATAGATAGATAGGTAGATTAACAGATAGATGCATGGATAGAGAGATAGATATGTAGATAAATAGATAGATACAAAGTTGCACAGTTAGATAGATATAGATATGATTCTCTGTCAGGAGTGTATGGACCCAAGGCTTGCCTATGCAGTCCATACATTTATGACAAGGATGGCCATCCTCGCTTGCCCAGGCAGTATTACATGAACATTAAATTCCAACAAAGTGACTTTATTACCTGGCTGCTTTCAAAAAACAAATGAAAGCCGACTGTCTTGTGAAAGCACCAATTATGTTCCCATACAATTTTTAATCTTTAAGTTACAATGAATGCCCTTTTCATTGTTTGCTTCTTGCTCTTCATATGTCATTTAGAAACACAATAATCCCTGTTTAATAATGATCATTATTAATTGTATTATGCTTATACAGCAAAATCTCTTTTATCTATTGTCGCAATATCCAGTCCAATGCAATATCCGGCGCTGCTGGCTCGGCACTATTAACCCGCCGTGCCCCAGCAGATTTTTCACCGCTGACCCCCCACAATCCCAGCAGATTTTTGAAAAGTAATTTTTTGGCTAAAACCTTCACTTTTTATGAGAAACATCGAAAATTCTGATAGAGAGTGCTCAGTTGAGTTTAGAAATACCAAATACAAGTAACTGTACCCCCACCTTGGTACTGTGTTCTCTCAGGCCAGGCTCCAGAGAAGACATTTTCTTGGGAGGGGTAACTATTCCAAACCACTAATTATATGTAAATAATTATTTATTTGGTACGGATTTATATTTATTACATGAGTATTTTGGTTTTCACACAATAATATAGGCGATATAAGTGTTGTTCACTCACCAAAAACATCAATATATGGCACCTTCCTTTACGATGTTACTGCCTTATCACTTCTGCTTGTTTCTTCCTCTGGCTTGTTTCTTCCTTTGTCCTCCACCTCGGGAATCACTTTTGCCTTGAATTTCGTCATTGGCGAGACCGTGGTGCTACATGTCTATACTGGCCAGGTCACTGCTAACAGGTGAGTTGCCGAGAAAATGGCGTGCGGGGAGGGAAGGGGGCTCAGGTGGGGCCAGGCACTATCCCCATCTGGCGCTGGGTAGAGGAAGGTCTTCCACATATGCCTACCAAAAATCACCCGTGAAACTTGAAAAATGTGCAAATGACGGACCTCACAATTGCAAAATGTATGGATACGTTGTTGGATGTCACCATGACAAAACTTGGCAACGTATCCATATGTCGTCGGGACGCCTCGGGTTCAAGCAATATCCAGCGAAAGTATGCAATATACAGCACCAAAATGGGACATAGCCAGTGGTTCTATGCAATATCTGGTGCTAAAATGGGACATAACCAGTGGTTCTATGCAATATCCGGAGCCAAGGTGTATCAACACACAGGAAAATGGTAGCCAACCAGTGCTGTATTACTGTATTGTATCATTACTTTATTGTATTTTATGCTTAATTTTCATCTTTTACTCATGGGGAAGTTTATGGATACATGGCCGAGACAGACAGTAACACATTATCTAGCTCGATGCTGAATGTTGAGCCAATGATGGGTTGGTTCTATGAAATATCCAGCATTCTGCAATATTTGACATAGGGGTTGGGTGACTTTTACTGTGTGTGTCTGTGTATTATTGGTCATCTGGACTACGAGGAAGTTTGAGATATCATCTGATTAAGGATTCTTGATGGTCTGGGACAACAAGGTTGTGGATATACATTATGTGAATTGACATTCCTAGTGAGAAACTGTGTATGTCCACAGCAGACACTACTTTCTGTACCTTGTGTTTATGAGATCTATACTAATGCCTATATAATGTCCACATATATATATATATATATATATATATATATATATATATATATATATAGAGAGAGAGAGAGAGAGAGAGAGAGAGAGAGAGAGAGAGAGAGAGAGAGAGAGAGAGAGAGAGATAGGTAGACAGATAGGTATAGATAGATAGATAGAGATAGACAGATAGGTATAGATAGATATAGATAGATAGAAAGATAGATAGATAGATTGATTGATTGACTGACTGACAGATAAATAGATAGGTAGATAGACCAACAGATAGATAGACAGATAATGGCCATACATACCGCTGAACTACATCGTCTCAAACACCAACACAACATATGGTCATAAACAAAGCAACACATGGTCATAAACAGCACACCACCACTTGGTTATTACACGGTCATTAAGAACACCACTCCATATGATCATAAACTACAACCACCCCACATGGTTATAATAACTACAGCACAGCCATAAACACCAATATTTTTTGTTTGTGTGTGTTCGACTCTAGGCATGGCCTTCACAGCCTGCTCCCAAGGCCCAGTAGTCCTCCTACATTCCATACACGTCCACATGTCACTACTTCGGCTCTAACACCCACCGTCCCTGTCTCATACAGGACTGGTGTACTAGGATTAGCGGGGGTATTTTTACGACATGTCGGCGGGTCTTCTGGTAGATCAATAAAGTCTGATTTTATTAAATTCAAATCCGCAAACTGTTCCCTGCCCCAGCGGGGATTTGAACCTGGGTCCGTTAGGACTGCGGACCATCTCTCTACCGACTGAACCACCACCTCCCCCAAATTATATGGTTATTGGAATGTTCGAACTCTCAATCAGGCTGGTAAAATGGAAGAACTTATTTCAGTGTTCAAGGAATACAAGATGGATATTTGTGCTCTTACAGAAACGAGGTTGCTTGGAGTTGATAAAATGAATTTGGAAGATGGTATTACTATGTTGGTTTCTGGCAGGAGTGATGGAAATCATTACCAAGGAGTAGGCTTACTGCTGAGTAGAGATGCTTGCAAGGCACTATGTGAGTTTGAACCAATTAATGAGCGCTTGCTTTATGCTCGCTTAAAATCTGACCATGGTAATATCAGTATGGTTGGAGGGTACGCTCCGACAAATGAGGCTGCTGATGAAATGAAGGATGACTTTTATGAGAAGAAGCTGCAGGATGTAGTGAATAGAGTGGCAAGACATGATGTGTTAGTTTGCACTGGTGATTTTAATGCGATTGTTGGCAGTAGTAGGGATGGCTTTGAAGATTGTGTGGGTAAGGAGGGTGTTGGTATAAGAAACGAAAATGGGGTGCGACTTGCAAGCTTTTGTTTGGCAAATGACCTTATCATTGGTGGAACTATCTTTGAGCATAGAAAAATGCATAAGACTACTTGGATTTCACCATGTGGAAAATATTGTAACCAGATTGACTACATTGCAATTAGCAGAAGGCATAGAAGTTATTTGCAAGATGTTTGCGTAAGGAGGGGGGCAGATACAGGTAGTGATCATCAACTTGTTGTGTCAAAGATTAAAATAAAACTTAAGAGAAACGTTAATGGTAATTGTACAGGAGGTAATAATTATGATTTTGATGAGCTGAGAAGTGATGAGAGCACGAGGGAAAAGTTTCGGTGCGAATGTAGAAACAGGTTTCTAGTCCTGCAGACTTTGATGGAATCTGAAGACAATGATATTAATCAAATGTGGAGAGAGGTAAAAGAGGTTTTGCATGAGAGTGCTAAGGTTACTATTAAGAAAAAGGGAAAAGCGAAACGGAAAAACTGGATGTCAGATGAAACATGGAATGTAATTCAGAAAAGGAAAGAGGCTAAGTTAAGAAGTGAAGAACAACATGTTGATGGCCAGGTAGTTGAAGTACTTAGAGCAAAGTACTGGAGTTTACATTCTGAAGTAAAAAGACTCGTTAGACGTGATAAGAGGAGACTATATGATGAAAAGGCGACAGAGACAGAAATTAAATTAAGTAAAAATGACGGTCAGAGCACAAGAGTAGCGTATCAGGCCATAAAGGAGTTAACTGGGACTGAAAGGAGAAGGAAGGAAATACCTGTACGAGATAGAAATGGTAAATTGATGACTAAAGATTTGGATATAAAAGGAAGATGGAAAGTGCACTTTGAATCTGTTCTAAATAGACCAATCCCAGCTGAAGAGGACATTTTGCCAGCCGAGAGAGATTTGCAGATAGAAACAGGGGATATAACTTTGGAAGAGGTAGCAAAATCCATAAAGGAGTTAAAGAATTTTAAGGCTCCAGGTGAGGATGGAATATTCCCTGAAATGCTTAAGGTGGAAAATTACGAGTTGATGAATGCGCTTTTGAAACTTTTTAATGTGGCTTGGGATAATGGTGGAATTCCAGAAGAGTGGAAAAATGGAGTGATTATAAAAATACCAAAAAAGGGAGATTTAAGTGTGTGTGGCAATTGGAGGGGGATAACTTTGACACCTGTAGTTGCAAAAGTCTTTTCCAAAATCTTGTTGAACAGAATAGAGTCAGTAATTGATAAAATTTTAAGAGAAGAACAAGCGGGATTTAGAAAGGGTTGAGGTTGTAATGATCAGATTTTTATTGTAAGGCATCTAATGCAACAAGCTAATGAGATGAAAATGCCACTTAACATGTGTTTTGTGGATTTTGAAAAGGCGTTTGATAGTGTTTCACGTGGAGCTATGTTGAAAATTATGAGATTCTGTGGTATACCAGAAAAGTTTGTAAATATTATTAGAAGCCTGCATGAAGGTACTTTTTGTAAGGTAATGGTGGGTGGTTCTTTGAGTGATCCATTTCAAGTTAGGTCAGGAGTGATTCAAGGAGGAGTTCTTTCGCCATTGTTGTTTGTTTTGGTTATGGATTATGTTATGAAAAAGGTTGTAAGGAGAACAGGTGCAGGAATTAACTGGACAGAAAATAAGAAGCTGATGGATTTGGACTATGCTGATGATATTGTACTGATTTGCGGAAGTATTTACGAGATGCAGAGGGTGCTCGATTGTCTGGTGGAGGAAGGAGAAAAAGTGGGATTGGTAATAAATTGTGGAAAGACTGAAATTATTAATATGAACGTGGAGAACCAAATCGATTGTGTAATTGGGAATAATGTGGTGAAGAATGTAGAAAACTTTAAATATCTGGGAACGATTGTATCATCTAATGGATCATTAAACAATGAAATTGAGGAGAGGATTAGACAGGCTTGGCGAGCTGTTGGAATGTTGAAATCTGTTTGGAATAATAATATGCTTTCGGTACATACTAAAGTGAAAATTTACAAGTCCATGGTTAGACCAATTTTAATTTACGGGCATGAGTCATGGTACAGTACAATTGCAACAGATCAGAAAGTATTAGGATTTGAGAATAAAATACTGAGAAGGATTCTTGGGGTAAAGTGGCAAGACAGAGTTACAAATGAAAGAGTAAGGGATATTACGAGAGTGGAACCAGTTAATGAATATGTGAGACTGTCTCGCTGGAAGTGGCTGGGGCACATATACAGAAAAGAAGGTTGTTTAATACAGGATGTGCCAGAGTGGATTGCTAGAGGAAGAAGAGGTAGAGGTAGGCCGAGGGAAACCTGGTTGAGGACAATGAAAAAAGAAGCAGGAGAGGAGTGTTGGTGGGACCTGAAGGAGATGGCAAGAGACAAATATTGGTGGAGAGAGTTCATTGAGGCCCTATGCATCCCGTGGGGTGCCACAGGAAATGATTGACTGATTGATTGATTGGTACCATTACATCACATAGTCATAAACACCAACACACTACACGGTCCTAACCACCAACACACCACATGGACATAGACACCACCACAACTAGTGGTTGTAAACATCACATCAGATGGTCGTAAACACCACAACATCACATAGTCATACAAACCAACATGCCACATTGTTAAAAACACTATTCCATTGCATGGTCAGAACTACCACCACACCACATGGTTATAAGCACCCTCAAACTAAATGTTCATAAGCATCAGCACTACCACATTGTGTTAAGTACAAGCACATGCTCGTATTCAGGTCATGCTTGTTCATAACCCCCCCTTCATCGGACAAACTTCTTCCTCTTTACGAAAAACGAACAAAATAGCAAATGTTTTCAAATTGGAGAAGCATCACTATTTTTTACTAAACACAATTGAAAGTATTCCAGCTGAATGACGGAAAGCATAAGCATGAGCGACAGGGAGCTATCATGTGTGGACATGGCTGACGACTGGCACTTAAACTTGTTGCAATTTGAAATTTTAAGGAAAAAAAAAAGGATGCACCTGTAGATTGGCGGGGAAACAGCAACCAGTCCTGATGGCAGCACACTTATTCTGTTCTTAAGCTTTGAAAAACTGGTGTTTGGTCTACCCTATTGGTATAAGTCTTCTTGGAATGTTTGTCTTCCTCTCGAGACGACAAGTAGAAAGAAGAGAGGGCGCACTGTGGCTACTGTGCGACGGACAAAGGAGAAAATGAACCTACATCACATTGGTACAAATGAAACATGCATCAGAATTTGAAGCAGAGACAAAATATGGACTGAATATAAATTAAAGGGTCATCATGACAGGCACAAATTATTCGACCCTATCGTTACAATCCTCTGGGTTCTCCCCCCTCCCCTGCAAACTGCTCACGTCCAGCTAGGGGGAGAGCGCCCCCAAGGTTGAGAACCACTGCTGTATCTTTTTCTGACATGGTTCTATCCTTGACGTGAGCTCGCCTACCATACTTTTGTCTAAAAATGCGTTTTTAATAATAGCTGAAGCTCGACGTTTTTTTTTTTTTTTTTTTCATTACTGGAAATATATAATAAATATTTTTTCTCCCCACCTTTTAATTAATGGTATCTCAAGAGCCAGTTAAATAGATTCTCTCAAAACATGGCCTCGAGCTTCTTTGAGAGAGGTCGGCCTCGGCCTCGCCCTCGACCTCATGGTTTCTTGAGAGCCTCGGCCTTAGAAAGGCCTCACTCCCATGCCTGAATATCTATATACATACATACATACATACATACATTAATAAAAAATATATACAGAGAGAGAGAGAGAGAGAGAGAGAGAGAGAAGAAGAAGAAGAAGAAGAAGAAGAAGAAAGCGGTAGCAATATCCAAGAAGCATGTGATGACAAGTATGTTGTATAGGCTACCTAACAGAACAATAAAATAAACAGCACCACCGAGCTTTCGTCTGCATTTCAAGACATCTTCAGGGCGAACCAGTGTAAAGGGGCAAGTAGCCTAAATATATACAGCAGGACCAACATCCTCAGGAGAGTTACCAAGGGAGTTAATGCGTGGTTAACCTGATCCCTGAGGTTACCCACGCATTAGTTGGTTTGGCAAGTCTCCTGAAGATGTTGGCCTTACTTTATGTATATTGTATAGCCTACTTGCCCCTTTACATTTGTTCACCCTGAAGATGTCTTGTACAACAGACGAAAGCTTGGTAGTCCTCTTTATTTTCCTGCGAATTAGATCACACACACACACACACACACACACACACACACACACACACACACACACACACACACACACACACTGCACATGTTGAGTAACACTTCGTGCTTGCGCGAGTGTAATGGATAAGTAAAAAAGCAGTGTATGGGATGGTGGTATGCAGTGTATGATAAGGTACCTTTATGTGTAGGTGCCTGCGAACATAATAACAACAAACCCCACTTTACCTCCTTCGATGCCTTGAGGTCCCGTTAAGCTTCCGTAGTTCAGTAGGATAATTTTGAGGAAAAGTATGATTATAAAGACAGGGAGACAGGACAAGAAGTGCTGGAAGGACTTGGAATGGAAAGCAGATATGGATTGGTGAGTGAAAAAGCTGTATGTATTAAGTGAAAACAGAGGAAAAGCATGAGTGGAAGTAAGTAAAAAAAAAACAAAAAAAGGACAGGAAGAGGAAACATCAAGTGATAGAGGGGGCCGGGTTGGAACCTAAAAATGGAGAAGAGGAGAAGGGTTCATTGTTGGCGTGGGACAGGGAGAAAGTTAGCACCAAAAATGTGTATTGAATGGCAGGAGTAACGGGGAGTGTGGGGAGAAAGTATGTTTGAAAAACGTAGAACGTGAAAGAGAAAACAATGTCAGAAAAAGCAATGACAGACGAGTGAGTCTGTGAACGTGAGACTGCGCTGAAAGAGAGGAGAGTCTGTGACTGAAATGACAGGCAAATCAAAAAGTATGAGTATAAACGCAGTAGGTGTCAAAGCTTCAGGGGGCTTCGGTCAATGCCCTTGTTATGGTGCGGTTTGGGAAGGTGATTGTTTGTGGTGTGATGCAAGAGGGTGCTGTTATGATGTATTGTGTAGTGTGGTGTGGTGCAATGTGGTTTAGCTTAAGTCAGTGAAGTTTACGGGAGTGAAGCATCTTGCATCAGGAAATTGTTTGGGGAAAACATTGTCAGAGCAGCTCCTGGAAAAGCTTCCGCATCTAAAATTGTGTGAAATGTAAATCAGTGAGTCAATATGAAATAACGAGTTTGGTAACAGAATGGGACTGGAGAGTACAAGTCTGATGAAAGCAATTTAATGTGAGAACATAAATTATAATAAACAAAAAATGGAAGAATTTCAATTAAAATAGCAGGAATGTACAATACGTGAAGAGGAGATTTATGTGCAGGAAAATAGAGGATAATGGAAGGAAATAATATTAAGAGTCTTGGAAGCATAATATATGAAATACAATAGGCTGAATGGTACAGAAATGAACAAGAAAGAGCACTGGGCTACTGAGACACCTGAGCCCGGCAGCTGATCTAGACAACGAACATTTAATTTTGTCCTACTCCAGAAACTAATTAGTCCTAATTCTTTCCGAACGCTTCGCAGATCCATCATATTTGAGCCAAAGAATATTTTAAAGATATTTGAGTTGATCTCGACCTATGATTTTGACTTCTCTGTGACGTTGAGGTCTGACTGAGTGACCTCAGAATCGAATCCCATTGTAATAGCCGTCCACCGAATCCTGCCACAGACATTGGTGTAGACCATATACTCGTAAGAACTGTTTAATTTGACCTTGTCACGATGGGACCTTGACTCTGGCATCTTGTTTTCAGTAACAATTGATCAGTTACTTGACTGATTCTGAACCCTTCCACCAACTTTCGTCGATATCGGATCCAAATTCATTGTTTATTTTGTTCCCATAAACACGATGATAGGAATTTGACATAGCCCTGTGACCCTGACCTTTGACTCGTTCTCAAAATGGAACATTATTGTTCTCACATTCCCTCATCCCTTCCACCATGTTAGATATAAACAAGATAACGTTCTTGCTTGGTCAAACATTGAACTAGGTCTATGACCTTGATCTTTGACCATTGTTTATCATTTCTAGCTTCCATACGCCAGATTGCAGGTGTCCTCCATTCATTAATTTAAAAATTTTTTACCGCTGGACATGAACTGGTGTAGGATGAAGTTTAGGGGAAAACTTATCTGGGGAAGAAAGGTTTAATGAGAACCAGTTCGGGGAATAAAGGAATTCCGAGAGGCAGAAGTTCTACAATATGGTCGCGCGAAAAAAAAAAAAAAAAAAAAACGAGATCAAAACTTTGATTCTCCCTTTACCTCTCCACTGAATCTGGTTGAAATCAGATTATTCTGTTTCAGCTATTTGATTCACACACACACACACACACACACACACACACACACACACACACACACACACACACACACGTCGATCAAAATATAACGCTAACTCTCCCAACGCAAATCGCAGATGTGAAAATGTACAGGAGATGAACTATTTTGGCAGTGTAGTGAGCAAAGGTATTAGTATGGGGGATGAACTGTGAGGAAAAGTAGAGCTGGAAGAAAAGAGGCAGCGGTGACGTGAATTATGTATACAAATGCATGTAGTATAAGGGTTCTAACGATAACATAGAGAGGTAAGGCGTCCACAGTGCCGTAGACACATCAATAAACAATCAAATGTTAAAACGCTTACCTTAGAGGTGCATTTGGAGAGACGTGGAAGGCTACAGAGACATGATTTGCGGAGATTTTGGGGTAGTGACTGATGTGAAAAAAATGAGGGTCTTACAGCGGTCAACGCATTAAGGACCAAACTTGTGATGTAGAAGAAATTTAAGGTTATGTAGCCAAACGGTTTCCTGTGCACCAGGAAACCATTTACTACGCTGGGTGGTAACCATATAACCAAATTTTGGCGCCTGGTGGCTTAGTGGGTAATTATTGTGCTCCAAGCGGATTGAGCCGTTGAAGGTTTATATCCAAGGGATGGTTGGGGTTGATTGCTCATGTAATGCCACTCAGGGATGAGTGAGGCTGGTCACTCTCATCTTAAACGTCGGGACCAACTGCCTAGCCCCGGGCTCCTACGCTCCTCATGGGGCAATGTAGGATTGGATGATGGATGGATGGATGGATGGAAAAATCCTAAGAAAAAAAGATGGATATACTAGGATGCAATTGGAGGAATGAAAAAGAAGTGGAATAAAAAGGTGTATTTCGAATTAATGCAGCACTGGAGTAAGTGGTTCAGTGGTCAGCACATCTAGTTCGCAACTGAAAATCCCGAGTTCAGTTCTCTGGGCAGCCAAACCAGTAATCGTTTTTCCTTTTTTTTTTGGGGGGGGGGGGAGGCAAAAATTAGACACTGAATGTGTTAGTTAAATATACACCGAATAGAAATAGTGTGTAAATCTAGTGCTGGGACTGTGTGTGTGTGTGTGTGTGTGTGTGTGTGTGTGTGTGTGCATAATAACTCGAACAATTTATCTCATTAAAACCCGCGGATTGCTGCAAGGAGAATGCAAAACAGGCTCTGGTGAGGCAATAAGGCCAATTTAGCGACCATTGCTAAGTGATTTCCAATGTACACCAGCGATGGTCTGAATGTATGTTTTTCAACATTCGTGAATGCGAATGCGAATATGATTTTTCAATTTTCGCGAATCCGAATGAGAATGCGAATATTCTGTTTGATGACATAGAAAAGTGAGTTATTCATATTTTTTGTGTGAATTAATTTCACTATAAGACTTTAGTTATAAAAAAAATGAATGAAGAAATGTCTATCAATTTTCTATGTTATCAGGATGCATGGAAGAGAACCCAACTCTTAAATGCATCCCCGGGGATGTCAGATGCATCCTGGACAAACTTCGAGAATACCCGGAATACATCACTCCAGACAGGAGTTTCTCTCTCTCTCTCTCTCTCTCTCTCTGTCTCTCTCTCTCTCTCTCAAGATTTAGAGTATAGTTTCTGGTTATGAGCTAAAAATCAGGAGATTGCTCACTTTTTTATTAGGAAATCTGAAAATCTGTCATAAGGCAAAAAAAATCTGGAGGAATCCAGACTTTCTGGGAATCTGGCAACAGTGTATGACACAGCAAGCAGCTCTAGCTAGCTTGGCACAGCTGCTTGGTTGGCAACACTAGCCTAGAAAACTCATTCAACTCATGTTTTTAACTCTTTATTTGACTTTCTATAAACTTTTATGAAGTTACATTATTAATATAGCTAGACAATATTAATATAGACATTATTTATATTATTAATACTTGCAAAATATTTGCATGACATGTGAATGGAAATGTAAATATCAAAAAAGTATTAGAATATTTGCGAATGCTAATGCGAATATTCGGACCATCATCAATGTGCACCATCATCATAGAAGTGGTGTTACGTGCTTATCCATGAAATATTTCTGCTCATCTCACCATATTATTTAAACTGCAGGGTTCCTTGATACATCAGTACTGACATGTAGACAGGTCAGGTGTTAATCAAAGGCAGATGAACACTACTGGGTTTTATTTCTTCTAAGCACAGCTAACATACACTTGCAGAACACTGACTTTTCTCTTCTACGTTAACTCTGTCCATCACTCACTGCTACTGGTTCGCTGGCTGACTAACTCGAGCTTGCTCACTCTCTTTTTAACTACTCCATCCTTCACTCATTTCTCTCACTCTTTGACAAGCTAACTCTGTCACTGATTCACTGACTATTAACTGGCGAAAACACAACTCACTCCGTGTATCACATATGGCTAGCTGACTAAAACTCCATTGTCTGGCACAGTCTTAGCTCGCTCACTCTGTCGCACTGCCTAAGCTGAACTAACTGATTCGGTGATAGGATGGTGGTATGACCTCCCCCTCTCCCACCCCCTTCCAGGCACAGTCCAAAATATTTTAGTAAAGAATTCACATTTTCTGACACAATAATGCACATTCGAGATCCTAAGAGAGAACTCACATATTCTCAAACACAAATACACTCAAACATTATAAAAATAACAATAATGACAAGAACTAATTCCTAATGTAAGATAGAATGAAAACAAAACAAATGCCGAATTCTTCAGAAAGTTTCTCATATTTCCAAAATCAAACATCAGCCTAAACCTAAGACAAAACAATTTCTGGAATGCTCCTCACATCTGCAAATATAAAACATTACACTATTCCTACTGGCACAACAGTGCCCTCCCCCTCAAAACTGTGCCATCTCCCACACAACCACCTGATCCAACCATTATATAAGTATATACAGCATAAATTTCCGGGCTAAATGGTCACTGCCATCACCTCTGCTGTCCAGGTCCCACTGTGTGAAGAACTGGATCTCTATACTGTCAATTCCATCATTCTCCTGGGCCCTCCTTTCATCGCTGGTGTCCAGCAGGTCCATACTCCACTCAAAGAGCACTTCCCAGGTCCATGATATCCCCTGAAGAACATACATCAGTGTGCATCACCAAGAGCCCCCTCAGCTGCTCCACATATGGTTTTTCTAGCCACTGTGCACTCTTGGCAAACAGATCCCACCTGTGGTATGGTAGTTCTTCCTGGAGATCAGCTGTAATCCTCTTCAATTCACGGTTTGGTAGCTCCTGATTGACTTCTTGGCACAATCCTACAAATCTGCCCTGCTGTATCTTCTTAAAACGATGTGAAAAAATGGCTATGAAAATGAGTACTTATTCTGTGGTAGGGTCAATTTAGGTCCTTCCCACCATCACTCCCCCTTTCCCATGCCCTGGCTCCTGTGCTCCACCAATCCCAGGGAAGTGTGCAGCGTGTCACAGATCTTGCAGGGCAGAAGCATTTCCGACCCAGGGGGGAAAAACTGTAGTCTCTTTGGTCATCTTTAGTAAATTTCCATGCCGAACGGTCATCAGCAAAACAGTCCTTCCTTCTAGCCGCGTTTCCATCGATTGGAAGTCAAGTAGGCAGTGACGGGACACCAGGCAGTCCACTCCCAAGATGAAGGGATAACCAATGTCAGCAAAACACACAACCAGTGTCTCTTCCTTACCTCCCTGCCGCAATCTGACACCCACCGGTCCCCCAGACCTAGTGCAATATCCATTATCTCCTCGCAACTGCTGTAAACCCTCTGGAAGCTGCTCATGATCCACCACTTCCAGCTGCTTCTCTGATCCTGTATCAACGACCATTTGACATGCTTCTTCCTCAATCTCACCATCCCACTCCGCACACCTCTCACTGGCACCTAGGGGGTGTGGTGGGTGTCGACCTTCATCCAAACACTGTTCAAGGACTTTTGCCCCATTACTCACTTCATGTATTTCACATCTCACTTTATCCTCCACTGTACAGGAACTCACTTACCTCACTTCTCTTACCTGGTCACTTTTTCTCTCTACGTTCCTGTACATCACTTCTTGTTGTGCTTTTTCATATTTACTTTCTTTTCCATAATATTTCTTTTCGTTTTCTTCTCGATGTGGTTTTAGATATTTTGTTTGTTCTTCATTATATTTCTTATCATCTTGATAATATTTCTTTTGTTCTTAATATTTCGCCCATTCTTCATGCATTTCTCTCAACACTGCGATTATGTCTGCCAGAGGTCTGTCTTCCGTTTTGCCAACTTATCCTTGCTTTTCCAACACTCAGACCGTACCTCCCCACCTGATGCCAAATACACCGCTAGTGTTCCTTCCACTCCTGACATCAGTTGTTACAAATGTGGGATTCATTCCACCCTTTACACCAAGAGATACAACCGTAGGGTCAGTTCATATGTCTAGTTTGACTTGTTGACAAGTCAGGCAGTTAATGCAAGGCAGATGGACACTTATGGGATTTATTCCTTTCAAGCACCTCTGAGGTACAGTTGATAACATTGACTTTTCTCTTCCCCGTTAACTCTGTCCCTCGCTCACTACTACTCATTCATTGCCTGACTAACTCTCACTTACTAATTCTCTGTTTAACTACTCCATCCCTCACTTATTACGCTGATTGTTTGACTCACTAACTCTGTCATGATTCAGTGACTCTTCACTGGCAAAAAACAAAACTCACTCCGTCTGTCACTCGTGGCTAACTGACTATAACTCCACCGTCTGGCAGACTCTTGGCTCACTCTCTCTGGTACACTGCCAAAACTGAACTAACTGACTTCGGTTCGGTCGTTCGTTTAAAGTTTTCTGCACCTATAGAGCAGGCCGGGCCATACATTGGCCCGGTCAGTGGGGTGTGGGCTGACTTAAATATAGTAAGGGGGAAGACAGGGCCTGGGGACCGTCCAGCACACACGCCCTGTCTTCTTGCTGGCTTTGTGGTGTGTGATGTGGTAGGACGGTATTTATATTCTTTAATCCTCCTGGCGCCCCCTACTAGCACAGGTCAGATTACTCCAGTAAAGAATTCTTATTTTCTGGTGCAAGAATGCACATAATAGATGCTAGGAGTGCGTGATTATTTTTTTGTTTTTTTTCAAACAATCATGCACTTAAGCTTACAATATACAGTAACAATAAAGACAAGAATGCATTTGTAAGGTAAGATGGAATGAAAACAAATGCCGAAATCTAGCGGATGTTTCTCACATTTCCAGATACAAACACCAGCCAAAACCTACGACAGAACAGTTCATTTGCAGAATGTTCCTCACATCTCCAGACAAAAAACACAACCCTGTCCCTACTGGTATAACAGTATTGGCGAGGTTACTGTGGTCAGTAATTTCTCAGATGCTTGGCAACTACACGACGGTGATTCACTCCTGTCAAAACTTTAGTTTCCAGTTAGTCAAAGCCATAACTTGAGCGTGGCTTGCTACTTTCGATAATTCATTCCATAATTTCTTCTCTTCCTTTAGCCACTGTCGGTTGTACATTCAATATTTCCTTATTAAAAATCTTTGTATATACTAAAGACAAGTTTAAGCCTTTCTTGGCTGCTCACGCCATGGTAAATTGACTGGGAAGTGCATGAATTTCAGTCAATAGTACTTACTGTTAATTTTTTTTTCTGAGCTAAATTTAGGAGGTAAACATGAGAGATAAACTCTCCAATATCCCATAAAAAGTTTAAAATGTTGCTCCAGTGAGAAGCAGCTAGTTGTTAAATCTCTCACTCACATGAGATAGGTAGCATGTCCCAGAGCTGACTACGAGCTGGACTGCCATCACTCCAGTCCACTATCCATGAATTGAACGTGTGTTCGAAATAAAAGGCATTTTTCCAATTACAGCTTCCCACTTAGACACCGGACTTATAATCAGGTGTCTTTTGAAAACATTTTCCAGTCAAAGGTTTTCCCTATCATTTCCGTCTTCATAAGATTGAATTATAATGGGCTAAGAATATAGTTTTATTGGCTGGATATCCGTGCGTGCAGGTATGTACGTATATATATTGTTACGAAACAGAGAAAGATAATGTACACTTTAAGTGAGAATGCTAAAAATCACTACTGTCCCGTAAAGTTCCAGGTTCAAAACAAAAGAGTTAGGTAAAATTACAAGTTAAAGTTTAATGCTCAAACTAACAACAAAACATTCAGGACTCATAAGGATAATGTAATGGCAAATAAACAGGTTAAATATATGGTTAACTGCAATAGCCTCTATTAACACGAAATTAGCAAGAGTAAATTTATCTAAGTCAGCCCTGATAAAATGAGATACCAGATAATACTCAGTGAATGCCAGATAAATTATTACAGATACAAACTATTATCAAAAATGGCTGATAGTAAAACTTTACGTAAATTACAAAAAGAACTCACTAGGCCTACAAATCAACACCTTATGCTATACAGTACAAGGAAAAAATGCAATAACAGTTATACTCAAATTACACACAGCTGCTAGATGTTTGGAGATTTCTTGAGCACTCACAATAATAATATCTGTACAGGGGAGGACAGAGATGTGAACAAAATGAGGAGCAGATCTAAGTGGCAATGATGCAGAGACTGAGCTCATTATATAGGGGCCGGCAGAGCCTGATACAACTTGTAAGAAGGACGCGCAAATGAATCCATGGGGACAAAGAGCTGAAAATCCTGCTTTGAACTCCAGAAATGACGACTTTACTATAACGGTAGAAGGGGGGAACTGAGGCAGAACACGCTTGTGATCAAACATGCAGCACACTGTGCGTTAAAATTACACAAAGGATGATGAAATCATAGGCTATGTAACACCTCCCCACAAAGAAAAAAGAAATTTACAAAGGAAATTTCTTATTACTCTAAAACAATCTGTCTAAAGTCTAGATAAGCAATCTGCAATAACATTTTCTTTCCCCTTGACATGTATGGCTAATGAATACTCCTGAAGAAGTAGACTCCATCTTGTCAATCTCTGATTTTTATCTTTAAACTTACTAAGGAATTTCAGTGGGTTATGATCGGTATAAATGACTATGGGGTCAAAACCAGAACACAAATAAAATGAAAAATGCTGTAAACCCAAAATCAAGGCCAAAACTCTTTCTCAATAGTTGAGTAGTTCTTTTGAGGTGGAGTGAACTTCTTACTGTAATAAGATACAGGATGTTCAATACCCTGATCATCCTCTTGGAGCAAAACAGCCCCAGCTCCTGTATCACTTGCATCAACAGCCATCTTAAAAGGCTTAGCAAAATTTGGAGTAGCGAGCACTGGCTGACTTAATAGAATAGCTTTAAGTTTGTTGAAAGAGGATTCACAGTTATCGGTCCAGACAAATTTAACTCCCTTTTTTAGTAGGTCTGTAAGTGGTGATACAAGAATAGAAAAGTTAAGAACAAATCTCCTGTAATAACCTACCATTCCCAAAAATCTTTGTAGCTCTTTCCTACTTTTAGGTCTGGGAAGATCACTTATAACCTGAACCTTAGCTCCTGGTGGTGCAACATGTCCATCACCAATTACGTACCCAAGGTACTGAAATTTAGCTTGACCAAACTCACACTTTGATAAATTAGCTACAAGATTAGCCTGAACTAAACGGTCAAGAAATTTACTGACATGGCATAGATGATCTTTCCAGTTGTCACTGAAGATTAATACATCATCAATATAAACAACACACCCTGCCAAACCCTCTGTTACAACATTCATGAGCTTCTGAAATCTGCCTGGTGCATTCTTCATACCATATGGCATTACCGAACATGCAAAAGCCTTTCCTAGTGTTACAAAACATGAGATCTCCCTAGCACGTTCAGTCATAGGTACTTGCCAGTATCCCTTTAACAAATCAAACTTACTTATGTACCTAGCCTTTCCGATCTTGTCTATGCAATCTTCCACACGAGGGAGAGGGTAAGTGTCTGTTTTAGTTATCTGATTAACACGTCTGTAGTCGATGCAAAGCCTCTGTGACCCACCTGGCTTAGGGACTAGAGTGACAGGAGAACTCCACTCGCTCTGACAGGGCTCAATCATCTTGTGGTCCAACAGGTAGCCAAGCTCCTTCTGGATGAGAGGAACTTTCACTGGGTTCACACGGTAAGGAGGCAATTTAATTGGCTTTGCGTCTCCAACATCGACATCATGCATCAACACAGTGGTTCTTCCTGGAGTGGCACGGAACACTTGCGGGTACTCCTGCAGTAATGCCGAAAACTCCTGCCTTTCCTTGGGAGGTAGATGAGAAAGCTTAGTCTGGAGATCATTCATGATATCAGGATTCTTCCCCAAACTATCACTCAGGCTCATGCTGCATGGGAGAACTTCACTTGTAGACTCGGGTGGAACAGCTACAGTGCAGACTGGATTATTTTCGTCCCGCCTGTGATATAACTTTAGCATGTTGATGTGACTTAGTTGCTTGCTCTTTCTACGATCTGGTGTGGCGATGACATAGTTGACATCACTGAGTTTCTTCTCCACGAAATAAGGACCACTAAACTTGGCTTGAAGAGGTTGCCCATGAACTGGTAGCAGAATCAAAACCTGATCTCCTGGCTGAAAGTGGCGTAACCTGGACTTCTTATCATACCAAGTCTTCATCTTCTCCTGAGCAGCTCCTAAATTCTCTCTCGCCAGCTGTAAAGCAGTGGACAGCCGTTCTTGGAACTTCATCACATACTCCAGCAGGTTGACGTCATCTTCCTCCGACAGCCAGCATTCCTTGAGTAGCTTAAGGGGTCCTCTTACTTCATGGCCAAACAGTAGTTCAAAAGGTGAGAAGCCCAGTGATTCATTTGGAGATTCTCTTGCAGCAAATACAACGAATGGAAGACCTTTATCCCAGTCTTTCTGATGTTCCAAACAGTATTTCTTGAGCATCGATTTGAGTGTTTGATGATATCTCTCCAACGCTCCTTGGGTCTGGGGATGGTAAGCTGAAGACGTGATCTGGGTGACGCCCAACTCTTTCAGAGACTGCTTGAAAACGTTTGACATGAAATTACTTCCCCGGTCTGACTGTACCTCCTTAGGCAGACCAAACTTTGTGAAGAACCCTAGCATTTCCTTAACCACGTTCTTTGCTGAGATGTTTCTAAGTGGAATGGCTTCAGGATAACGAGTAGCCATATCAATCATGGTCAACACATAAGAAAATCCTGAAGAAGTCTTAGGAAGAGGGCCCACAATATCCACCAACACACGGGTGAAAGGCGCCTCAAAAGGAGGAATGGGAACTAGAGGTGCAACCTTTTCAGTCTGATTACACTTCCCCACAACTTGACAGGTGTGACAAGACTTACAATACCAGGAAACATCCCTGAAGATACCTGGCCAGTAGAAGTGTTTCAAAATGCGTGCCACAGTCTTCCTCACTCCAAGGTGTCCTGCCAAACTGGAATCATGAGCCACTCTAATGATATCCTGCCTACAAACACGAGGGATGACAACTTGATGTACAACCTCCCATTCACAGTCGGCTGATGCTGTTGGGGGTCTCCACTTCCTCATAAGTACTCCTGACTTTACATAATAACAAGTAGAAGCACCGGCTGACTCTTCTTCACTGTAAGCAGAGTTAGCTAGACCTTTCAACTCAGGGTCAGCAACCTGCAACTCAACCAACTCTTGACGAGACAAATTATCAACACTACGGGGTACTGCCTCATCTGGTGAGTGGTCCAAATTAGCAAGAAAAGTGTCAGCTAGGATAACATCATCATCATCCTCTAAATCACCAGTAACTTTAGACTTAGCCCTAGTGACAGCACATGCAGGGAACACATCAGGGACATCACAATCCTGGGACGCAGCCACTGGCTCACTAGACAACTGAGGAGCTGGACACACTTGACTTCCACCAATATCATTTCCAAGTAAGAAAGTTACACCTGACATTGGGAGTGTCTCAACCAACCCAACCATAACGGAACCATTAACAAAACCAGACTCTAAATTCACTCTGCACAGAGGGACAGAGAAGTAATTATTCCCTACACCTTGTAAGATAACAGTTTCATCAGAGGAATTAACATTAGAGCCTAGAACACTGGTCAGCATAAGGGATTGGCAAGCACCTGTATCACGATATATTTTAACTGATTTCCTGTCATTACTGTCCAGAGGACTGACAAAACCATCAGACAGGAAATTAGCACATGAACTCTTGAGAGTGTCACCCACGTTACTGCTCAAAAGAGGAGCTCCATCATGAGAATTTAAGTTACCCCTCAAAGCAGGTTCAGTTAACTCAGTTAAAGAATTCTGGGAACTCTCAAGAGTGGACACTAGACCAATTGACTGAATATTTAAAGACTCCTTTTTGTTCACATCACGCTGTCTCCTGAAACATCTCTCCGTAGTATGACCAAGCTTACTACAATAAGTACATTTAGTTTTCTGAAATCTAGAGGTGAAGCTGGTATTTACTTCCTGAGAAACATCATCCTTATTCTCTTTCCTGTTACCTGTACTCTGAGTAGAGGCAACGTACTTACTCTCAGCTTTCCCTTTTTGTCTAGAATATCTCTTGTGAGTGAGAACATACTCATCAGCTAAAACTGCAGCATCAGACAAATTATCTATTCTTTTCTCATCAAGATATAGGCTTACATCTTTATAAATACACCTTTTGAAGTCCTCCAGCAAAATCATCTGCTTAAATTTGTCAAAATCAGAATCCACATTCTTAGAATTTAACCACTGCTCTAACAGATCTTCTTTGATTTTTGCATACTCAACATGGGATTGCTTATCTTGCTTGTAAGTTGTCCTAAATTTTACTCTATAGGCTTCAGGAACAAGCTCATAGGCCTTAAGAATCAAGCTCTTAACTA
>NC_137008.1:19797798-19880298 GCF_032717465.1 Coenobita brevimanus | reverse complement strand
CGTTTGGGGCTAAGATGCGAATGAATGTGTTTGAATGGATGAGTAAATGGGGAGTGTGTCGTCCTGTCTCGGCTACCTCCCTTTCCTTGGGGGAAGCAGCCTAGGTATATAGATAGATAGATATGGGTGGCTTTACAATCTCTCTTCTGTGTTTCTTTTCTTTATTCTTTCATCTTCCTTCTGCCTATGGGTGACTCTACACTGAGTGACAAGCCAAATGGTTTCCTGTACACCAGGAAACCATTTACCACTCTAGGTGGTAACCATATAACCAAATTATGGCGCCTGGTGGTTTGGTGGGTAATTACGGCGCTCCAATCGGATTTAGTCGGTGAAGGTTTATATCCGAGGGTTGGTTGGGTTTATTGCTCCTGTAATGCCACTCAGGGATGAGTGAGGCTGATCACTCTTATCTTAATCCTTACACCGCGGGCATATTTACCAATGTTTTGCGTGTCCCGCGGGGTTATTCGGGCTCTGACAGACTCTCAAAAAATATTTGCCAAAAATCAGTTATTAGTCTTAGAATATTAAAATTATATATGCTTATGGCACATACCTTCAGCTTTCTCCTGGAATGTTTGTTGAGCCTTCGTCGATTACCGTAGGACTTGTGGAGACCTCTGAAGTTAGGTAACGAAGTCTCCACTTTACACTTCCCGACAACCCGTAATATGATTACCACAGCCAGATATTAACACCTTAAACACTACTCTATGATCATCAAGTAGTTTGGGATCCATACTCCAAAAAAAAAAAACACTGTGAAAGCAATGAAAATTACGAGCGCGTATGACCTTCCCACTTGTGCTAGTTCGCTCTTGGTACTCTGTCATTTATTAATCATAAAACCCCTCACACTTTATATTCTATTACTATATAACACTTGTATATATCTGGAGTTTTTATCCATAAGTTTCCTTCAGTAGTATTAGTTTATTGTCACTGAAGTCATTCAATTTTTCATTCAGTAAAATACGTAGAGAGCCACGGATTCACTTTCAGTGTTATAACATCAAGTATTTGTACTGATATTCTTATATTACTAATTACTTACATTACTATTTACATTTTCTATTGTATTTTCAATATTTACCCTTCTGTGTTACCTACATTATGTTATTCACTGTCACTTTCAGTAAGATAAAACTATAATACACTGTTCAATCGTATGTACTGAACATCCATTGCTTTCACTTGCTATTTACACATTATTTACACATTATTTTCACATTACTTTCCTTTCCCACTTGCACTTTTAGAACTGCTTCTGGCTGTGGTAATCAAAGAAGCAGGTAACACAGAGGGGAACCTGGCACTCAGTGCACTGCCAAGAGGTGCGTTTGTGCTCAGGTGTGCGGCGGGTGGTATGTGCACACACCTGGCACCTGTGGATCACAGCCTTCCTCTTGCCTGTGGCAGGCATTAGCACCAGTCTGTGCCGATCCATATACGTCCTCTGCTCAAGTCTGTCGGGAAGTGTTACTGGATGGCGCCTTGGAGTTGCTGCTGTCACCCTACCATATCTTTCCAGCAGCTGCTGAACACAAGTCCTGGCAAACAACCTCAGGGAGAAGGACTTGGGTGGCTTGACCTGCATCTTGTACAGGATGAAGGCGTTCAGCATCGTCATGTCTATGAGCTGCAGAAAAACTTTCCTGTACCACCTAGTATTCTTCCTGAGGCAGTCAATCTCACAATCATCATGTCGGACTTGTCCACCAGCTGCATGTTGATATTGTAGTCTAACACAGCATCAGGTTTCATCACAGGTTCGCCTGTCCTACGGTCGACCTTCCCACTGTCTGTCATTTCCCCCTTATGTACGGTGCTGAGCATGTGCACGACCCTCTTGTCATGCCACCATATTGCCAGCATCTTCTCAGACTTGCGTAGGTGCACGTCTCCTCGCTGCGAGGTTCCTGCCTCTGGGAATTTAGGGAAGTGGGCACGATTACTTTTGACAGTGCCGCAGGAGCCAATGCCGTGCTCTGAAAGGTATTTGGCATGTTTCGGTGCTGTATAATAGTTGTCTGTATACAGCACGTGATTCCCACCAAAATACTTTTCAAGGAGCACTTTCACTACACAGCCTGAGAAGCAAGGGGGGGTGTTTTATCTAGATCGACAGTGCTGGCTGAATAAATGACGAAGTCAAGGATGTACCCCGTCTTACAGTTGCATAGTACAAAGAACTTGATTCCAAGGCGATGGCGTTTGCTTGGAATGTACTGTACAAACCGAAGACGTCTTCTGAACAAAACCAAGGATTCGTCAATGACGACCTTCTGAAAGAGGTGGAAGAATGACATGAACTTATCCTTCATTCTGCTCAGAATCTCCCGGATCTTCCAGAGTGGGTCGGTTTGGGAAGGTACATCACTGTCAGCAAAGTGCAGGTTTCCCATGATGTTCCGGAAGCGATCTCTGGCCATGTACTTATTGAAGGTGGGTGAGGGTAGTAAGGGGTCCATGGACCAGTATTCTTCCAACTCATGCTTCTTTGAGTGTGGCATGAGAAGCATGAGGGCGAAGAACACATACAGCTCCTGCACTCCCAGCATGGACCACTGTTGCATCTTGGCTGCACCTGTACCACTTGCAGCAAGTTGTGATCCATTCCTGTTGGTCTCATCATATATGTGCTGCATGACTTCGTCATCTAGGAAGGCCAAAAGGAAGTCCACACACTCAGCATCATCGTCAAGAGTGAAGGCAGGCTGTACTCCTGAGGAACTCTCATCAAAAACTAAATGTTCTGGCACAAAATCGGACCCTTCTGTCCACGCGAAGGCGTCTAGGATTCCCTGCCATGGCAGTGTAGGATGGGTGAGGGTGGTGGGTGGCTGTGAGGGAGATTTACCACGTTCAAGGTCACTCGCACTGACCCTGAGTTGCTGTACAGCACTAGCAGCCCTTACTCTAGTAGCAACTCTACTTTTACGGGTCAGGGATTTACCTCTTCCTCTATGACCTGTCTTCACTGTTGATGCTGGTGGTGACTTCGACAACGAAGACTCCGGAGATAATTCAGCAGAAGAAGAGGAAGAAATGAGTGAAGTGGGGCTTGAGGACCGGGAAGGTGAATCAACTCGGGACTCATGGCGGGCTGGGTCACTCGGGGCCATTGTTCTGGGGCTAACACGCCGCCTTTTCACTCCCTTCCCAAATTCCTTCCCTTGCTGCACTAACGGCTCCTTTCCCTTGGAGCTAGGGATAACTTTGGACACTGAAACACTCGTACTAGTACTTTCTGGCACGATTTCCTCACCTGGCTCATCACACGATTCCCCCGAAGGGTCAAAATCACTATCCATCATCACCATTGACAATTCCGCTAGTTCACGTTCCACTGCAGAGTCACTTAGTCCTTTCCTGCTTCCCTCACGACTTTTTCTGGGTGTAGAGGTCATGGGGCCCTTTGCAATGGGTGCAGAAGCGGCAGAAATGGTGGGGTGCGAGTGCGACATGTTTTGATCACAGCGGAGGACAAGGAACTAAATGCCGTGGCTTATCTGAGAAGGCAAGGGTTGACAGTGACAATGAGGATGACAGCTGCTAACTTACATGCTAATAAATTATTGGTAGAAAATCTTGGCAATACATAAAGAAATAGGTAGTTCCAGGTGAATGTAAATGTCACTTAGGCTTCTCTCTTCCTTTCTGATATATATATATTATAATTACAGAAATAGATTACAAGGCATAATTCAAAGGGGAAATTACCGTGGTAATGTATCGAATGAATGCATGTGAGGTGTTGTCAGGTGATAATTAGCCAATTCCTGGTGTATACCACTATCACTCACCTTATTTTTTTTTGGTATATATTATTTTGTATAAGTATAGGGCATAGGGCTTATTTCAATGGATGAAATCTGTGGAAAAATCCAGGGGAGATTTGCTTAGCTCAGCACGGCCGGGGAGGTGAGAGGACAGGGTAATGGAGAGGAGGTAGGGAGGAGAGTCAGGAAGGGGGGAAAATCGCTAAAATGTCAACAATGGGTGGGAGTACAGATGAGATTTGGAGTGCTGACTAGTGTTGGACATTGGCAGTACTGATAGATGATACAAGCCACCACTTGAAAGCCCGGCATAATTCAAAATAACACAGAATCTCAAAAGTGACGCCCCGCGGTTAAGGGGTTAAATGTCAAGTCCAACTTGCCTAGCCCCGGGCTCCTACTTTCTTCATAGGGCAAAGTAGGATTGGATGATGGGTGGATAGATGGATATAGATAGACTGATAGATACAGTACATATATAAATAGAGAGAGAGAGAGAGAGAGAGAATGTACAGTACAGGGGGTTTTAGCAGGTTTACCTTTTTAATGTCATGGCTACTGTTTCGTTAAATCTTTACACCAGGAAAATTTAATTTAATGTTAGTCTGACATTTCATTGTTTAAATGCTCAACCTCTTCAGTCAGATTATGTGTACTTACTTTCGTTATAGCGACCTCCAAACCATTTCACTGGGAAAAGTCTCTAGAAAGTGATTATTAGGACTAGGCAATATCTTACCCTTTCAATTTGAAAAGCACCCTCTAGGATGAATAAAAACGTCTGGAAACAGCAACAGTATGTAAAATGTACAAGGGACATAAAGGTTGTCTGAATCCAAACTGAAAAGCTGAAGTTGGTACTGGTAAGTGACCTTGATCTTTGCTGCTCCCTTTGACCTTGACATTTAACTGTTTCCAAAATCCAGAAAATTTAATCTCATCCAGCTCCCAACTCTCCCACAATGTTCTGTCTAAATTGGATGAAAACTGATTAAGTTGACCTAACCATGAGACCTTGACCTTTGACCTATTATTCTTGGCCTGTTAGTTGACCTTCAACTCTTTCAGTATATTTGGTTCAAATCCGATCAAATGTGTTTTAATTATTTTTTCATGCACAGACACACCCGTCCGTGTGCCATGAGGCCTTGATCTTTGAAAGTATGTTCTCATAATTGACTCACTTCCTTCTTCCATTAACCTGAACCTTTTCACTAAATGTGGTCTTAACAGCCCAAACTTCTTTAGCTGATTTTGTTCTTCATTTCAAAACAACAGATATTCTTTTCTTACTGACTAAACTTCAGCTCTTCAACCAAGTCTGGTTGAAATTGGAAAATATTTTTGAGTCATTTTGTTCTCACACACACACACACACACACACACACACACACACACACACACACACACACACACACACACACACACACACACACACACACACACACATACCGAGAGAGAGAGAGAGAGAGAGAGAGAGAGAGACTAAAGTATACATGCTGATTAAAACAAACCATTCATTGTTGCTTCGAGAGGGCTGCTGTAAAAATAGTGACAGACTTTAAGGCCTTCGGCATCAACTCACAGAGACACGTGGAAAAGGAGATGGAGTGAGATGAGGTGATTTCTTGTTAACGTTTGAGGATGTGGCGAGTAGTGGATGATTGTTATATATTAGGTCTAGGAGTGAATGCGAGAGTGTTAGGTAGAGGTTTGAGTTTGGTGAATGCTGATGGTAGAGAGTGGAATCTAAATCAGCTGCTGTTTGCGAATGATACTACACTGGTGGCGGATTCGGAGGAGAGATTGAGACAGCTGGTAGAGGAGTCTGGCAGGGTGTGTGAAAGGATGAAATTGTGAGTGAATGAGAATAAGAGTAAAGTGACGAAGTGTACGTGGCTGGTAGATGGTATGAGGATGAATGTAATTTTGAATGATGAGTTGCTTGAGGAGTGAGAGTGTATTAAATATTTAGGGTCACTTGTTGCTGTGGATGGAAGAATAGATGTAGAAGTGATGTTTAGAATGAATGAAGTAAGAAGGGTGCTGGGAGGAATGAAAAAAGTGTTTAGATGTCGTTCGCTTAGAATGGATGTAATGAGAAGGCTGTATGAGGGTGTAGTGGTATATACCAACCGCATTATATGGGACTGAAACACAGAATATGGGCGTAGCAGAGAGGAAGAAATTGAATATAATGGCAGTAAGGTGTCTCAGGAGTATGTGTGGAGTGACAAATTGGACTGAGTGTAAAATCATAAAGTGTGAAGGAGAAACTGAGTTATGCGAGAGATATCTGATCGAGTTGAACAGAGAAGTGTTGCAGTGGTTTGGGCATATGGAGAGAATGGATGAAGAACAACTGGTGAAAAAGATAAGTGAAGCTGATGCGAGAGGTGTAAGGCTGAGAGGAAGACCATGAATTGGATGGTTGAACAGTGTGAAGAGGACGTTAGATGCTAGAGAGATGTCTGTAGGGCCAGGAAGAGTGGAAGTACGTGATAAGAATGAATGGAGAGAAATTGTGAATACATAAATGATGACACGGCCCCTACGGCATGTTTTCCCGCATCTCGTCTGATCCGCTAATCGGGTCAGGTGCGGGGAAAGGGGATTGGTCCATTATGATGTGGCAGGAGTAAACTAGCTCTGCTGTCGGGCCCTGCTGCAGATGTCGCTGGATTGCACTGCGCAGTTGACCCTCGTGCCCTGTGGTGCAGTGAGGAACTGTCCCTTCTCCCCTTAGAGGCTAAGATACGGGTAAATGTGTGTGTGTGGATAAGTAATTTGGTGAGTGTGTCGTTCCGTCTCGGCTACCTTCTTTGGGGGAAAAAACCTAGGAGTATAGATAGATAGGTCTAGGAGTGCCTGATGATGGGAGTTTTACTTCCCTTTTTGAGCGTTGGTGGCGATGATTAGGTGTTAGACCTGGATCCAGTTATTTCAAGCTTGTCTTTTTATCAAATTCATAACTATTCCCCCTGTTTGTTCTAGCTGGTGATTAAGCCTTTCGAACCAGTGATTCTTTGTATATTCTATTCTTGTTATCAAGCAACTTAGGTCAACTTAGAAAAGAAAACATTGTTGATAGAGGAGATATCGAACCCGCCCTTCTCAAGAAATCTCTCCTAAACTGACTGCACTGCCTTCTAAAGAGCGACAATAAAGTGGAATGATATGTTGACGATTTAAAAGAGTATAAGTGTCGTGCATGATAGTGGCGCAACTAGTCCCAAATTGTACTGGCGGTGCTCCAACAGGAAATGCGTTTGGAATAATGATGAGCTTCACGCAGGTTTAACACCGTAGTGAATATATACCTGGCAGGCCTTGACCATGTGTAGTTGAGATGGTGACAGTGGTCCACTGTGGGTGTTCTAATGAATGTGGTGTAATGTGCCTGTGATGGTGACTGTGGTGTAGTGCGACTTTGATAATGACTGGTATGGTGTGCATGTTGTGGTGACTGGTGTAATGTGTCTGTGATGGTGACTGTGATGTAATGTGTCTGTGATGGCGACTGTTTGTTGTATCCCTGTGATGGTAACTGTGGTATAGTGTGGTGACTGTGTGTTGTGTGCCTGTGATGGTGACTGTGGTGCAGTGTGCCTGTAACGGTGACTTGTGTGCCTCTGATAGTGACTGTGGTGTAGTGTGAATGTGATGGTGGTAAGAGTAGAGTGTTGCTGTGATGGTGGCTGTTGTCGTCATCACAGGGAGGATAATAGATCGGTCAGTTAACATTATTTTGTGAAGATTGTGACAGATGGACGGAAATCCTCCCCATTGTGTTTTTTTTCTGTCTGTGTCAGTCAACTAGCTACAGTAAGCAACCAGGCAATCATTCTGCAATTCAGTTAATCAGTCTATCTACCTATCAGTCATTCTATCTATGTGTCTATCTGTCATTCTATCTATGTGTCTATCTGTCATTTTATCTATGTGTCTATCTGTCATTCCATCTTTCTATACCTTTCTGTTTGCCTGTCTGTCCCTCTGTCTATCTAATCATCTACTGATAGATAGATAAATACAGATGGACAAAGATAGACTGACTGATAGACAGGTATATAGATAGCTATATTGACAGCCAGATAGACTGACTAGTATAATCACACCCTGAAGTTTGTCCACTGCAAAGCAATCACCTCGCTCATCTTCCTCCATTCACACCTATTGGTCATCAGTACCTGGTTTCATACGAAACCAGCAAACTACCGAATCTGATCTCGCCATCTTGTTCTCTCTCTGCCTCGTCCACCCCATATGTCTCAGTTACAGTGGTTGCGTATCATAATTTTTTCGGAAGAGGCAAATGCCCATTTCCACTTATGAATGTAGATGTTAATTAGTATATCATATATAATTACCCAGGAATGTCCCTTTACAACCCTTTCCATTGTTGTCTGAGGAATCATAAATTTCATTTGCAGATACTTTTTCATACTCCACGTTTCCAGTATTTAACTTAGCATGAATGGAAGCATTGACTAAGCCTTCAGAGCCCATGACTGCTGCACGCGGGTCTTGGTGGGCAGTGTACAATAGCGCAAGGTCTAGTGAGATACTCTACTTCTCACTGGACCTTGCTATACAGTAGATCAGTGGTTCTTAACCTTTTTTGAGTCACGGACCCCTTCGAGAACCTGGTGAAAGCTATGAACCCCTTCCCTACAAAAATGCACGCAAGCACAGTATTTTGCATGCAATGAATATATTTTATTGAAAACTACCTTACGCAGTGTATGACATACACAAAGTATAGAACAGTCTTTACAAAGAATTATGTTTCTCACTCTTTTTCATGCAAAAACCTAATGGCCACCCGATGAAAAAATGAAATACATCCAACTTGTGCAAATTAAAACAAAACTTTAATTCTGCTCAAAAGTTCTTTTCAACGAGAGGGCTGTTGTTGTTTGGCTTGAATAAGGAGATGAAATTGTGGAGTGGTCTTTGACAAGGAAACACGCATGTCATCTCTGACATCCAGTTGATTTCGACTTTTTGTTTCGATAGAAACAAGCACTGAAAACCCTGACTCACAAAGGTATGTAGATGACGGAATCAGAGCACCCATAGCTCGCTGTGCCAGATGAGGGTAGGCTTGTATCAACGAGCACCAGAATTCTTCAAGACTTCGAGTTTTTTTTTTTTTTTTTTTTTTTTTTCAGCTAATGATGCCAAATGGCATCACACAATATCGCTAAATTGTTCTCAGTTTTTCTGACTTTCACGGACCCCCTGAAGCCCATGGGGACCCCAGGTTAAGAACCCCTGCTATAGATGGTATGCAATGACGTCATTAAGACCCGCCCCTGATACCCGTGGTCTCGACTCTGGCCGTGGCGAAATGTAAACAAATAGGGTTTCTTCCCCTCTAGACGCATAAGTCACTCACATTGAGCTCAATCAGTATGGCAGGAAAAGTTATTGATGGTGTTCATATGTCAAATTATGTTCTTCAGATGTTGAACTCTGAATTTGTGTCTCGATATTGAGAAAAGTGCAAGGAATTAGGTAATATAGACCCGTACAACATACCGCGGCACAAGTGGAAAGACATCACAACTCTGCTTGATGGCGATCTGCGAAACGTACGCCACAGTGACATATACCAGTACTTAATAAACTTCAAAAATGTATATAATCATAAGGAACTGAGAGCATGCAGAAGTCTGGAAACTTACAAGTACTTTGTTGCTGGATGGGTCAGTGAGTTACTCATAGCAGACATCAAGCAAGGGAATGCTTCTACAGGCAAGGTTTTTTAATGAAGTTCGTATGTTTATGTCCTGAATTATGTAATTTCCTAACCTACCCCATCCTTCCTATCCCTACCCAACCCTAACCTAACCTGAGCTGCAGCTATAGCATAATGACAGTTCTCTGGTTTTATATACAGCTGAGAAGTCCAGGACGTTATATTTTTTGACTTTATAACAATGGTAATCTTTTCTTCACAAAAACCTTCATAAATTATCATGAAATTCGGTTGAATTTCCTTGAGGTGGAAGTGCACTTGGGCGTTCTAGGATGCAAGAGCTCCAAGCATCATATAAGATGCTGAAGGATCAAGTAATGGTTAAGAATTTGTCTAACAGAAGCATAACAGCAACACATGTACACCCGCGAACCAAAGTTTCGGCACCCCCCTCGATGGAAGGAAGTGGAAGTCAGGGTTAGAGAGAGGGCAGGCGAACGGACAACCGTGAGTTGTACTTTGGAACTGAGCTACGAGGCGAATAGTGAGAAACCTAATGACACTGGATTCGAAACCTTTCCATGCTATTCACCTGCAAAACATTATGCGTTCGTAACATACATACCGTAACATATAACATAGACTACTGTGTTATCATGGTGTCCTGTGATACTGACCTATCTGTTTCGGATCCTCATCACACAAATAAAGCACCGAGCCAGTTGTATATAAGTTGCAACTTGTCATTATAACTGCAGTCATAATTTTTGTGAATGTTATCCCTGGATTGTCTATAGCAATAATAAAGAATGATTGTGAATTTAATGTTGATTTTCACAGTAGTTGTGCGGATGGTTATAAATGTAGTAATTATTTTATGTGGACGACTAAACCACATTGTGATGGACAGCGGAGAGCATTCGCCAATAATTTACTATAAGCAGATGAAAAAAAGATGCAAACAACACAAAATATTATGAGACAACGAAGACACAGCTCTGGTATCCTGCTCCGCCTTGTTATCAAGGCCTTAACTGTGGCTTCACCTCATACGTGCATTATTTTCCTTCAGTTTCTGCCTCTTTTATTACTCTTACTTCCCGGTATCCTCTTACTGCGAGTCGTCATATTCCTTGGAGGGTTTCTTGTCGTCCGGTCCTATAACCCCTACTGTATTACATTATTCCTCGCATCATCACTCCCAGACAAACAACGTTAGCACAAGACTGCTGAATCTGTTAATACCATTATTGCCACTGCCACTACTATTCCCCCTTTCCCCATTGTGTCTACCGCAATTCCCCTCACAGTACTACTGCTGCTACTCCTATTACTACTCCACTATAAATCTGTATAATAATACATATGATTGTCCTTATGTCTGTGTATCTGTTAATCATATTGTCCCTGTCCCACCGTCGACAACTCGTCAATTACCCTGCACCGCTACCCCAGTTTTTTTTTTTTTTTTTTTTTTAATGCGAGGAAGAAGGAACCAAAGGCCATGAGCCCGCAGTAACAGTTCCCTCAAGGAGAAAAACAAAATACAATAGAGAGCCAAATTCAAGCTCCCCACCCCCCTCTCCCACCAGCCATGAGCTCTATTCCTCCCCCACTCCGAACCATTTTACCCCTCACCTCCTTCTTGGGCCACCAGGCCTGTTGTTCACCTTTTACCGGTGAATATACGTGGCATGCATTAATAAGAATAATTATAAAATTGACAGCAACAACATACATCTGCAGTATTCCGAACATTACATAATTATAAAAGTCGCAGACCCAAACGTGCCTATATTACGGAACTCTGATATATTAACCACAGAACCGACCACAAACCGTTCCTATCATTGACACTGGACCTTACCTGTAGCACTTCACCATAGTAATACAACCCACTGAAGTCCTTTGTGGGATCACTACACATGTTTGGGAAAAATAACAGCGCACAACATGTCTACAACCCATTAAAATACACCTGTGACGTTTCACTGACATCCATTAAATTGCCTAGAAGTTAGCGGACAAACAAACACACGGCTGGACATAGACTGAGGCCGAATGTCTCGCATCGGTATATGACAACCTGACAAAACTATTACGATCCTGCTTTGTAGGTGTCATCATAGTTATAATAATAATAATTATAATAATGATAATAATAATAATAATAATAATAATAATAATAATAATAATAATAGTAGTAGTAGTAGTAGTGGTAGTAGTAATCATATATTAATATCCATGATACAGAGGAGGACAAACACCATAATCTCCCTGATAAAACAAGTGAAAACAGCTGTGACATATAAAACCAAACAGTGCCATAATATGCTGTAATGGTAGGGTTATAGTAATACTAAATTAATGTTTGACCGCAACCCAACCTTCTGTCATGGCAAACAGATTCTGCATTGCGTCGACACATGCAATTCCAGTGTGTGTCCTTCTCAGTATCGTGCCTAATAACATGTGATTAATTATCATTATTATTATTATTATTATTATTATTATTATTATTATTATCATCGTGATGACACCTGCAATGCAGGATCACAAGAGTTTTGTCAGGTCGTTACATACCGATGCGAGACATTCTGCTTCTGTCTGTCTGTGTCCAGTCGTTTGTTTGTTTGTCCACAAACTTCTCCTAGGCTATTTGATGGATGTCAATGAAACATCATATGCTTATTTTAGTGGTTTGTAGGCATGTTGTGCACCGTTATTTTTCCCAAAGACGTGTAGCGATCTCACAGAAGACTACAGTGGGTTGTATTACCATGGTGAAGTGCTATAGGGAAGGTGCAGTGGTAATGATAAGAACGGTCTGTGGTCGGTTTTGTGGTTAATATATCAGTGCTCCGTTAGATAAGCACGTTTGGGTCTGCAGTTATTAAGTGTAATGTTAGGAACACTACAGTACACATCTACGATGTTGTTGTTATTATTATATTATTATTGCCAACCTTTAGAAGGCGGAGCGATCATGTTTTTAACTGCATCTGTGTGTGTGTGTGTGTGTGTGTGTGTGTGTGTGTGTGTGTGTGTGTGTGTGTGTGTGTGTGTATTATATCTCATGAACGGCTTGAGCTATCAACATTAAGCCTTCAGCGTATCAAGATATGGGCAAAATCTTGGAGGAGTTCGAAAATGGCAACTCGGAGTCAGAGTCAAGGTCACCAGACTAACTGCTAAAGGTCAACTAGTTTTTATTGCCTGCCTTTAGCACCAATAAATCTCATGAATGGCTTGAGCTATCAACATAAAATCTTCATGGTATCAAAATATAGCCTAAAGTTTGGACTTGACAAACAGAAATTTTAGAGGGCGATTACCGTTTAGCTCTCAAATGCCATCTTTTTTATTATTAATGCATGGCACGTATATTCACCGGTAAAGGGTGAACAACAGGCCTTCTGGCCCAAGGATGAGGTGAAGGGTAATGTGGTGTCGGAGTGGGGGAGGAGTAGAATCCATGGTGGTGGGAACTGGAGTAGCGGTGCCGGGTCAGTGACGAGTTGTCGACGGTGGGACAGGGACAATAATTATGATTAACAGATACACAGACATAAGGACAATCATATTTATTATTGTACAGATTTATAGTGGAGTAGTAATAGGAGCAGCAGTAGTTTTACTGTGAGGGAAATTAGACACAATAGGAAAAGGGGGATTACAGTAGTAGTGGCAGTGAAAATAATGGTATTAACAGATTCAGCAGTCTTGTGCTAACGTTGTTTGTCTGGGAGTGATGATGCGAGGAATAATGTAATACAGTAGGGGTTATAGGACCGGACGACAAGAAACCCTCCAAGGAATATGACGACTCGCAGTAAGAGGATACCGGGAAGTAAGAGTAATAAAAGAGGCAGAAACTGAAGGAAAATAATGCACGTATGAGGTGAAGCCACAGTTAAGGCCTTGATAACAAGGCGGAGCAGGATACCAGAGCTGTGTCTTCGTTGTCTCATAATATTTTGTGTTGTTTGCATCTAATTTCATCTGCTTATAGTAAATTATTGGCGAATGCTCTCCGCTGTCCATCACAATGTGGTTTAGTCGTCCACATAAAATAATTACTACATTTATAACCATCCGCACAACTACTGTGAAAATCAACATTAAATTCACAATCATTCTTTATTATAGCTATAGACAATCCAGGGATAACATTCACAAAAATTATGACTGCAGTTATAATGACAAGTTGCAACTTATATACAACTGGCTCGGTGCTTTATTTGTGTGATGAGAATCCGAAACAGATAGGTCAGTATCACAGGACACCATGATAACACAGTAGTCTATGTTATATGTTACGGTATGTATGTTACGAACGCATAATGTTTTGCAGGTGAATAGCATGGAAAGGTTTCGAATCCAGTGTCATTAGGTTTCTCACTATTCGCCTCGTAGCTCAGTTCCAAAGTACCACTCACGGTTGTCCGTTCACCTGCCCTCTCTCTAACCCTGACTTCCACTTCCTTCCATCGAGGGGGGTGCCGAAACTTTGGTTCGCGGGTGTACATCCCTTCTGAAATTATTTGTCATCTATTATAGCGGAAAAACGACAATCCTTCTCCCCCCAAAAATATATGACCATCATATTATCCAGACTTAACCTTTATCTTTTATCCTTTCAAATACAGCAACATAACATGGTAGGGGAACACGGTGATAATTCTGAGTTAGG
This sequence comes from Coenobita brevimanus, assembly GCF_032717465.1. Taxonomy (NCBI): domain Eukaryota; kingdom Metazoa; phylum Arthropoda; class Malacostraca; order Decapoda; family Coenobitidae; genus Coenobita; species Coenobita brevimanus. Next base: position 19,866,116 of record NC_137008.1, on the reverse strand, counting down.
CTTCATGTGTGGACCATGGTCTGCTGCAGTGTAGAAATGCCTACCCTTGCCCAGTCTTAGGAATAAAATAATCCACATATTGGTTATAGTGTTAGCTATGCCATAATTGAATAAGTGTGTAATACTGCAGGAGAGAGGGAGTGACTAAGGACAGATATTAAATTAGTAACTAATTTCATGTATGTTCTTAGTCTCTCCCTCTCTCCTGCAGTTTTACACACTAATCGATTCAGTTATGGCATAGATAACTACAGTACATTAACCAATGTGTGAATTTTCTACTGGTAGTTTCACATGTTTTTGTTACCCTACCTAACTGAACTGTACCTGAAATTATCCTAAGCCCAATCTCTATATCTTACATTAAATAAAACTTGGTATTTATGAAGTATCGTTAATAGTTTGATACAATATTTAAAAACTTACCTGATATGAAATGTGCACTGCACAATCTGTCATGTTGTGAAGGAAATTGAACCGACTGATGCTCTCTTGACGGCATTTACCCACTATTTCCTCTGATTTATAGCTCTTTCAGGCCCTCCTTTTCTATTTCTACTCTGGACAGGAAATCTATAAAAGGAGACATTGTCGCTGCCTTCCTTATTTGAGCAGCCGAATGCACAACACCACCATCCTTGCGATTCGCTGGGCTGCCACGGCCAGCGGCCGTATATTATTGTTTATCAGGGGACCGTGACGTCACGTGCATACTATCTATAGCGTACCGATCTCGTTCAGTCGACTCCCGACCGCCACGCTCATTGGTCCCCATCACAGGGTTAACTGTTCATTTAAGTTTGGAAAAAGCCCGAACCGTCACTTATGGGTGACCTTGGGATCTAGAGAGTTAAATAACTACCTCTTCTGGCTTAAAGGCATTTGTATATTCTTATTACTGATAGCTTGATAAAAGTGCACAGTTCAATTGCTATTCATATTTTGATAGTGTTAGTATAAAGTGTCTCTATATGAAGTACCCACCCCATGTATTATTCAACTCTTTCCTGTTTCCATCACCTAAGTATAGTGGGAGGGACTCATCATCTCTATTAAACAGTATTTTTGTTATTTCTATATACTTTCAAGTTTACCTTCAAACTCTCCCTTCGCAGTTCACAAAGCATTTCTTGCACCTCATCCTGTAATTAACTGAAAATAAGTATATCAGTGGCAAACCTAAAATAGTTTAATTGCTCACCGTGAATGTAAATTCTTTTGCCATTCCAGTCTATGTTTTTGGAAACTTCCTTGTGCAAAAAATCTGTTTGAAGTTATGTTTTCTTGTACGACACTTGTTTATTGGTATTAGCTGACGATCCTTAATGGAATTTGATGGCGGTGCTGTCTCTAATAATATTCTCTAGTACTGTAACGTGAGTTTCTTCTACACATTGCCATCGTATTAGTTTCCTCAGTACTGATACTTCAAGTGCATACAATATTATTTCATAATCAGTGAATGTTGTACGAGAAAGTTTCTTAAGAAGTAGTAAGTATCACTTGAGGATAAAACGATCTTCGGTGCGTGGTTTATGTTGACTGCAAAACATAAATGACGTGAAGTATGCCTCTTCCAGTAGCCACTAAAAAATCTGTATTAATGAATTTCCTGATAAATGGAGAAATGCATTAACTAAACTTAATAAATATTTTTTATAAATTATCATACTTTTTTTTTACTGACTACCATCTTAAAAAAATAAATACTTGTTTTTAACTACTATACACAAATGTGTTCACATGTCTCCTTTTCATGTGTGGAGGTTATTGTTTCTCGTATGAAGCACTGGTATTTGCATGGTTATATATATATATATATATATATATATATATATATATATATATATATATATATATATATATATATATATAGTGTTTTTAGAACTCTCTCTCTCTCTCTCTCTCTCTCTCTCTCTCTCTCTCTCTCTCTCTCTTTCTTTATATATATATATATATATATATATATATATATATATATATATATATATATATATATATACATAAACAGAGAGAGAGAGAGAGAAGAAGAAGTGGGAGGAGGAAAAGGGGGAGTACGAGGAGAAGGAAGAGGAAGAGCAGGAGAAGGAGAAGGAGGAGAAGATGATGATAATGACGATGATGATAATGATGATGATGATGATGATGATGATAATGATGATGATGATCAAGGAGGAAGAAATGAAGAAGGAGGAGGAAGAGAGGAGAAGATGAAGGAGGAGAACAGAAATAAGAATATTCTACCGAGTGAGTGGCAGTGTACCTTGTAGTAATCTTCAGGTGTCTCTTTAGGTATATCTTTCTATGTATCAGATGCTGGAGAGGGACGCCTTCAACCAGTGGCATTGGTAAGGCCAGGCTGGGGCACTGCCTGGTTGTACAGATGTCCCTCAGTCCTCTCCGTATTCCCAGAAAACAGGATGGTGGACTGCGGAAGCGAAAATTTCGGCCTGTAATCTACTGAGTTCATGATCAGATGAGCTGGGAGTTGGATCTAATTATCTGTGTATCTATCTTTCTATCTATCTGTCTATCTACCTATCTGTCTGTCTATCTGTCTCTCAGTCTGTCTGTCTGTCTGTCTGTCTACAGCCGTCTATATCTACATCTATATCTGTATCTGTCTTTCTCTTTGGCAGTCTATCTATCTATCTATCTTTCTATCTATTATATATATATATATATATATATATATATATATATATATATCCATCGATCTATCTATCTATCCAGCACTAGCCTATTTAATATGATCTGATAAGAAACGAGCCTTAAGTTTTTGAAAGTTGGCAGTTGATTGGTTGTCCAGGTGCATTCATTATTAACGACACATTTATAATTATTTTTATTATATTAGTTTCAATAACCGTTTGATGCTAAGAGTGCCCAAATATAACACTATATATAGTTATTTGCATAGTTTGATTTAAAAGCGGGGCCTTTCAAAGTTTATAAGATGGCCAAAATACGTGTGAAATTTTGAATTCTCGGAACAAAATAAAAAACGACCATGAAGTTTTACGAATACCTTGATTCTTTCGCCATTGTTGTTTGTTTTGGTTATGGATTATGTTATGAAAAAGGTTGTAAGGAGAACAGGTGCAGGAATTAACTGGAAAGAAAATAAGAAGCTGATGGATTTGGACTATGCTGATGATATTGTACTGATTTGCGTAAGTATTTACGAGATGCAAAGGGTGCTTGATTGTCTGGTGGAGGAAGGAGAAAAAGTGGAATAGGTAATAAATTGTAGAAAGACTGAAATTATTAATATGAACGTGGAGAACCAAATCGATTGTGTAATTGGGAATAATGTGGTGAAGAATGTAGAAAACTTTAAATATCTGGGAACGATTGTATCATCTAATGGATCATTAAACAATGAAATTGAGGAAAGGATTAGACAGGCTTGGCGAGCTGTTGGAATGTTGAAATCTGTTTGGAATAATAATATGCTTTCGGTACATACTAAAGTGAAAATTTACAAGTCCATGGTTAGACCAGTTTTAATTTATGGGCATGAGTCATGGTACAGTACAATTGCAACAGATCAGAAAGTATTAGGATTTGAGAATAAAATACTGAGAAGGATTCTTGGGGTAAAGTGGCAAGACAGAGTTACAAATGCAAGAGTAAGGGATATTACGAGAGTGGAACCAGTTAATGAATATGTGAGACTGTCTCGTTGGAAGTGGCTGGGGCACATATACAGAAAAGAAGGTAGTTTAATACAGGATGTGCCAGAGTGGACTGCTAATGGAAGAAGAGGTAGAGGTAGGCCGAGGGAAACCTGGTTAAGGAGAATGAAAAAGGAAGCAGGAGAGGAGTGTTGGTGGGACCTGAAGGAGATGGCAAGAGACAAATATTGGTGGAGAGAGTTCATCGAGGCCCTATGCATCCCGTGGGATGCCACAGGAAATGATTGATTGATTGATTGATTGATTCCCCTCCCCTCCCTATGTTCGGGCAAATTAAGGAAAATTATGTCATTACTGCAACATTATGTAAAATCTAACCTAGTAAGACATCGGAATTCTAATGACAAATGACTGGTGTACACGGGTGAAGATGTTATAGTTCCCGTCACCTTTAATTATCCCGCAGCCCATACCTTGTCACAGCTCTGTTGTAGGTTGTAAATAGATATTCGAAAGTAAAAAGATAGAAAGCTTCCTGATATTGCGAAACTAGAAAGCAAAATGCAGACTGAAGCGACAGGAAAAAGCTCTCAAGTAAATCTGAATATTCGTCTGCCTAGTCAAGTGGGACATCCCATGAGCGACCTAGTCCTGCCCCCCCCCCGTCCATCTGTCTATCTTTTGCCAGACACCTCAATCCCGTAATGGGTGGCCACAAACAAATCACCTCCATGTCGCCCTGTCCAAAGCCATTTCACTGCCTTGCTCCCAGCTCACCCCTCTTTCACATATACCTCTCCACTCCATCCCTTCATCTCATCCTCGGCCTCCCCCTCCCTCTCCCCCCCTCCACCTCACTCGCATACACTTTCCTCGTTAGTCTCTGGCTCTCCATCCTCTCCACATGGCCACCTCAATGTATTTTTCCCAATGCTTTCCATCACGTCCACATCCTCACCACAACTCTCCTTCACTTCCAAATTTGTCAGTCTGTCTCCCCAAGTACTTCCGCATGCTCCATTCATATAACTCATCTCCACTGCTCTCTCTCTTGACTTGTGTCATTACAACAAGGTCCAAGCATCACATCCATACGTTAGGGTTGGTATCACAATACTTTCATGCAGTGACTTGCTTACTTCACTACTTTCAAAGAACCAGCGACCTTTCTTCCCTGTTGTACTGTTTCAAGCATTTCACCTCTAAACTTCCATCCTTAATCATCACACTACCCAGGTACTTAAACATACTCACATTTTCCATTTCCCCATCATCTAGCCTCACTGTACATCCAGTGGCTTCGTTTCTCTCGAAGACCGTAACTTTACTCCACTTTAGATTCCGCTTCTTATACACTCTCCCAAACTCATTCGCCAAGACTTGCAGTTCCCTTTTTCTTCATGTAGCAATACAGTATCATCTGCAAACAGTAGTACAGGGGGTTTCTAAACACTGCGCCCTCTCATTAGGGCCACTCCAACATCCACTGCCCTACCTTGTACCTCTTTTATAACCCTTTCCACATACAGATTCAACAACCATGAGGACATGACATATCCCTGTTTCAATCCAACATTCAGATAAAAAAATTCACTCAGTTCACTATCCAAACACACTGCAACCTTACCACCCTCACACATACCCTTTACCACATTCAGCAACTTCCCATTTACTCCGCATATTCTTAATACTTTCCGCATTCCTTCTCCATCCACCCTGTCATATGCTTTCTCCATTTCCATGAAGGTCGCATACAACTTCTTTCCCTTCTCTAGAAACTTTTCCACTAAAGACTTAACAATGATTATCTTACCTACACCTCTTCCCTTCCTAAAACTTTCCTGTTCTTCAATTAATTCCTCTGTTATTTCCCTATGTCAATAAGTATCCTACCATATACTTTTCCTACTGCACTAAGAAGACAAATGTCCATATAATATATAACCACACGCTTCCTTTTCCTCTTTTTCTTGCTACTGGGGAATAATTATACCTGAGTTCCAGTCTTCTGGGACTCTTAACTTCCTCTTGCGCCAATCTGCACATCTTCAATATCCATTCTACTACCATCTCTCCCTCATTCCCTCAACATTTCACTACACACTCCATCAATTCCTGGGGCTTTCTCCATTTTGACTTTCTTCATTGCTTCCACGACTTACATCCTACCGATTCCTTCCTCTCTTTTCACATCCCTCCGTCTCCCAGCCATTCCTCACCCATTTATACTATCATTACTTTGTCTCTATGTTCAAGAATTCTTCAAAGTGGTCTCTCCATCTGCTAAATTTTTCTGCCGTCTCCACTAACATTCTATCATTTTAATCTTTCACTCCTCGACTTACTTCTTTATCACCCAGTATAACTTTCTTTACCTCTTTCCAGAACATTTTCTTACATTCCCTCCATTTTACACTCCAATCCCTTCCAAATTCCTCATCCACTCCCTTCTTACACTTTCTTACTAATCTTTGCACTTTTCTCTTCCTCTCTGTATATAACTCTCTCTCTTCCGTTGCGCAACTTCCTCCCCCAAGGATCATTCATCAAAATTCAAGGAATGTTATACTCGATTGCAGTTCTGATGTTTTACAAGTTTATATTTTACAAACATTGTATTAATGACATAGCCTAATTTACCTTGATTTGCCTGAACATGAGAAAAGAAAATCAAGGTACTCGTAAAACTACCTGGACGTGTTTTGTTCTGTTCCGAGAATTCACAATTTTACACTTATCTATTCCGTCTGATAAACTTAGTAAGGCCCCATCTTTAAATTAATGTATGCAAATAACTATATATAATATTCTATTTATGCAGTCTTATCATCAAAAGTTTATTGAAACTAATAAAATAAAAATAATTTAAAATGCGTCGTTAATAACGAATGTACTTCAACAACCAATCAACTGCCAACTTTCAAAAGCATAATGCTCGTCTCTTCTCAGATCAGACTAAATAAGCTATAATCAGAATTATTACTGACATACCGTTTATGCAAACACAAACATGTGCTGTGTGATATCGTAATTGCTGTAATACCAAAGCATTTATCACATTATACGAGTCTATAAATATGGTAAGAACTGCTTAATGTCTAAGCCTCAGTACTGAAAGTTCCAGATTAAATGCTTTAATTGTCAGTTCATATTTTTTGTTTTTAAGCTATTGCGGGGAATTCTGAATAACTGAATAGCTGATTAGCTTTAGTGAGGCAAAAATGTTTTTGACTCTGGCTGAAAGCTCATCAAGGTTTTTTTCCCGGCTTGTAAATTTCTGGTGCATCATATATGTTCACGGTGATATTTTTACCGGGCCCTCTTGCACAGTAAAATACCTGAAATTCGCTGGAAAAAAATCCCACGCGCTTTTTTTCCTTCCTTTTAGTCCAGCGTTGAACCTTCGTCTTGTATATTTGCAGTATTAATTCTAATTTTTTATATATAATATATATATTTATATATATATATATATATATATATATATATATATAGATAGATAGATAGATAGATAGATATAGATATATATATATAGATATAGATATATATATATACAGTATATAGTATTGTATATACGAGGCCGGTCCAGAAAGTATCCAACCTTAGGCTCAAAATAAATAAGTAATTAACCGTTTGAGTTACGACACTAGTCCGCCTCAAAGTAGGCCCCTTCTGACTTGACACACGTAGTCCAGAGTTCTTTCCACTGCCTGAAACATTTTCAGATGCAGTTTTCGGTATCTGATGATGATATCTTGAGCGGTTCCTAAGCTATCAAAACCATGAATAAACAATGGCTGTTTTGATAAATAGTTTTCAACGAACCATTTAAGTTATTTTTCTTACTATTTTATTTCTTATATAAGTATATTACTAACGTAAGTTGGGGATGTAAATTAACTGAAATAAAATTATTTACAATACAGTTATTTAAGCTAGAATTTGGTGCAGCTGGGGATTATGATGGAGGCTTAAAAATCTGCAGACTCTGGCTCGTAGCTTATGGTCGACAAACATACATTTCTATTATGCTAGTTTATTCCATCCGTTCATTCATGATCCAGTTTAATTTGCCCCATCAGGAGCGTAAGGGGCCAGGGGCAAGGCTATTCTGTCCTGATATTTAAGGCGAGAATGATTTGTTTCACTTGCCACACAGTGGCCTTTTGTGATCAATAAACTCATGCTATCCCACGATATAAACCATTTCAGGCATAATCTGCTGGGGGACTCATAACCCACTCAACCATCAAACACTATATGGTTAAATAGTTACCATCCAACATCGCACATGATTTCCTTATTTACAGCAAACCAATTGGCTTTTCACTCAGTGTAGTCACCCGAGTGAGCGGATGGAGTGAGCCCGTACCTATCAGTTATGCTGCTTTATTCAATAACAGTAATTTATCTAAGACCTGACTGAGGCAAACGTACGACCTTTCGTTAGTGAGTGAAGTTGTTCCTAAATGCGATAACTGCAGATAACTAGAGGCCTCCCCAAGGAGGGAATCACACCAGCCCCGAGCCAAAACATATCTAGCGCAGCTAGGCATATTACCTTAACCTTGACCTACTTTCACCAATATTGAACTCGTAGATTTTCATCCCTACTATACACCTGTAAAATTTTTTGATGATATCTTGAGCCGTTCCGAAGTTATCATGCTAACAGAAACACAAACAGATAGACAGACAAAATGAAAACAATACCAGCTTCGCTATCGTGGCTGGTAAAATTGAAACACAGATGAAATACCCAAGTTGCGTGTTGTATTCAGTAGGAATATGTGAGAATGTTTTTCACCCTCTGTAAAGTTGAGTGTGTTTTTACAGATGAATGCAACGGGAAACTAAGACGCAATTATTCTGTGTGTGTGTGTGTGTGTGTGTGTGTGTGTGTGTGTGTGTGTGTGTGTGTGTGTGTGTGTGTGTGTGTGTGTGTGTGTGTGAGATCCCTTATAGTCTCATCAATGTTTTCTGAGCGGGAGCTTTTTTGCCCAGTATTCATGTCCATATTTTCTCGTACAATGTACTCGTGTCGTGTCATTCACGTTTGTGTGTGTGTGTGTGTGTGTGTGTGTGTGTGTGTGTGTGTGTGTGTGTGTGTTGTAATTTACTTTAGAGTGTACTCACACTAAAGACGGAATCTGAAATATTCTGACAGAGTTAGTCCAATATTCTGTATATGTTATGGACTAAAGGTCGGAATAAGAACACTCCATTTGCATGAGTCAACCTCTGGACTTTCTTTTATTGACTGTCACCTACATCATGTCCACAACAAAGAAAAGGAATGCCTAGAGTATGGTCATAATAAACCTGTTATTACCCTATATTTTACTCCATCATTCATTATCCAACAAACACCGAGGAAGAATTTTAAATATTTTATTTTCAGTCACTACTACGACAATTTTTCACTTAAATTTAGCTAATTATGAACGATTTTATAAAACTCAGGAGAAACATTTCCAACAGGTCGGGGCATATATCGGCTTCATCGACCGGTGTACTAGACGGCCATCCTGGACTTGAGAATAATCATCTGGTGGAAACCCTAGGAAAAAAATAAATGTTCAAGATGTCAAACCAACAAGAAGTACCATAATTTCACTCATGTTCACTACATTTTCCAGACAGGCAATAAATTAGATATATAATAACTAACTACTAAAAAAAACAAATACAGTACAGTGATTTCCAAAGGGTAGTAAGGCACTATTTTTTTTCTTGCTGCCATTGCCTTAGACAAGACAAAAATAAATATAATATATAAAAAGTGGTATAATGTTGATTTCGACAATACAGAACAAAGCCATTACCTGTAGTCGTATAGTCGTCTGCCCGGCGAGGAGTTCTGATGTATTGCTGATATCATTCCTCTATTAAACACTGGAAGCAGGGTGATAAAACCTTGCACAGCAAGTGTCTTACAGCAAACAATATGAGTAGAAGTATCAATCAAAAACTGGTCAAGACTCCTCCCCCTACATTTTGCCCAAACTGTAACCCAGTCCTCATGGCACCATCGATGCTACAGCAGAAATATCCATTTAAATTTTAAGAAATTATTCTAGCTACTCTAAGGGTATTACTAAAGTTGATTTCAAGGCCACATAACACAATAACATTTATCATTATACTCGTACTGATAAAGTATAAAACAAACAATTCGAATGCTACCATGAAAGAATTTAGTTACTTGACGAGGTACGACTAGAAAATTGAGGTCTGTAGAAAAAGTAGTTATCCCAGTCACTGTGACGGAATTGCTACAGTTTTATCAGAACGACCACAATCATACAAAAGGTTATATGACAAGCACTCATTAAAATGATATGGTTGGACTAACGGGAACATTTAAAATTAATAGTGGAATGGACCTGGTGAAATTGTACATTGTTATTTACTTGGGCAATAGCACGAGAAGTACATTTAGAACTGTGTGACATCATGTCTCGTGAGTAATGAGTTGTGGTATTTAGATTCTCTTCATGAAGAACATTTCCCAGTATACTAAAGTGTGACAGTTTAAGGCAGCATTTCTTAACCTGGGGTGCTAGCATCCCCAGGGGGCGCTGGAAAATGCTGCATTATATTTTTTCTTACTGGATTTGCTTAGTATTGGCATCCTTGATTTTTTTTTTTTTTTTTTTTTTGAGACAGTATAAAATAATCTGTCAGGCAGTACTTCACTTTACTTTAACCCTGCAGTAGTGTAGCAACTGCATTCCCAGTAACCAGATGTAGAGGGGTGCTGGACTGAGACATTATTACAAGGGGGGTGCTGAGGTCGGAAAAGGTTAAGAAACACTGGTTGAAGGTATTAAGAATGGAAGCGATGTTAGTGTATAGCCTCAGCAAACGTTGGTGTGAAAGGCATTTTTTTTTTTTTTTTATAAAAGGTCATAATTTAGTGGAATATGGGAGAGCTTTGTGGGAGCAAGTGAGTCTGGACTTAGAGCCGTTATAGTATGAGATCTAATAAAAAGAATAAAATCATACACTCTGTTCTAGCAGAAACAGAATCGGCTGTGAATGGCTGACCAATCCAAGATGTTTATACTGGCCTTCATGAATATACACCAATGCCATCCTCACAATCGCACTGTGGTCAATGTATGCAAGCATTTCCTTGTGAAATATCACAGAGGGTGAGTAAGAGGGTCTACCTAGTACAGTAAAGAAACTGTAATTCATTGATACCGATTTATTGTCAAAATGTAAATAATGTGGGAAAGCCGTGGACTATTTGTTTAACTAAAGGGTGTGTCAAAGACAAGCTGCAGGTAGGGCATTTTCCTAGGCACCAATAAAAGATTTCGCACTGATACATGACGAAGGCCCTCTTGTACAGTGGAATATGGGAAGGTGATAAAAACATACATTAGCACCGATAACATGGAGCGAGCAGAAGATGCAATAATTACAACAAATTAATGCAATTCCATTCCACTGATGGAGACGCTCAGGGGTTGTTTCTTCCATGAGGGCTGGCCCTCAGGGTTTCACCCATCCTAAAACCTGGTCTGGGCTGAGGTCTAAATATATTTTTCTTAGTATAACCTGACCGTGCATATTGGAACTGACTGGGACCCTCGGAGGCCACGCCCAACCTTTGGGGCAGCCCTCGATGGGACCATCGTAATAAAATGTATTTCATGCCATAGTACAAAGTTTCGTTTCATTCCCCAACAAGTAGATTACTATTGGAGAAGGGAGAAAAAGTGAGCAGATGGAGAGAACACATTAAAGAATTGTTGAATGCAGAAAATGAAAGTAATGCGAGTGTAAGTGGTTAGAGAATGGCTGCGAGACGGAGGGATGTAAAAAGAGAGAAAGAAATCAGTAGGATAGAAGTTGTGGAAGCAATGAAGGAAATTTAAATAGGGAAAGCCCCAGGAATTGATGGAGTGTGTGGTGAAATGCTGAAGCATGAGGGAGAGATAGTAGTAAAATGGATGTGGAAGATGTGCAGATTGGCCTGGGAGGAAGGTTGAGTCAGGTATAATTATTCCCCTGTACAAAGGAAAGGGGAAAAAGAAGTATGTTGTAATCATAGGGGCATTTGTCTTTTTAGTGTAATAGGAAAAGAATATGGCAGGATACTTATTGACAGAGTTAGGGAAATAACAGAGGAATTAGTTGGAGAAGAACAGGGAGGTTTTAGGAAGGGAAGAGTTTGTGTAGATAATATAGTTATTATTAGCTCTCTAGTGGAAAAGTTTCTAGAGAAGGGAAAGAAGTTGTATGCGGCCTTCATGGATTTGGAGGAATCATATGACAGGGTGGATAGACAAGGATTGTGGAAAGTTTTATGAATATATAGAGATAGGAAGTTGCTGAAAGCCGTGAAGCGTATGTATGAGGGTGCTAAGGCTGCAGTGCGTGTGGATAGTGAACTGAGTGATTTGTTCTATTAGAAGGTTGGATTGAGACAGGCATGTGTCATGTCTCCATGGTTGTTCAAACTGTATACAGATGGGGTCATAAAAGAGATACAAAGTAGGGCAGTGGATGTTGGAGTGGTCCTAATGAGAGAGGGCAGTGTTTGGAAACTCCCTGTACTGTTGTTTGCAGATGATAGTGTGTTGTTAAGTGAAGACGAAGGGGAGTTGCAAGGCTTGGTGGATGAGTCTGGGAGAGTGTGTAAGAAATGGAATCTAGGGTGAATGAAGGGAATAGTGAAGTTAATAGTCTTCGAGAGAATTGAAATTAGTGAATGTACAGTGAGGTTGGATGAGGAGGAAATGGAAAATGTGAGTGCGTTTAGGTATTTGGGTAGTGTGATGAGTAAGGATGGAAGTTTAGAGGGTGACGTGCTTGAAAGGGTACAACAAGGAAGAAAGGTTGCTGATTCCTTGAAGGCAGTGATAAGAAACGTGAAAGTGAGCATGGAAGCGAAAAAGTTACTACATGACAGTATTGTGATACCATCTCTGACGTATGGAAATGAAAGTAGGACCTTCTTGGAGGGATAAAAGTCAAGAGTGAGAGCAGCGGAAATGAGTTATTTATTTGAGAGGACCATGTGGAGTCACATGGAGAGACAGACTTACAAATTAGGAAGTGAAGGAGCGTTGTGGTGTGGATTTGGATGTGCTAGGAACCGTTAGGAGAAACACATTGAGGTGGTTTGGCCATGTGGAGAGGATGGGGAGTGAGAGACTGACGAGGAGAGTGTATGTGAGTGAGGTGAAGGGGGGGGAAGGAGGGGGAGGCCAAGAATGAGGTGGAGGGGTGGAGTGGAGAGGTATGTGAGAGAGGGGTTGTGTGAGCTGACTGGGGACAGGGTGACATGGAGGCGATTTGTGTGTGGCCACCCCTTATGGGATTAAGGCACCTGGAAATAGATAGATAGACAGACAGATAAAGTTTGGTGGTTTCACTAAATACATCCATTCATATAAAGAGAAATAGATAGATATAGATATACAGGCACAACACCAATATTCTGGCACCCTTGGTTCCAGAGCACTGCCGGATGAATATTTTTGCCAGACTAACCAATGTGGCAATTTCAGCATTTTTTTTCTCTTTTGCTTCTTTGTATCAAAAGCAGTTGATGAACCAATACCGCTACCGTATGTGCCACACAACTTCAGCGTGGGAACACCATGATCCTGTTTTTTCAACAGTTCTGCCTTATCCTACATTACTGTTTTTGTTTTTGCATTACTGTTTTTGTTTTTAGCATACCAAAAATGTCCCTCTGCATTAAATCCCCCCAGATAGCAGTTAATTCACCACTGTGACCAGAGAGTTGAGTCAGAATGTATTTAAGGATATGGGCGGCCAGTGCGGTAGGTCATTCGGTATTTACATATTAGTTACTATGGTAATGGCATGCTTCGTAGCGACTGGCTTCCACACGCAAACAACCCCGAGACCTAATAACGTTTTATGCACTCCGCACTCACTTAAGCTGTTTTAGGATATTCCAGTGATGAAAACAACCTTTAGAATTGATTGTGGTAGCACTTAAGAATAAACTGGTGATATTGTTTTTTAGGGTAAACTTAACTAAAAGAATGTGAAATTTTTTGAGAAGTTTATTCATATGAACCGAACTCAGAGCTAGGAATAAATAATTGTGAGTTTGATATTCACAGAAAGAATATATTGATAAAGGCGTTGGCTCACAAAGTTAATTAGGAGAAACATGAAAGAAAATGGTCGTCTGGTTCACAACTGAGGGTAGCAGAATTGGTGTAAACATTGCTGATCAAGTCCCTCCAGTGTCTTTAGGAATTATTATTTGGGTATTAGGAAACAAAGCGGGCGTAGCCTAATCATCTTGATCCCGAACCAGTTTACATTTATTCCCATTTATTGCTTTTTTTGGTTATTGTGGATGTCTTCTTTTGGGTACTTTGGCGACTGAATTAACAATGAACAAGGAGGTTTGACCGTGTTGAAATGGTCTAGTTCTCACATTTGACACCTCCTCTGACCCTTGCATCTTTCTTAAATCCCCTAGCTAGGACTAAGTGTAAGTAAAATGAGATAAACAGACAAAATGCGGGGATTACAACCAAGATACGTTGCGTAAGCAATCCAAGTGAGCACGCGCTGCACTCGACACTAGCTGGCCGCCGAGCAAACTGGTCTGGCAGCCGCGGGAATTTGAGTGCACTCTTGTAATTTTGTCCAGATCATCCGATGCCGGAAATTTAATGTTGTACCTGTGTATAAATATAGATATATGTGATCCTCTTTCACTGGTTGAATGGCACCATTTGCGTCGTTACTGAGAATGTCATCATACAAACTGTCAGAATAAAATTATGAAAAGACTAGATGCTTCTTTGACTCATCTAGCCACGTCTGTGGGCAACTGAAGGGGAATATAAGAAGGACGTGCATGGAATTTCTGTGGCATTCAACACACCCATCTGCCTCCTGGTAACACAACCACTTCAGTTTTTACTCGTCATACGTGCATTAAGCACTTACATAACAAGGAGCACTCAGACAGGGCAACACCCGTAGTCAGCAACTGGTCTACGAGCATAATATCTGGTTTCGTTCTGTGACCTTGATCTTTAACAGATTGCTATCAATCTTGAATTACTTCATTCTTGCCTAACCTTTAACCTTTCCAACAGCTTTGACGCAAATCAGAACAGATCTGATTGAGTTGACCTTGCTCATATACCCTGACAGTAGGCACTCCCTTGTGACGAAATTTCAGTGTTTGCCTTCAAAAACAAAATATCTTTATTCTTGTTTTAACTTGAATCCTTGCACAAAGTTCACTCTACCTCGGATAATAACGGTTCTGGCTGACTATGTAATCTTGACATTTGACCTACCTATACTACAACAGTAGCTGTCTGTCTGTCAGTCTGTCTGTCTGTCTGTTGTCTGTCTGTCTCTGTCTGTCTGTCTGTCTGTCTGTCTCTGTCTGTCTGTCTGTCTGTCTGTCTGTCTCTCTCTCTCTCTCTCTCTCTCTCTCTCTCTCTCTCTCTCTCTCTCTCCTAGAACGCTGAGCTTGTGATCGGGAGGTCGCAAGTTCGAGCCTCGCCCGGGTTACCGTTGCTGGGTGGGGTAGCTCCCTCCTGTAACCCCAGCGGGGCTATATGGCCTTAGTTGCCTAGCTCGGGGGATTCATTTCTTCATTTTTTTTTTCCTCTCTCTCTGTGCGTGTGTCGATACATGCATGTTTGTGTGTGTGTGCGAAGGGGGGGGGTAGGGAACTTGTAAGTCACCTTTTGGTGATCTAAGCTTGGTGGCCGGGTGGGTAGGATGGTGGCCGGATGGGTGGGATGGAGTGGACTGGTGTGGGTGGGTAAAGTTGTGAGCAGGGAAAGTGGCTCTGTTTTTAGAGCAAAAGGTCAAAGTTCAAGATCGAAATGGCATTGTCAGCTTAAACAGTTTCTATCCGATGTTGGCTAAATGTTGTGGATGAGTTCTGGTTAAGACAAGGATGAAGAGATTCTATTCTTAAAAAAAAAAAAAAAAAAAAAAAAAAAGGTCACCGGGAAAAGTAAAATGTCCAGGTCAGAGGGTTAAGGCTACTCACAGATCTGATCTGATTTGAATCAAAATTGGTGGGGGCGTTAAGGATTAGCCCCCCCCCCCCGCAAAAATAAAAAAGGAATTTAATTTTGAGAGTTTTCTGGCGAAGGTGAAAATTACGGTACAGAGTC
This sequence comes from Coenobita brevimanus, assembly GCF_032717465.1. NCBI lineage: Eukaryota > Metazoa > Arthropoda > Malacostraca > Decapoda > Coenobitidae > Coenobita > Coenobita brevimanus. The sequence continues at coordinate 19,850,323 of NC_137008.1, read as the reverse complement.
ATAGTTCGGCCCTTAGATTGGCCCTTGGTTGAAGGTCTCCCCCCCCCCGCACCTCTCTCTCTCTCTCTCTCTCTCTCTCTCTCTCTCTCTCTCTCTCTCTCTCTCTCTCTCTCTCTCTCTTACGTGACTTTACTGCACGTCTTGCGTCATATGGTAATATCATATGAGTATATACACTTGATATTCAAGCTACGAACATCAAATTTTCCTAGACATCATTCCTTGCCACAGTCCCACTTACACAGTACTGCAATATTCACCTTATAAACCTGGATTGTTTATATTATACCCTTACTACAGTATATCCCCGTCCCCATTTATAAGGCTGATGAGGCTTCCTCTTTTTAAGGGGTTCCTGAACGCTAATTTTAGTCATTCGTGTTCAGAAAGCCCCTCCTGAAGTGAATAAATCATATGACAATAGAAAGTGTAGAACTGAATAGGCGTCGTCAGAATGAAAGTGTTAACTTATTACTTGTGAATTGCCTACTTTGCTATTTATTTTGCCTAACATCAGATTATTTGTGTATGCAAATGAGTAACTCATCACACCAAAAAAGTTCACGGTATCATGTTTGACGTTTTGGTCGAAAATGAAGAATATTGTATTTTATTCCATCGTACATTTGATTAAAAATACAGTACATCCTCCTAGTACGCACCTATATGGGCGGCAGAGGACGTCGCATACTTGGAATTCGTTGAATACATAAACTTATGGAAAAAATTACATATGGGCGGCACCCCCCTTCATGGGCAACCCTTGAGATGCCATTCAGACCTAAGTACTGTACTATACAGGGAAACTATCTAAAACATATTACCTAAGATAAAGTAAACCTACAAGATCATGGCTTTACTAAGTAAATCATTGGTGGTAGGTGGTGGCAACCATCATCCACTTACTTGATGTAGTGCTGCCTAGTTCTTCCTTAGCCTTTATCATTCTTTTTCTGTGCCTGCCCTCCTCTCTTTCTACCCATCTTTCCTGTCACTTCTTATTGCTCTTCTTTCCTTTACAGGTGGCTTTACATTGAGTAACAAGCCAAATGGTTTCCTGTAAGCCAAGAAACCATTTACAACGGTGGGTTGTAACCGTATAACGAACCCATACGCGCTCCCTATGTGTCAACAAGTGGGTTGGTGTAGGGTTAGTCCCCCTCCCTGTAAAACAACTCAAAGTCAAATGGCCACCCCTTACGGGATTATGGCATCTGGCAATAGATAGATAGATACATAGATAGATAGACCTTTACCTGTACAAGGAGGATCGCGTACTCGGAAGTCGCGTACTGTGGGGATATATTGTAGTACTGCTTCATTTTTCCCATCCATACGTCTGAACCAGTGGCCTATTCCTTTGAAAAATGTTCTCAAGTAACTTCTCATTTAGGTGTACTCGTATGCTTGCCATTATCATCAACACTTCTCAAAACCAAAGTTTAAGCAACATGTGAAATACATTTTCAATCGGAACTATTTCCATCTGGAAGAAAACGCGAGCATCAGTAACAATCATTGCGAAGCCATCGTTAATCTGTGTAAAGATGCTTAGTAGATCAAGTGTGCGGTGGATCATCTCCTGTTGTTTATAAAAATTCACTGCAGTCAGAAGGTAAAACTGGTCTTACAGCCTCAGGCCTCCAACAATATCAGCCATTAGTTGATACAATCCTATTCAGAGGTAGGATTCAACGAAAAACTTAAGGTTAACGCTCTTTCGTATAACTTGGTCTAGATTTTCGTTGTTTTATAGCATATTTCACGTAATTCAAAAAAAAAAATCAGTAATACGGTTCTACATCCTTTCCATAGCACTTCTTTGTTAAATTATCTTTAGTGAAGAGTCAACTATCATTATGGAGAGATCGTAATATTAAACCAAGCTGAAATGCTACGAGTATAACACTTACCTTTCTACAAAGGGCACGAAAGCATCAGACTCATTTTATAATAGACTAACAGTGATTCGTTAATAAACTTACAATTAAGTCCCTACCGGAAAAAAGAGATTTATTTTCTCAAGACAGACAAAGAAAGGAGTGAGTTGGAATCTACGTATGTCTCTTGTCCTTTCTGGCAGAACGAACCTAGGTTACGAGGGGAATTAGGGAAAACGATCTTAGTTTGATATATAAAACCGCAGCAAACATACACGCACCACCCACTATGAGCTCATGCCAACTGATGCAGCTCATGGCCTTTGATTCACCTTCACGTCCTGAACTCATAAACAACGCCTCATATTTTCCTGTAACCCTTTCAGTACCAAGGCATAATTCTCTTAGTGTTTTCTTACTACTTCCGGACATTTTTTTTTTACCCTAGAACATATCATCTGCCAGTACTGTACCAGTTATATAAGGAAATATTTTGTTTCCAAGGTTGAAACGTGTCACGTTATGTGAATCCAACAACTTGATTTTATGTGCAACGAAACACAAAAACATCATATTGTGAAAACACCAAATTTGACGTTCACACCCTTATAATAAAAGACCTCACAGTGCCATAACTCTTCACCAGATTATCTATACCTTTTATTCTTCTTTCCTCGCAAATGATTTTACTCAACTTTGGGTAAATTTCTTGAGGTTAAGGAAGGTTATAAAAGTGTCTGGAGGTAGCAAAAGTAAATTAAGCAAGAAGGAGTCTTCAGAGAGTGCAATATTCGCGCCTTACAGTTGACCCAAGGGTGCGTCCACTCGTGCCCTCGAACATAACGTTAACAACACAGTTGGGAACATGTTGGAAACATGTATGCAGCAAAATTTTAGACAGATGAATGAAAACCTGTTTCAGTGCAGCCTCTAACCTACTGGCAGCAGAGATGATGACAAGTGTATCCACACAAAGGAGCTGAGACTATACTATGATGTTGTAAAATGATGTGGACACTACTGCTCATAGCATGTTTGCAGCTTATTCGGTTTTGTGTTGTTTATTGGTTGCCAATACTTGTTGTGGACGCGACGTAAGGGCCGAACATTAAGCTGACCATGACGTTCGACGGGCTGATCTCAGATTCGAAGTAATTCAACCTTGCTTGATTTTCGACCCCAACAGCAAGCTTGGTCCAGATTGGGTCAAAACTACTAAGTTGACGTTGCCCAACGACCTTGACCTTTTGACGTATTGCTGTCAATATCATATCTCTTCAAGTGTAATTAAAGCAGATGAAAACTGTTTTAGTTCATCTATCCATGCGGTCTTAACCTTTGAGCATCCATCCATCCATCATCGAATCCTACATTACTCCATGAGGAGCGTAGGAGTCCGGAGCTAGGCAGTTGGTCCCGACGTTTAAGATGAGAGCGACCAGCTTCACTCATCCCTGAGTGGCATTATATAAGCAATCAACCACAATCACCCCTTGGATATAAACCTTCACCGGCTGAATCCAATTGGAGCGCAATAATTACCCACTAAACCACCAGTCGCCAAAATTTGGTTACATGGTTACCACCAAGCGCAGTAAATGGTTTCCTGGTGTACAGGAAACCATTTGGCTTGGCACTCAGTGTAGAGTCACACATAGGCAGAAGGAAGAGGAAAGAATGAAGGAAAAAAAGAGAGAAGAGGGAGTGCAAAGTCACCCGTAGGCAAAAGGATAAGGAAAGAATGAAGGAAAGAAAGACAGAAGAGGATGGAAGGAAAGAAGGATGAAGGAAAGGAAAGGGCAGACACCCGAAACCAGCCTTACATCGAGTGAGTAGATGGTGAGCGCCCCCACCTACCACAAACCGAGCAACTGTTATTAAAACAGGGCCATTTCCTTGGAAAACCCTTAAAGCTTCCAGTAAGTCTCGTTGAAATCGGATAAAAACACTTTTGAGGTATTTTGTTAGCACACACACACACACACACACACACACACACACACACACACACACACACACACACACACACACACACACACACACACATGAGATGTACCATAATCTCACGCTCGCTTTGCGGGAACGGGTATGAAAATACTGTACAAAACACAGTGTTAAAAATATTATCAGTGAGCTAAATACTGCCAAGTGAAATTGCCTACTGCGTCAAAGCCCAATGAAACAAAGTGCCCTGGTCCCCGATATGAAATATGATGCATTAAATTTATAATTGGACGGTAAGTAACTGAACAAATAAATCAAACGGAGAGATTCTGTCACATATACCCGCTTGCTCTGTCCTATGCATTTTAATTATTATATTTTCTGTTAAAAAAATAATATTGAGCGTACACACACACACACACACACACACATTAAACACCACTCGCTGGTGCAGTGGTAACGTTCTCGCTTGCCAACTGGTGGACGGGAGTTCGCGCCTCGCTCAGGTTGCGAAAAATTTCACTGACGAAGTGGGTGGTTACTGTCCCCCTTGAGCAAGGGGACGGGTGTGTGCGTGTGTGAAGGTCACAGCCTTGCCCTTAGATCGGACTATATGAGCTCTCAGCTCCATTCCGGGAGGGTAAAAGCTGACGATCACGACCATCAAGTGATCCTGACCGACCCGGTGAATTACACACACACACACACACACATACACAAACACACATTCACAAGCACTATATATATATATATATATATATATATATATATATATATATATATATTATATATATATATATATATATATATATATATATATATATATATATATATATATATATATATATATATATATATATATATATATATGGTAGTTGGGGGCGCCCATCATCCACCCACTTAGTGTAGTGGTAGTCTGTTTTTAGGGTAGCTCTACACTGAGTGGCAAGCCAAATGATTTCCTGTAAACCAAGAAAGCATTTACAACGCTGGGTGGTAACCTTATAATCAACCAACATGTGTTCCCTACTTGACAACAAGTAGGTTGGCGGTGGGTTAGTGTCCCTCCCCGGAAAACAACTAACTATAAATACGAACAAGAAGCCCTGGACAAGAACGGACCAAAAGTTGACGGCTAAGATCCGAACAAAGGACATGGTACGGTTAGGTACATGGAATGGAAGGGGTGCAGATGATGAGGTGAAAGAAAGAAATGTTGAGGGTGCGAAAGTGGATGTATGTGGATTAACTGAAACTAAATGGTGAGGTGAGAGTGTGAGAGAATGGGAGGATAAATGGGGTACATGCGCGGGAGTAGGTGAGAATGAGAGGATAAAAGGAGTGTGCATTCTTGTAAGTAACAAATGGAAGGAGAATATAAGATAATATGGATCAGTTGGCTCAAGGATTGTGTGGGTAAGATTGAAAGTTGGACTACAAATGTGGGGAATTGTGTGAGTGTATGCGCCAATGCAAGATCATGCAAGCAGAGTGAGAGAAGAGTTCTGGATAAATGTGGAAGTGTGCATGGAAAAGTTTGAAATTTGATTGGCGATATGAATGGTAAAGTAGGGAATGTAAAGGTGGATGGAGTAGTTGGAGAGTGGGGTGTGCCTGCTGAGATAGATGAGAATGGCAGTGCTTTAGTGGACTTTTGTGCCGGGAGGGGGTTGGTGATAGCCAATACCCTCTTCAGGCACAAAATGATCCGTAGGTACACATGGCTAGTAATAAGAAGGGTGAGTGGTGAACTGAATGAAAGGAAGGCAGTGACTGATTATGTGTGTGTGGATGACAGGATTACAAGGTGTGTACTTGATGCAAGAGTTTACAGAGGTTGGGGGAGTGGACACTCTGACCACCACTTGGTGGTGGTCAGAATCAAGGTCAAAATGAAATGGAGAAATAGAAGAAGGGAAGACCAAGAGGAAGTACTTCATACAAGCAGGGTGGAAAGGTTACAAGAGGATGGAAAAAAGGCTGAATATATGAGGGAAGTGGAGGGGCATTTGGGTAAATATGGATTGGAGCAGATGGCGGATATGGAAGGTAAGTGCAAGATATTCACAGAATAAATCTGTGCAACAAGTGAGGTGGTGTGTGGGGTGAAGAGAAATCAAAAGAGGGTGCAGGGAACAGCATGGTGGAATGAAGAGGTAAGAGAGGCTGTGGCACAAAAGAAAGCATATAGTGAGTAGATGAGAAACATGGGCATGGAAAGTTGAGAGAAGAGAGAGCTATATGTAGAGAGGAAGAGAAAGGTGAAATGATTAGTAAGAGAGAGTAAGAAGTGAGTGGATGAGGAATTTGGAAGGAATTTGAGTGTAAAGTGGAGGGAATGTAAGAAATGTTCTGGAAAGTGGTAAAAAGAGTTTGACAGGGTGCCAAAGAAGTTAGCTGGGGAGTGAAGGAAAAAAATGGTAGATTACTTGTGGAGAAGGGAGAAAAAGTGAGCAGATGGAGAGAACACTTTAAGGAATTGCTGAACACAGACAATGAAAGTAATGCGAATATAAGTGGCTGGGGAATGGCTTGGAGACGGAGGGATGTGAGAAGAGAGGAAAAATGCAGTAGGATGGAAGTTGTGGAACCAATGAAGAAAGTCAAAATGGGGAAAGCCCGAGGAATTGATGGAGTGTGTGGTGAAATGTTAAAGCATGGGGGAGAGATAGTAATAGAATGGATGTGGATGATATGCAGATTGGCCTGGGAGGAAAGTAGAGTCCCGGAGGATTGAAAGTCAGGTATAATTATTCCCCTGTACAAAGGAAAGGGGGAAAAAAAAGCATGTGGTAATCAAAGGGGCATTTGTCTTCTTAGTGTAATAGGAAAAGTATATGGCTGGATACTTACTGACAAAGTTAGGGAAATAACAGAGGAATTAGTTGGAGAAGAACAGGGAGGATTTAGGAAGGGAAGAGGTTATGTAGATCAGATATTCATTCTTAGAACTTTAATGGAAAAGTTTCTAGAGAAGGGAAAGAAGTTGTATCGGCCTTCATAGATTTGGAGAAAGCATATGACATGGTGGATAGACAAGGATTGTGGAAAGTATTAAGAATATGTGCAGTAGATGGGAATTGTTGAATACCGTGAAGAGTATGTTTGAGGGTGCTAATGCTGCAGTGCCTGTGGATAGTGAACTGAGTGAATTTTTCTATTTCAAGGTTGGATTGAAGCAGGGATGTGTCATATCTCCGTGCTCGTTCAATCTGAATATGGTTGGGGTTATAAAAGAGATATAAGGTAGGGGCAGTGGATGCTGGAGCAGCCCTAATGAGAGAAGACATTGTTTGGAAACTCCCTGTACTGTTATTGCAGATGATACTATGTTGTTAAGTGAAGATGAAGGGTAAATGCAAGGCTTGGTGGTTGACTTTGGGAGAGTGTGTAAGAAACGGAATCTAAACGTGAAAGTAGGGAAGAGTAAAGTTATGGTCTTCGAGAGAAGAGAAGTCAGTGAATGTACAGTGAGGCTGGATGAGGAAGAAATGGAAAAGGTGAATGCGTTTAAGTACTTGGGTAGTGTGATGAGTAAGGATGGAAGTTCAAAGGGTGAAGTGCTTGAAAGGGTAGAGCAGGGATGAAAGGTTGCTGGTTCCTTGAAAGCGGTGATAAGAAACGGAAGTGAGCATGGAAATGAAAAAGTTACTACATGACAGTACTGTGATACCAACTCTTATGTATGGAAGTGAGGCTTGGACCTTGTTGGAGGAACAGATGTCAAGAGTGAGAGCAGCGGAAATGAGTTATTTGAGAGAAGCCTGTGGAGTCACATGGAGAGACAGTCTGACATATGAGGAAGCAAAGGAGCGTTGTGGTGTGAATGTGGATGTGATAGAAAGCGTTAGGAGAAACACACTGAAGTGGTTTGGCCATATGGAGAGGATGGACAGTGACTGACGAGGAGAGTATATGCGAGTGAGGTGGATGAGGGGAGAGGGAGGGGGAGGCTAAGAATGAGATGGGGGGATGGCGTGAAGGGGGTGTGAGCTGGGAACAGGGCAGTGAAATGGGGGACAGGGCGACCGAAGTCGGGATGATCCAGCCATCGTATCTCTACCAAGTGGCTTAGGCTGTCTGGTAGAGATTGTATGTAGGGTGAGAAGTGCTTGTAAGTGTAACTGTAGTGTTGGAGTGGCTTTGGATGTGTGTGTAGCCTGTGAACCAAGTGTAATCGGCCCGCACAAGCCGACTGAGTCATACTTTATAGTACACGACACTGGTTCAACCACAGCACCCCTTGTGCCCACCAGTGCAGTACGTGGCCGGATGAACACTCCCAATATATATATATATATATATATATATATATATATATATATAATTTCCTGTGGCACCCTAAGGGATGCAAAGGGCCTCAATAACTCTCTCCACCAATATTTGTCTCTTGCCATCTCATTCAGATCCCACCAACACTCCTCTCCTGCTTCTCTTTTCATTGTCTTCAACCAGGATTCCCTCGGCCTACCTCTTTTTCTTCTTCCTCCAGCAATCTACTCTGGCATATCCTGTATTAAACTGCCTTCTCTTCTATATATGTGCCCCAGCCATTTCTAGCGAGACAGTCTCACATATTCATCAACTGGTCCCACTCTCGTAATATCCCTTACTCTTTCATTTGTAACTCTATCTTGCCACTTTACCCTAAGAATCCTTCTCAGTATTTTATTATCAAATCCTAATAATTTCTGATCTGTTGCAATTGTACTGTACCATGACTCATGCCCATAAATTAAAATTGGTCTAGCCATCGACTCGTAAATTTTTACTTTAGTATGTACAGAAAGCATATTATTATTCCAAACAGATTTCAGCATTCCAACAGCTCACCAAGCCTGTCTAATCCTCTCTTTCAGTTTCATTGTTTAATGATCCGTTAGATAATACAGTCGCTCCGAGATATTTAAAATTTTCTACATTCTTCACCACATTATTCCCAATTACATAATCGAATTGGTTCTCCACATTCATATTAATAATTTCAGTCTTTCCACAATTTATTACCAATCCCACTTTTTCTCCTTCCTCCACCAGACAATCAAGCATCCTCTACATCTCATAAATACTTCCGCAAATCAGTACAATATCATCAGCATACTCCAAATCCATCAGCTTCTTATTTTCTTTCCAGTTAATTCCCGCACCTGTTCTCCTTACAACCTTTCTCATAACATAATCCATAACCAAAACAAACAGCAGTGGCGAAAGAACTCCTCCTTGAATCGCTCCTGACGTAACTTCAAATGGATCACTCAAAGAACCACCCACCATTACTTTACCCGTACCTTCATGCAGGCTTATAATAATATTTGCAAACTTTTCTGGTATACCATAGAGTCTCATAATTTTCAACATAGTTCCACGTGAAACACTATCAAACGCCTTTTCAAAATCCACAAAACACATACTAAGTGGCATTTTCATCTCATTAGCTTGTTGCATTAGATGTCTTACAATAAAAATCTGATCATTACACCTCAACCCTTTCTAAATCCCGCTTGTTCTTCTCTTAAAATTTTATCAATTACTGGCTCTATTCTGTTCAACAAGATTTTGGAAAAGACTTCTGCAACTACAGATATCAAAGTTATCCCTCTCCAATTGCCACACACATTTAAATTTCCCTTTTTGGGTATTTTTATAATCACTCCATTTTTCCACTCTTCCAGATTTCCACCAGTATGCCAAACCACATTAAAAAGTTTCAAAAGCACATTCATCAACTCATCATTTTCCACCTTAAGCATTTCAGGAAATATTGCATCCTCTCCTGGGGCCTTAAAATTCTTTAACACCTTCATAGATTTTGCTACCTCTCGCAAAGTTATATCCCTTGGTTCTATCTGCAAATCTCTCTCAGCTGGCAAAATGTCCTCTTCAGCTGGGATTGGCCTATTTAGAACAGATTCAAAATGCTCTTTCCACATTCCTTTTATATCCAAATCTTTAGTCATCAAGTTACCATTTCTATCTCGTACAGGTAATTCCTTCCTTCTCTTTTCAGTCCCAGTTAACTCCATTATGGCCTGATACGCTGCTCTTGTGTTCTGACCGTCGTTTTTACTTAAAATAATTTCTGTCTCTGTTGCCTTTTCATCATATAGCCTCCTCTTACCACGTCTAACGAATCTTTTTACTTCAGAATGTAAATCCAGTTCTTTGCTCTTAGTACTTCAACTACCTGGCCATCAACATGTTGTTCTTCACTTCTTAACTTCTCCTCTTTCCATTTTTGGATTGCATTCCATGTTTCATCTGGCATGCACTTTTTCCGTCTCGTTTTTCCGTTTTTCATAATAGTGACTTTTGCATCTTCATGCAAAACCTTTTTTTTACCTCTCTCCACATTTGATTAATATCATTGTTTTCAGATTCCATCAAAGTTTGCAGGACTAGAAACCTGTTCCTACATTCCAGCCGAAATTTTTCCTTCGTGTTGTCATCATTTCTCAGCTCATCAAAATCGTAATTATTACTTCCTGTGCAATTACCATTAACGTTTCTCTTAAGTTTTATTTTAATCATTGACACAAGTTGATGATCACTACCTATATATGCCCCCCTCCTTACGCAAACATCTTGCAAAAAAATCCTATGCCTTCTTCTAATTGCGATGTGGTCAATCTGGTTACAATATTTACCACATGGTGAAATCCAAGTAGTTTTATATATTTTTCTATGCTCAAAGATAGTTCCACAAATCATAAGGTCATTTGCCAAACAAAAGTTTCCAAATCGCATCCCATTTCCGTTTCTTATACCAACACCCTCCTTACCCATATAATTTTCAGAGTCATCCCTACTGCTGCCAACAGTCGCATTAAAATCACCAGTGCAAACTAGCAATCTCCACTAAATCCTGCAGCTTCTCATAAAAGTCATCCCTCATTTCATCAGCAGCCTCATTTGTCGGAGAGTACCCTACAACCATATTAATATTGCCATGGTCAGATTTTCAACAAGCATAAAGCAAGCGCTCATTAATTGGCTCAAACTCACATAGTACCTTACAAACATCTCTACTCAGCAGTAAGCCTACTGCTTGGTAATGATTTCCATCACTCCTACCAGAAACTAACTTGTAATACCATCTTCCAAATTCATTTTATCAACTCCAAGCAACCTCGCTTCTGTAAGAGCACAAATATCTATATTGTATTCCTTGAACACTGAAATAAGTTCTTCCACTTGACCAGTCTGACTGAGAGTTCAAACATTCCAGTTTCCTATTCTTAAGGTTCTTTTTGGATGTATAAACTTATTCCTACACCGTGGGATTATTAGCACCCCCTGCCCAACTAACATTAGTTCACACAATGGCCATGTCTTGTGTAAACTATTCTAAGGCAATCTTGATAGATTTTACTAACATTCTCTTAAAGGTCAGTCTGGGCTAAATACGGCAGCAAGGCTTATCTCTGATCTACCTCCAAGAACCTCAACTACTCCATTGCTAAATCAGTTGCACTGGCTGCCAGTATGAAAGTGAGCAAATTAGAAAGCAGTGAGAGAGCGCATAATTTCCACTATCATCTATAATCAACAAATTACTGCTGCAAATCCTTTTTCCTTCTAGACAAGTGCTTAAACGATCCCACACAGTGAATCAATTAATCCCAAAGTCTGTTTTTGAATCTCAAAGATCGCAAACCTCTATGGATGCCAATGAAAATCATGATTTATTTCTGCATGTAGTCCGGGATCTACCATAAAATCTAATAAATTTTTCGTTGACCACAACGTCAACACCAGATTTCATGAAAATCCGATAATTTTTTGAGATATCTTGTCCACAGACAGACAGATAGACACGGGTGAATACATAATATCCTGCAACTTCGTTGGAGTACGTAAATATGAAGTATGTCGTATGATTTCAAAGTTTCATATGTTTGGCTAACTGTTATCTTGCTGAACCGCTGAAACTAACTTCGGCACGCTCAGATGTGATTGCACACCTCGACGAACCAAGGATTTGTTCATCGGTCATCTTTGTTCGATCGCTCGACATTCTGTGTGGCCTATAAGTTATATAATAGATTACTGTTATCCATGAGACAAATGAATTCTGCCTAATATTTTTTTGGGCATCTCTGAACCTTTTCCTCTTTCAGAAGCTACGACATTGGCAGAGGTGTGATGGATAATGATTGGGTTTATTTTCTCTGCTCCCGCTGCTGCAGAAAAAAAATCGGTATTGAATGTGTATAGTATCACAGTTCTTATAGAAGTATAAAGGTGTCTCGAGCGTTGTTTACTATCTTAGGAAAAAGTGGCCCTTCACAGAAACATAATGATGATCGATAATGATAATGGATGATGATGATGATGATGATGATCGTGATGATAATGATGTTACTGTATTATTGTTATTATTATTATTATTATTATTATTATTATTATTATTATCATCATCATCATCGTCATCATCATCATCATCATCATCATCATCATCATCCGGACCTCCTTTCCCACCCTAGGACAGGGTGAGAAGTAGCAGTGTCCACGCAACCCAAATTTGCCCAAACCAATGAATGGGCCACGCTTCCATTCACTCATCATTCAAGCCCCCGGAATTCTGCTTCTATCGGATACGCCAAAAACATTCACCACATTCTGTAGCTTCATGTAATCGTATCCGATAGAATCAATCCAGACGCTGCCATGTTAAAAAGGGGTGCCAAATCCCTGATCATGCACTTCTCACAACATTCACCCAGCCAGCTCGATCTCCTGTCAGTTCCCTAGCCTAACTGACTTCTAAACCTCTCTTCCTCACACATTCATCCACCATATCTCTCCACCTTCTCCTTGGCCTACCTCGCCTCCTCCCTCCTTCGAATTCGCTCAGATATACCTTTTTCACCACCCTATTGTTATCCATTCTCTCCACATGACCACAGCATTTCAGTACACCCTCTTCGATTCTGGTGTCCACCGACTTCCTCACTCCACATCTTTCACGAATCACATTATTTCGTATCCTATCCACCCTCTGTACTCCACATACATTCCTCAGCAGTCCTATCTCCACTGCTGTCACTCTTGACTTTTCATTTTTTTTTTTTTGCCACACCATAGTCTCACATCCATATGTTAAAGTTGGTATTAACACTCCTTCATGTAAGCCTCATGCAGCTGCAACACTCAATCCTCTGTTTCTTATCAAAACCTTAATTGCACCAGCTACTTTTCTTCCTTGTGTCACTCTACTTTTAAGTACTTTTTCACATTTTCCTCTTTTCTATCACTGTACCCAGGTATTTGAACTCTCTCCAATTCCAGTCTCTCTCCATTCACTGTTACATCGCACTGGGAGTCACCTTCTCTCTCAATAACCATCACTTTACTCTTTTCTACATTTACAGTACTTTCAAGGCACGACGCTTACAGACATCAGCAAAACTCTGCATTAGCCTACCAAGTTCTTGTCCGGTGCTTGCAAGTAGTACTGCATAATCAGTATACAACAAATTTGATATATTCCATCCATCACCATTCATTACCAACGCCATCCCTCTCCTCATTACTCGTGTTTTTACTTCTCTCACCCCCCCATATATATATATATATATATATATATATATATATATATATATATATATATATATATATATATATGTGTGTGTGTGTGTGTGTGTGTGTGTGTGTGTGTGTGTGTATTGAACAACCATGAGGACATCACACAACCTTGTCGCACGCCCAAACCGATCGTGAACTATTCACTTAGATGCCCATGAACCCTTACACATGCTTCACTACCATCATAAAAACTCTTGACGGCACCTAGCAGCTTACCCTCTACACCGTCCATGCGCAAAACTTTCCACAATTCTTCTCTTTCCACTTTGTCATATGCTTTTTTGGATTGGTTATTATTATTATTATTATTATTATTATTATTATTATTATTATTCCTACTACTAGTACTACTACTACTTTTCTACTATTATCACTCTTACTACCACTACTACTACTACTACTACTACTACTACTACTTTTAGGTTAGAGTAGGTTAAGTCAGTACTAGAAAGGACGGAACGGAGCTAACTTAGGTTACGTTAGGTTAGGTAAAGTTGGTTAAGTTAGATTAAGGAAGTGAAAGAAAAGACAACTTAACCTACGTTAGGTTGGGAATAGCTCGGTGAGGTTATTAACGTTGCTAAGTAAGAATCAGGTAGGTTAAGGTCGTGAAGATGGGGGAGTATAGTTTATGTTAGGTCAGGCTAGGTCAAGTTAGTAACATTAGGTAACATAATAAGTTTAGTTTAGGTCAGATTAAGGAAGTAGTAGTATGATCGTTTAAGAATAGGTTAGGTAAATTGAAGGAGGAAGAGGTTACACTGAAGTACCGGTAGACTACGTCAGGTGGGGTTAAGCTAAATGATACTAAGTCAGGCAAAGGATGGTCAGAAGTAAATGTAGATCAGGTTGGGTTAGGTTTTGCTTAGTAAGGAGTGAAGGAAGGTTATGTTAGGGTATGCTTTGGAAGGAGTAGGTTAGGTTAGGTGATGGCAGATTAGCCGAATGAAGGAACTGAAGGAATGTCAGGTTAAGTTTGGAAACCACGGATGATAAAACAGAATAAGGCTGGGACACCCTAGAGGTTCGTTGCGGTTAGTTTTGTTTAAGGTTAGATAAATAATTAGCTTTGCTTTGTTTCGGTGGCCTTAGGCTGGTTAAACTAGGTTAGACTAGATAGTCAGTTTCTGCAAGCACAAAAAGGAGCGATTGTGTTTAAGTTAGCAACTTTAATAACTTCTGGGTTTGCAATGAATGTAGCAAAAGATGATAGCGCTATGGGAGATATTATAAAGTGAATCACGGCTAATATACTCGAACACAGATTACCCTTTATGATAAATTATGATGAACTTCTAAATATATAAGGAAAAATCTTTGATATTACTTGAAAAGAGTATAGATGCCAGAGACTTTGAACTTATGACTCTCTCTCTCTCTCTTTCGTTCCAGTGCTAATGGACTGTTTTCTCTCCGTCCGTGTGGTAATGAATATTTAAATTGATAGAGAGAGAGAGAGAGAGAGAGAGAGAGAGAGAGAGAGAGAGAGAAGGGGGGAGGGAATATCTGAACGACAATTAAAACTTTCTTGGCAGTACAGGCAATATTGAGGTGTGTCAATGTTCAAGTAGTTAGCGAACTTCCCTGCCGTTCCCACGGAAGCGAATCATATCGCAGGCTGGGACAGGGAACAGTATTATGCTCCAACACAACTGATCTTCCAGAAACCCATCGATATATTATAAAAATAACAGCGCTAATACCATCACATAAGTTTGTATGAGAGAGTTCTGACACATATTCAGTACTGACGGTAGTACAGACTTCTTAACCATCTCCCTCCTTCTCCCTTCCACCTGTCCATCATTTCCCTCTTCTTGCCTAATTCCCAACCCCTCTTATAATCGAATTCCCTTCCTTTACCTAATCCTCACCACCATCCTCCCGTTTCATCCCATTCCCCCCACACTGTTTTACCTTTTGTATAAATGAATAATCATGACGTGGATGTGATTGTCAATAGCTGAAATTACTAGTAAAATCATCGTTGTGGTGATATAACACATTATTAGGAATGCCTAACCGTCAGCATTATAATCTCTTTAATATCGTCTAACAAAGATCCCAAACCTTTTCCAGGTCAGTTAATGGCCAAATGTATTCAGACTGGTGGATAAATTTGAAGGGACACTATTCCAGGTACATTATCCCTACATCATAAGCAAGACGTCAAAATTCCACGCAACCATGACTAAGTAATTAAGTTGGATCAGTGGTCTATTTCCCTCAGATGAAAACAAGCCAATTATAGTGCACCCAAACAACCACTGTGCTTACATTGCTAGTCAGGATTTTCAACTCCCACCCTTCCCCCAACTCTTACTCCTGCCCTCCCCTCCCTCCTCCAAGTTGGTCACCTGGCTGATCTCTTCACCCGTGAACCATGAACTAAATATTTCGTACTTTACAACATATTTACCTGAAGTTTGGCACTTAATACTTCTTCCTCAACAGTTTTACCTCCATACTTTCCTCTCTCCACATTTTGCAACCCACTACCTCACGACTTATGGAGCGTGAAATTGACTTTCGAAGCAATTTGGAGATGCTTCGTGAAATATTAATACTCTGGGAACCTTCAGGAGCTTAACCGAGAGTTGATACGAACTGTAGTATCGCAAAATCGCAAACCACAACCATTAGTACCATATAATCCTATCTTCTGTACTGAGAGGCCTCGATGATGTATCATAGCATTCTTGCAACATCAGCAGAAATAATAGCCTACCATACGTATGAGTCTTCAACGTTGGACATTTATGCCATACCAGGCAATTTTATTTCATAGTGCCAGCAGATCAAAGGCTTTTAGTATACTGTACACTGGGTCACAAAAGTATCGGTGCACAACATGCGTGAAACATTTGGGACCACAGAACGAAGGTCACTGAAATATTAGTATCCGACCTACCACACGTTGGTAGCCCTGATGCCGGGAGGTGTTATATATCACCAACTACCAATATCCTCTGGGAAACTTAGAGCAAATGTGATGTTTTTGTACAGTAGACAGACACTGGTGATACACAATGAGAGGTTGGTATGTCAGCAGTTGTTCGAACCTTTTCGGTAGGCATCGCACCCCCTGTGCACCGATACTTTTGTGATCCATAGTACAAAGTGATAAGGATGAACTTATATTTACTTGTCTTCCTCCACTTCCTCTTTCTCCTCCTCCTCCCTCTCCACGTACTTCTTCTCCTCCTCCTCCTCCTCCTCCTCCTACTACTACTACTACTACTAGTAGCAGTAGTAGTAATAATACTAATACTAATAATAATAAGTAATAATAATAATATTATTAGTATTAGTATTAGTATTATTACCAACAACAACAACAATTAGGTGTGCAGTTTCTTCCTGTACATTCAGAGGTAACACAGAAACAGCACACCGAATCCTTCGATATTTATGCCGATTTCGTTGAAGTTCATGTGCTCACATTCCCCTATTTCAGATCATAATTATTTTGGGCAGAGGGCCTGACCACCCACAAGAGTCATTAACTGGGTCACACTCCCTAAGTATCACATTACAGAGGAGAGGCCATTCTGTAACAATCGCTATGATATCGAAGCCATATCTGCCCTCATTTTGCTGTTTCTGAGAACGTTAAACTTGGTGAGGGGGGGCTGGTCCCCCTAAAAATAATTATTTGAAAAATGTATATAGTGGATGACCTTTGGAGTAAAGCCCCTGTCACACGTATCCTATCCACTCTCTGTACTCCACATACATTCCTCAGCAGTCCCATCTCAACTGCTTTCACTTTTGGCTTTTCATTTTCAAGCCACACCATAGTCTTGCATCCGTATGTTAAAGATGGCACTAACACTCCTTCATGGAAGCCTCTGTTTCTTATCAAGGCCATCGTTGCACCAGCCACTTTCCTTCCTTGTGTCACTTTACTTGCCACTTCTTTTGGACATTTTCCTCCCTTTTCTATCACTGTACCCAGGTATTTGAACTCTCTCACCAATTCCAGTCTCCCTCCATTCACTGTAACCTCACACTGGGAGTCACTTTCTCTCTCAGTAACAATCACTTCACTCTTTTCTACATTTACTCTCAAGGCACGACGCTCACAGATATCAGCAAAACTCTGCGCTAGTCTACCAAGTTCTTGTCCGGTATTTGCAAGTAGTACTGCATCATTCGCATAGAATTATTATGAAACGAAAGCATATTATTAAACAAAACAAAAATCATTCACATTCTGCCAACTTTAAGGTGTTGGGAATTTCGGCAGGAAGGCTAACTTAGCTGCATAAGTGTCATCGAACGTATGCAAGGCTGTCGCCTCTGCTGACGCGTTGCAGCCACTTTATCAGGTGTCTTGTATAATGGAACTGCCGTGGATTTATGATGCGCTGCAGTGAGCACAATGAGTGTTGATATTATTAATGATACGCGTAATCAGGCGGGGAAGGAACCATACCGGAGATTAAGAGGAAGGGTGCTGGCTAGTGTGATCTAAATTTATACATGAATTTAATTATTGAGCGCGCGCGCGCGCACGCACGCATGCACGCACACGCACACGCACACACACACACACACACACACACTATTATTATTATTACTATTAATTATTATTATTATTATTACTATTAATTATTATTATTATTAGTATTAGTATTATTATTATTACTATTATTATTATTATTATTATTATTATTACCTCCGCCAAGGAGGCTTTTTCTTCACCCCTCTCCGTTTGTTTGTTTCTTGGTTGGATTTGTGAGCAACTACACAAAAAACTAGTGGACGGATTTCCACGAAACTTGCTAGAAGAATGAGCTCTGGCCCAAAATAGACTCCATTAAATTTTGGTGCGGATCTGAATAAAGGTACAGATCCAGGAATTGTCTTTCATATTCTTTAACAATGCGACATAATGAGTTTTTCGACATTTTCAGATTTTATTATCTGATAGGAATATGGTTACAGTTAAGCATACAGTTATCCAGTTATTGAGACAAATGTAAAATGTACCCATGCTTACACAGACAGCAATACCATAAGTACTGTAGTTATAGCGAGATTTCCTAACTGTGGCTACACAGTAAGTAAAATGGTAAGTCAGTATGATGATGATGATGATGATGATGATGATTATTATTATTATAAAACATCCATATGCACATCATCATAATCATCATTGTAGTTTTTGTTAACCCATTTCTCCTTACAAACCTACTTAATTTTAATAACAGATTACTATGTTTAGCTCATGGAAATCAGTAACAATATATATATTTACCCTTCCAGTTCGATGACGTATTATCTGAATGTAGGGAAGAGTAAAGTTATGGTCATCGAGAGAAGTGAAGTCAGTGAATGTACAGTGAGGCTGGATGAGGAAGAAATGGAAAAGGTGAATGCGTTTAAGTACTTGGGTAGTGTGATGAGTAAGGATGGAAGTTCAAAGGGTGAAGTGCTTGAAAGGGTAGAGCAGGGATGAAAGGTTGCTGGTTCCTTGAAAGCGGTGATAAGAAACGGAAGTGAGCATGGAAATGAAAAAGTTACTACATGACAGTACTGTGATACCAACTCTTATGTATGGAAGTGAGGCTTGAACCTTGTTGGAGGAACAGATGTCAAGAGTGTGAGCAGCGGAAATGAGTTATTTGAGAGAAGCCTGTGGAATCACATGGAGAGACAGTCTGACATATGAGGAAGCGAAGGAGCGTTGTGGTGTGAATGTGGATGTGATAGAAAGCGTTAGGAGAAACACACTGAAGTGGTTTGGCCATATGGAGAGGATGGACAGTGACTGACGAGGAGAGTATATGCGAGTGAGGTGGATGACGGGAGAGGCAGGGGGAGGCTAAGAATGAGATGGGGGGATGGCGTGAAGGGGGTGTGAGCTGGGAACAGGGCAGTGAAATGGGGGACAGGGCGACCGAAGTCGGGATGATCCAGCCATCGTATCTCTACCAAGTGGCTTAGGCTGTCTGGTAGAGATTGTATGTAGGGTGAAAAGTGCTTGTAAGTGTAACTGTAGTGTTGGAGTGGCTTTGGATGTGTGTGTAGCCTGTGAACCAAGTGTAATCGGCCCGGACAAGCCGACTGAGTCATACTTTATAGTACACGACACTAGTTCAACCACAGCACCCCTTGTGCCCACCAGTGCAGTACGTGGCCGGATGAACACTCCCAATATATATATATATATATATATATATATATATATATATATATATATATATATATATATATATATATATATATATAATTTCCTGTGCCACCCTAAGGGATGCAAAGGGCCTCAATAACTCTCTCCACCAATATTTGTCTCTTGCCATCTCGTTCAGATCCCACCAACACTCCTCTCCTGGTTCTCTTTTCATTGTCTTCAACCAGGATTCCCTCGGCCTACCTCTTTTTCTTCTTCCTCCAGCAATCTACTCTGGCATATCCTGTATTAAACTGCCTTCTCTTCTATATATGTGCCCCAGCCATTTCTAGCGAGACAGCCTCACATATTCATCAACTGGTCCCACTCTCGTAATATCCCTTACTCTTTCATTTGTAACTCTATCTTGCCACTTTACCCTAAGAATCCTTCTCAGTATTTTATTATCAAATCCTAATAATTTCTGATCTGTTGCAATTGTACTGTACCATGACTCATGCCCATAAATTAAAATTGGTCTAGCCATCGACTCGTAAATTTTTACTTTAGTATGTACAGAAAGCATATTATTATTCCAAACAGATTTCAGCATTCCAACAGCTCACCAAGCCTGTCTAATCCTCTCTTCAGTTTCATTGTTTAATGATCCGTTAGATAATACAGTCGCTCCGAGATATTTAAAATTTTCTACATTCTTCACCACATTATTCCCAATTACATAATCGAATTGGTTCTCCACATTCATATTAATAATTTCAGTCTTTCCACAATTTATTACCAATCCCACTTTTTCTCCTTCCTCCACCAGACAATCAAGCATCCTCTACATCTCATAAATACTTCCGCAAATCAGTACAATATCATCAGCATACTCCAAATCCATCAGCTTCTTATTTTCTTTCCAGTTAATTCCCGCACCTGTTCTCCTTACAACCTTTCTCATAACATAATCCATAACCAAAACAAACAGCAGTGGCGAAAGAACTCCTCCTTGAATCGCTCCTGACGTAACTTCAAATGGATCACTCAAAGAACCACCCACCATTACTTTACCCGTACCTTCATGCAGGCTTATAATAATATTTGCAAACTTTTCTGGTATACCATAGAGTTTCATAATTTTCAACATAGTTCCACGTGAAACACTATCAAACGCCTTTTCAAAATCCACAAAACACATACTATGTGGCATTTTCATCTCATTAGCTTGTTGCATTAGATGCCTTACAATAAAAATCTGATCATTACACCATAACCCTTTTGTAAATCCCGCTTGTTCTTCTCTTAAAATTTTATCAATTACTGGCTCTATTCTGTTCAACAAGATTTTGGAAAAGACTTTTGCAACTACAGATATCAAAGTTATCCCTCTCCAATTGCCACATACATTTAAATCTCCCTTTTTTGGTATTTTTATAATCACTCCATTTTTCCACTCTTCCAGATTTCCACCAGTATGCCAAACCACATTAAAAAGTTTCAAAAGCACATTCATCAACTCATCATTTTCCACCTTAAGCATTTCAGGAAATATTGCATCCTCTCCTGGGGCCTTAAAATTCTTTAACACCTTCATAGATTCTGCTACCTCTCGCAAAGTTATATCCCTTGGTTCTATCTGCAAATCTCTCTCGGCTGGCAAAATGTCCTCTTCAGCTGGGATTGGCCTATTTAGAACAGATTCAAAATGCTCTTTCCACCTTCCTTTTATATCCAAATCTTTAGTCATCAAGTTACCATTTCTATCTCGTACAGGTAATTCCTTCCTTCTCTTTTCAGTCCCAGTTAACTCCATTATGGCCTGATACGCTGCTCTTGTGTTCTGACCGTCGTTTTTACTTAAAATAATTTCTGTCTCTGTTGCCTTTTCATCATATAGCCTCCTCTTACCACGTCTAACGAATCTTTTTACTTCAGAATGTAAATCCAGTACTTTGCTCTTAGTACTTCAACTACCTGGCCATCAACATGTTGTTCTTCACTTCTTAACTTCTCCTCTTTCCATTTTTGGATTGCATTCCATGTTTCATCTGGCATGCACTTTTTCCGTCTCGCTTTTCCGTTTTTCATAATAGTGACTTTTGCATCTTCATGAAAACCTTTTTTACCTCTCTCCACATTTGATTAATATCATTGTTTTCAGATTCCATCAAAGTTTGCAGGACCAGAAACCTGTTCCTACATTCCAGCCGAAATTTTTCCTTCGTGTTGTCATCATTTCTCAGCTCATCAAAATCGTAATTATTACCTCCTGTGCAATTACCATTAACGTTTCTCTTAAGTTATATTTTAATCATTGACACAAGTTGATGATCACTACCTATATATGCCCCCCTCCTTACGCAAACATCTTGCAAAAAAATCCTATGCCTTCTTCTAATTGCGATGTGGTCAATCTGGTTACAATATTTACCACATGGTGAAATCCAAGTAGTTTTATATATTTTTCTATCCTCAAAGATAGTACCACAAATCATCAGGTCATTTGCCAAACAAAAGTTTCCAAATCGCATCCCATTTCCGTTTCTTATACCAACACCCTCCTTACCCATACAATTTTCAGAGTCATCCCTACTGCTGCCAACAGTCGCGTTAAAATCACCAGTGCAAACTAGCAATCTCCACTAAATCCTGCAGCTTCTCATAAAAGTCATCCCTCATTTCATCAGCAGCCTCATTTGTCGGACAGTACCCTACAACCATATTAATATTGCCATGGTCAGATTTTCAACAAGCATAAAGCAAGCGCTCATTAATTGGCTCAAACTCACAGAGTACCTTACAAACATCTCTACTCAGCAGTAAGCCTACTGCTTGGTAATGATTTCCATCACTCCTACCAGAAACTAACTTGTAATACCATCTTCCAAATTAATTTTATCACCTCCAAGCAACCTCGCTTCTGTAAGAGCACAAATATCTATATTGTATTCCTTGAACACTGAAATAAGTTCTTCCACTTGACCAGTCTGACTGAGAGTTCAAACATTCCAGTTTCCTATTCTTAAGGTTCTTTTTGGATGTATAAACTTATTCCTACACCGTGGGATTATTAGCACCCCCTGCCCACCTAACATTAGTTCACACAATGGCCATGTCTTGTGTAAATTATTCTAAGGCAATCTTGATAGATTTTACTAACATTCTCTTAAAGGTCAGTCTGGGCTAAATACGGCAGCAAGGCTTATCTCTGGTCTACCTCCAAGAACCTCAACTACTCCATTGCTAAATCAGTTGCACTGGCTGCCAGTATGAAAGTGAGCAAATTAGAAAGCAGTGAGAGCGCGCATAATTTCCACTATCATCTATAATCAACAAATTACTGCTGCAAATCCTTTTTCCTTCTAGACAAGTGCTTAAACGATCCCACACAGTGAATCAATTAATCCCAAAGTCTGTTTCTGAATCTCAAAGATCGCAAACCTCTACGGATGCCAATGAAAATCATGATTTATTTCTGCATGTAGACCGGGATCTACCATAAAATCTAATAAATTTTTCGTTGACCACAACGTCAACACCAGATTTCATGAAAATCCGATAATTTTTTTCGATATCTTGTCCACAGACAGACAGACAGACACGGGTGAATACATAATATCCTGCAACTTCGTTGGAGTAGGTAAATATGAAGTATGTCGTATGATTTCAAAGTTTCATATGTTTGGCGAACTGTTATCTTGCTGAACCGCTGAAACTAACTTGGGCACGCTCAGATGTGATTGCACACCTCGACGAACCAAGGATTTGTTCATCGGTCATCTTTGTTCGATCGCTCGACATTCTGTGTGGCCTATAAGTTATATAATAGATTACTGTTATCCATGAGACAAATGAATTCTGCCTAATGTTTTTTTGGGCATCTCTGAACCTTTTCCTCTTTCAGAAGCTACGACATTGGCAGAGGTGTGATGGATAATGATTGGGTTTATTTTCTCTGCTCCCGCTGCTGCAGAAAAAAAATCGGTATTGAATGTGTATAGTATCACAGTTCTTATACAAGTATAAAGGTGTCTCGAGCGTTGTTTACTGTCTTCGGAAAAAGTGGCCCTTCACAGAAACATGATGATGATCGATAATGATAATGGATGATGATGATGATGATGATCGTGATGATAATGATGTTACTATATTATTGTTGTTATTATTATTATTATTATTATTATTATCATCATCATCATCGTCATCATCATCATCATCATCATCATCATCATCATCCGGACCTCCTTTCCCACCCTAGGACAGGGTGAGAAGTAGCAGTGTCCACGCAACCCAAATTTGCCCAAACCAATGAATGGGCCACGCTTCCATTCACTCATCATTCAAGCCCCCGGAATCCTGTTTCTATCGGATACACCAAAAACATTCACCACATTCTGTAGCTTCATGTAATCGTATCCGATAGAATCAATCCAGACGCTGCCATGTTAAAAAGGGGTGCCAAATCCCTGATCATGCACTTCTCACAACATTCACCCAGCCAGCTCGATCTCCTGTCAGTTCCCTAGCCTAACTGACTTCTAATCCTCTCTTCCTCACACATTCATCCACCATATCTCTCCACCTGCTCCTTGGCCTACCTCGCCTCCTCCCTCCTTCGAATTCGCTCAGATATACCTTTTTCACCACCCTATTGTTATCCATTCTCTCCACATGACCACACCATTTCAGTACACCCTCTTCGATTCTGGTGTCCACCGACTTCCTCACTCCACATCTTTCACGAATCACATTATTTCGTATCCTATCCACCCTCTGTACTCCACATACATTCCTCAGCAGTCCTATCTCCACTGCTGTCACTCTTGACTTTTCATTTTTTTTTTTTTGCCACACCATAGTCTCACATCCATATGTTAAAGTTGGTATTAACACTCCTTCATGTAAGCCTCATGCAGCTGCAACACTCAAGCCTCTGTTTCTTATCAAGGCCTTAATTGCACCAGCTACTTTTCTTCCTTGTGTCACTCTACTTTTAACTACTTTTTCACATTTTCCTCTTTTCTATCACTGTACCCAGGTATTTGAATTCTCACCAATTCCAGTCTCTCTCCATTCACTGTTACATCGCACTGGGAGTCACCTTCTCTCTCAATAACCATCACTTTACTCTTTTCTACATTTACAGTACTTTCAAGGCACGACGCTTACAGACATCAGCAAAACTCTGCATTAGCCTACCAAGTTCTTGTCCGGTGCTTGCAAGTAGTACTGCATAATCAGTATACAACAAATTTGATATATTCCATCCATCACCATTCATTACCAACGCCATCCCTCTCCTCATTACTCGTGTTTTTACTTCTCTCATCACCCCATATATATATATATATATATATATATATATATATATATATATATATGTGTGTGTGTGTGTGTGTGTGTGTGTGTGTGTGTGTGTGTATTGAACACCCATGAGGACATCACACAACCTTGTCGCACGCCCAAACCGATCGTGAACCATTCACTTAGATGCCCATGAACTCTTACACATGCTTCACTACCATCAAAAAAACTCTTGACGGCACCTAGCAGCTTACCCTCTACACCGTCCATGCGCAAAACTTTCCACAATTCTTCTCTTTCCACTTTGTCATATGCTTTTTTGGATTGGTTATTATTATTATTATTATTATTTCTACTACTAGTACTACTACTACTTTTCTACTATTATCACTCTTACTACCACTACTACTACTACTACTACTTTTCTACTATTATCACTCTTACTACCACTACTACTACTACTACTACTACTACTACTTTTAGGTTAGAGTAGGTTAAGTCAGTACTAGAAAGGACGGAATGGAGCAAACTTAGGTTACGTTAGGTTAGGTAAAGTTGGTTAAGTTAGATTAAGGAAGTGAAAGAAAAGACAACTTAACCTACGTTAGGTTGGGAATAGCTCGGTGAGGTTATTAACGTTGCTATGTAAGAATCAGGTAGGTTAAGGTCATGAAGATGGGAGAGTATAGTTTATGTTAGGTCAGGCTAGGTCAAGTTAGTAACATTAGGTAACATAATAAGTTTAGTTTAGGTCAGATTAAGGAAGTAGTTGTATGATCGTTTAAGAATAGGTTAGGTAAATTGAAGGAGGAAGAGGTTACACTGAAGTACCGGTAGACTACGTCAGGTGGGGTTAAGCTAAATGATACTAGGTCAGGCAAAGGATGGTCAGAAGTAAATGTAGATCAGGTTGGGTTAGGTTTTGCTTAGTAAGGAGTGAAGGAAGGTTATGTTAGGGTATGCTTTGGAAGGAGTAGGTTAGGTTAGGTGATGGCAGATTAGCCGAATGGAGGAACTGAAGGAATGTCAGGTTAAGTTTGGAAACCACGGATGATAAAACAGAATAAGGCTGGGACACCCTAGAGGTTCGTTGCGGTTAGTTTTGTTTAAGGTTAGATAAATAATTAGCTTTGCTTTGTTTCGGTGGCCTTAGGCTGGTTAAACTAGGTTAGACTAGATAGTCAGTTTCTGCAAGCACGAAAAGGAGCGATTGTGTTTAAGTTAGCAACTTTAATAACTTCTGGGTTTGCAATGAATGTAGCAAAAGATGATAGCGCTATGGGAGATATTATAAAGTGAATCACGGCTAATATACTCGAACACAGATTACCCTTTATGATAAATTATGATGAACTTCTAAATATATAAGGAAAAATCTTTGATATTACTTGAAAAGAGTATAGATGCCAGAGACTTTGAACTTATGACTCTCTCTCTCTCTCTTTCGTTCCAGTGCTAATGGACTGTTTTCTCTCCGTCCGTGTGGTAATGAATATTTAAATTGATAGAGAGAGAGAGAGAGAGATAGATAGAGAGAGAGAGAGAGAAGGGGGGAGGGAATATCTGAACGACAACTAAAACTTTCTTGGCAGTACAGGCAATATTGAGGTGTGTCAATGTTCAAGTAGTTAGCGAACTTCCCTGCCGTTCCCACGAAAGCGAATCATATCGCAGGCTGGGACAGGGAACAGTATTATGCTCCAACACAACTGATCTTCCAGAAACCCATTGATATATTATAAAAATAACAGCGCTAATACCATCACATAAGTTTGTATGAGAGAGTTCTGACACATATTCAGTACTGACGGTAGTACAGACTTCTTGTTCATCTCCCTCCTTCTCCCTTTCACCTGTCCATCATTTCCCTCCTCTTGCCTAATTCCCAACCCCTCTTATAACCGAATTCCCTTCCTTTACCGAATCCTCACCACCATCATCCCAGTTTCATCCCGTCCCCCCCCCCTACTGTTTTACCTAAATAATTCGTACTTTACAACATATTTACCTGAAGTTTGGCACTTAATACTTCTTCCTCAACAGTTTTACCTCCATACCTTCCTCTCTCCACATTTTGCAACCCACTACCTCACGACTTATGGAGCGTGAAATTGACTTTCGAAGCAATTTGGAGATACTTCGTGAAATATTAATACTCTGGGAACATTCAGGAGCTTAACCTAGAGTTGATACGAACTGTAGTATCGCAAAATCGCAAACCACAACCATTAGTACCATATAATCCTATCTTCTGTACTGAGAGGCCTCGATGATGTATCATAGCATTCTTGCAACATCAGCAGAAATAATAGCCTACCATACGTATGAGTCTTCAACGTTGGACATTTATGCCATACCAGGCAATTTTATTTCATAGTGCCAGTAGATCAAAGGCTTTTAGTATACTGTACACTGGGTCACAAAAGTATCGGTGCACAACATGCGTGAAACATTTGGGACCACAGAACGAAGGTCACTGAAATATTAGTATCCGACCTACCACACGTTGGTAGCCCTGATGCCGGGAGGTGTTATATATCACCAACTACCAATATCCTCTGGCAAACATAGAGCAAATGTGATGTTTATGTACAGTAGACAGACACTGGTGATACACAATGAGAGGTTGGTATGTCAGCAGTTGTTCGAACCTTTTCGGTAGGCATCGCACCCCCTGTGCACCGATACTTTTGTGATCCATAGTACAAAGTGATAAGGATGAACTTATATTTACTTGTCTTCCTCCACTTCCTCTTTCTCCTCCTCCTCCCTCTCCACGTACTTCTCCTCCTCCTCCTCCTCCTACTACTACTACTACTACTACTAGTAGCAGTAGTAGTAATAATACTAATAATAATAATAATAAGTAATAATAATAATATTATTAGTATTAGTATTAGTATTATTACCAACAACAACAACAATTAGGTGTGCAGTTTCTTCCTGTACATTCAGAGGTAACACAGAAACAGCACACCGAATCCTTCGATATTTATGCCGATTTCGTTGAAGTTCATGTGCTCACATTCCCCTATTTCAGATCATTATTATTTTGGGGAGAGGGCCTGACCACCCACAAGAGTCATTAACTGGGTCACACTCCCTAAGTATCACATTACAGAGGAGAGGCCATTCTATAACAATCGCTATGATATCGAAGCCATATCTGCCCTCATTTTGCTGTTTCTGAGAACGTTAAACTTGGTGAGGGGGGGCTGGTCCCCCTAAAAATAATTATTTGAAAAATGTATATAGTGGATGACCTTTGGAGTAAAGCCCCTGTCACACGTATCCTATCCACTCTCTGTACTCCACATACATTCCTCAGCAGTCCCATCTCAACTGCTTTCACTTTTGGCTTTTCATTTTCAAGCCACACCATAGTCTTGCATCCGTATGTTAAAGATGGCACTAACACTCCTTCATGGAAGCATCTGTTTCTTATCAAGGCCATCGTTGCACCAGCCACTTTCCTTCCTTGTGTCACTTTACTTTCCACTTCTTTTGCACATTTTCCTCCCTTTTCTATCACTGTACCCAGGTATTTGAATTCTCTCACCAATTCCAGTCTCCCTCCATTCACTGTAACCTCACACTGGGAGTCACTTTCTCTCTCAGTAACAATCACTTCACTCTTTTCTACATTTACTCTCAAGGCACGACGCTCACAGATATCAGCAAAACTCTGCGCTAGTCTACCAAGTTCTTGTCCGGTATTTGCAAGTAGTACTGCATCATTCGCATAGAATTATTATGAAACGAAAGCATATTATTAAACAAAACAAAAATCATTCACATTCTGCCAACTTTAAGGTGTTGGGAATTTCGGCAGGAAGGCTAACTTAGCTGCATAAGTGTCATCGAACGTATGCAAGGCAGTCACCTCTGCTGACGCGTTGCAGCCACTTTATCAGGTGTCTTGTATAATGGAACTGCCGTGGATTTATGATGCGCTGCAGTGAGCACAATGAGTGTTGATATTATTAATGATACGCGTAATCAGGCGGGGAAGGAACCATACCGGAGATTAAGAGGAAGGGTGCTGGCTAGTGTGATCTAAATTTATACATGAATTTAATTCTTGAGCGTGCGCGCGGGCGCACACACACACACACACACACACACACACACACACACACACACTATTATTATTATTATTATTATTATTACTATTAATTATTATTATTATTAGTATTAATATTAGTATTATTACTATTATTATTATTATTATTATTATTATTATTATTACCTCCGCCAAGGAGGCTTTTTCTTCACCCCTCTCCGTTTGTTTGTTTGTTGGTTGGATTTGTGAGCAACTACACAAAAAACTACTGGACGGATTTCCACAAAACTTGCTAGAAGAATGAGCTTTGGCCCAAAATAGACTCCATTAAATTTTGGTGCGGATCTGGATAAAGGTACAGATCCAGGAATTGTCTTTCACATTCTTTAACAATGCGACATAATGAGTTTTTCGACATTTTCAGATTTTATTATCTGATAGGAATATGGTTACAGTTAAGCATACAGTTATCCAGTTATTGAGACAAATGTAAAATGTACCCATGCTTACACAGACAGCAATACCATAAGTACTGTAGTTATGGCGAAATTTCCTAATTGTGGCTACACAGTAAGTAAAATGGTAAGTCAGTATGATGATGATGATGATGATGATGATGATTATTATTATTATTATAACACATGCATATGCACATCATCATAATCATCATATTAGTTTTTGTTAACCCATTGCTCCTTACAAACCTACTTAATTCTAATAACAGATTACTATGTTTAGCTCATGGAAGTCAGTAACAATATATATATTTACCCTTCCAGTTCGATGACGTATTATCTGAATGTAGGGAAGAGTAAAGTTATGGTCTTCGAGAGAAGTGAAGTCAGTGAATGTACAGTGAGGCTGGATGAGGAAGAAATGGAAAAGGTGAATGCGTTTAAGTACTTGGGTAGTGTGATGAGTAAGGATGGAAGTTCAAAGGGTGAAGTGCTTGAAAGGGTAGAGCAGGGATGAAAGGTTGCTGGTTCCTTGAAAGCGGTGATAAGAAACGGAAGTGAGCATGGAAATGAAAAAGTTACTACATGACAGTACTATGATACCAACTCTTATGTATGGAAGTGAGGCTTGGACCTTGTTGGAGGAACAGATGTCAAGAGTGTGAGCAGCGGAAATGAGTTATTTGAGAGAAGCCTGTGGAGTCACATGGAGAGACAGTCTGACATATGAGGAAGCGAAGGAGCGTTGTGGTGTGAATGTGGATGTGATAGAAAGCGTTAGGAGAAACACACTGAAGTGGTTTGGCCATATGGAGAGGATGGACAGTGACTGACGAGGAGAGTATATGCGAGTGAGGTGGATGAGGGGAGAGGCAGGGGGAGGCTAAGAATGAGATGGGGGGGATGGCGTGAAGGGGGTGTGAGTGGGAACAGGGGAGTGAAATGGGGGACAGGGCGACCGAAGTCGGGATGATCCAGCCATCGTATCTCTACCAAGTGGCTTAGGCTGTCTGGTAGAGATTGTATGTAGGGTGAAAAGTGCTTGTAAGTGTAACTGTAGTGTTGGAGTGGCTTTGGATGTGTGTGTAGCCTGTGAACCAAGTGTAATCGGCCCGCACAAGCCGACTGAGTCATACTTTATAGTACACGACACTGGTTCAACCACAGCACCCCTTGTGCCCACCAGTGCAGTACGTGGCCGGATGAACACTCCCAATATATATATATATATATATATATATATATATATATATATATATATATATATATATATACAATTTCCTGTGGCACCCTAAGGGATGCAAAGGGCCTCAATAACTCTCTCCACCAATATTTGTCTCTTGCCATCTCATTCAGATCCCACCAACACTCCTCTCCTGGTTCTCTTTTCATTGTCTTCAACCAGGATTCCCTCGGCCTACCTCTTTTTCTTCTTCCTCCAGCAATCTACTCTGGCATATCCTGTATTAAACTGCCTTCTCTTCTATATATGTGCCCCAGCCATTTCTAGCGAGACAGCCTCACATATTCATCAACTGGTCCCACTCTCGTAATATCCCTTACTCTTTCATTTGTAACTCTATCTTGCCACTTTACCCTAAGAATCCTTCTCAGAATTTTATTATCAAATCCTAATAATTTCTGATCTGTTGCAATTGTACTGTACCATGACTCATGCCCATAAATTAAAATTGGTCTAGCCATCGACTCGTAAATTTTTACTTTAGTATGTACAGAAAGCATATTATTATTCCAAACAGATTTCAGCATTCCAACAGCTCACCAAGCCTGTCTAATCCTCTCTTCAGTTTCATTGTTTAATGATCCGTTAGATAATACAGTCGCTCCGAGATATTTAAAATTTTCTACATTCTTCACCACATTATTCCCAATTACATAATCGAATTGGTTCTCCACATTCATATTAATAATTTCAGTCTTTCCACAATTTATTACCAATCCCACTTTTTCTCCTTCCTCCACCAGACAATCAAGCATCCTCTACATCTCATAAATACTTCCGCAAATCAGTACAATATCATCAGCATACTCCAAATCCATCAGCTTCTTATTTTCTTTCCAGTTAATTCCCGCACCTGTTCTCCTTACAACCTTTCTCATAACATAATCCATAACCAAAACAAACAGCAGTGGCGAAAGAACTCCTCCTTGAATCGCTCCTGACGTAACTTCAAATGGATCACTCAAAGAACCACCCACCATTACTTTACCCGTAACTTCATGCAGGCTTATAATAATATTTGCAAACTTTTCTGGTATACCATAGAGTCTCATAATTTTCAACATAGTTCCACGTGAAACACTATCAAACGCCTTTTCAAAATCCACAAAACACATACTAAGTGGCATTTTCATCTCATTAGCTTGTTGCATTAGATGCCTTACAATAAAAAATCTGATCATTACACCTTAACCCTTTTGTAAATCCCGCTTCTTTTTCTCTTAAAATTTTATCAATTACTGGCTCTATTCTGTTCAACAAGATTTTGGAAAAGACTTTTGCAACTACAGATATCAAAGTTATCCCTCTCCAATTGCCACACACATTTAAATCTCCCTTTTTTGGTATTTTTATAATCACTCCATTTTTCCACTCTTTCAGATTTCCACCAGTATGCCAAACCACATTAAAAAGTTTCAAAAGCACATTCATCAACTCATCATTTTCCACCTTAAGCATTTCAGGAAATATTGCATCCTCTCCTGGGGCCTTAAAATTCTTTAACACCTTCATAGATTTTGCTACCTCTCGCAAAGTTATATCCCTTGGTTCTATCTGCAAATCTCTCTCGGCTGGTAAAATGTCCTCTTCAGCTGGGATTGGCCTATTTAGAACAGATTCAAAATGCTCTTTCCACCTTCCTTTTATATCCAAATCTTTAGTCATCAAGTTACCATTTCTATCTCGTACAGGTAATTCCTTCCTTCTCTTTTCAGTCCCAGTTAACTCCATTATGGCCTGATACGCTGCTCTTGTGTTCTGACCGTCGTTTTTACTTAAAATAATTTCTGTCTCTGTTGCCTTTTCATCATATAGCCTCCTCTTACCACGTCTAACGAATCTTTTTACTTCAGAATGTAAATCCAGTACTTTGCTCTTAGTACTTCAACTACCTGGCCATCAACATGTTGTTCTTCACTTCTTAACTTCTCCTCTTTCCATTTTTGGATTGCATTCCATGTTTCATCTGGCATGCACTTTTTCCGTCTCGCTTTTCCGTTTTTCATAATAGTGACTTTTGCATCTTCATGCAAAACCTTTTTTACCTCTTTCCACATTTGATTAATATCATTGTTTTCAGATTCCATCAAAGTTTGCAGGACTAGAAACCTGTTCCTACATTCCAGCCGAAATTTTTCCTTCGTGTTGTCATCATTTCTCAGCTCATCAAAATCGTAATTATTACCTCCTGTGCAATTACCATTAACGTTTCTCTTAAGTTTTATTTTAATCATTGACACAAGTTGATGATCACTACCTATATATGCCCCCCTCCTTACGCAAACATCTTGCAAAAAAATCCTATGCCTTCTTCTAATTGCGATGTGATCAATCTGGTTACAATATTTACCACATGGTGAAATCCAAGTAGTTTTATATATTTTTCTATGCTCAGAGATAGTTCCACAAATCATAAGGTCATTTGCCAAACAAAAGTTTCCAAATCGCATCCCATTTCCGTTTCTTATACCAACACCCTCCTTACCTATACAATTTTCAGAGTCATCCCTACTGCTGCCAACAGTCGCATTAAAATCACCAGTGCAAACTAGCAATCTCCACTAAATCCTGCAGCTTCTCATGAAAGTCATCCCTCATTTCATCAGCAGCCTCATTTGTCGGACAGTACCCTACAACCATATTAATATTGCCATGGTCAGATTTTCAACAAGCATAAAGCAAGCGCTCATTAATTGCCTCAAACTCACAGAGTACCTTACAAACATCTCTACTCAGCAGTAAGCCTACTGCTTTGTAATGATTTCCATCACTCCTACCAGAAACTAACTTGTAATACCATCTTCCAAATTCATTTTATCAACTCCAAGCAACCTCGCTTCTGTAAGAGCACAAATATCTATATTGTATTCCTTGAACACTGAAATAAGTTCTTCCACTTGACCAGTCTGACTGAGGGTTCAAACATTCCAGTTTCCTATTCTTAAGGTTCTTTTTGGATGTATAAACTTATTCCTACACCGTGGGATTATTAGCACCCCCTGCCCACCTAACATTAGTTCACACAATGGCCATGTCTTGTGTAAACTATTCTAAGGCAATCTTGATAGATTTTACTAACATTCTCTTAAAGGTCAGTCTGGGCTAAATACGGCAGCAAGGCTTATCTCTGGTCTACCTCCAAGAACCTCAACTACTCCATTGCTAAATCAGTTGCACTGGCTGCCAGTATGAAAGTGAGCAAATTAGAAAGCAGTGAGAGAGCGCATAATTTCCACTATCATCTATAATCAACAAATTACTGCTGCAAATCCTTTTTCCTTCTAGACAAGTGCTTAAACGATCCCACACAGTGAATCAATTAATCCCAAAGTCTGTTTCTGAATCTCAAAGATCGCAAACCTCTACGGATGCCAATGAAAATCATGATTTATTTCTGCATGTAGACCGGGATCTACCATAAAATCTAATAAATTTTTCGTTGACCACAACGTCAACACCAGATTTCATGAAAATCCGATAATTTTTTTGAGATATCTTGTCCACAGACAGACAGACAGACACGGGTGAATACATAATATCCTGCAACTTCGTTGGAGTACGTAAATATGAAGTATGTCGTATGATTTCAAAGTTTCATATGTTTGGCGAACTGTTATCTTGCTGAACCGCTGAAACTAACTTGGGCACGCTCAGATGTGATTGCACACCTCGACGAACCAAGGATTTGTTCATCGGTCATCTTTGTTCGATCGCTCGACATTCTGTGTGGCCTATAAGTTATATAATAGATTACTGTTATCCATGAGGCAAATGAATTCTGCCTAATGTTTTTTTGGGCATCTCTGAACCTTTTCCTCTTTCAGAAGCTACGACATTGGCAGAGGTGTGATGGATAATGATTGGGTTTATTTTCTCTGCTCCCGCTGCTGCAGAAAAAAATCGGTATTGAATGTGTATAGTATCACAGTTCTTATACAAGTATAAAGGTGTCTCGAGCGTTGTTTACTGTCTTAGGAAAAAGTGGCCCTTCACAGAAACATGATGATGATCGATAATGATAATGGATGATGATGATGATGATGATCGTGATGATAATGATGTTACTATATTATTTTTGTTATTATTATTATTATTATTATTATTATTATTATTATCATCATCATCATCATCATCATCATCATCATCCGGACCTCCTTTCCCACCCTAGGACAGGGTGAGAAGTAGCAGTGTCCACGCAACCCAAATTTGCCCAAACCAATGAATGGGCCACGCTTCCATTCACTCATCATTCAAGCCCCCGGAATCCTGCTTCTATCAGATACGCCAAAAACATTCACCACATTCTGTAGCTTCATGTAATCGTATCCGATAGAATCAATCCAGACGCTGCCATGTTAAAAAGGGGTGCCAAATCCCTGATCATGCACTTCTCACAACATTCACCCAGCCAGCTCGATCTCCTGTCAGGTCCGCAGCCTAACTGACTTCTAAACCTCTCTTCCTCACACATTCATCCACCATATCTCTCCACCTTCTCCTTGGCCTACCTCGCCTCCTCCCTCCTTCGAATTCGCTCAGATATACCTTTTTCACCACCCTATTGTTATCCATTCTCTCCACATGACCACACCATTTCAGTACACCCTCTTCGATTCTGGTGTCCACCGACTTCCTCACTCCACATCTTTCACGAATCACATTATTTCGTATCCTATCCACCCTCTGTACTCCACATACATTCCTCAGCAGTCCTATCTCCACTGCTGTCACTCTTGACTTTTTTTTTTTTTTTTTTTTTCCCACACCATAGTCTCACATCCATATGTTAAAGTTGGTATTAACACTCCTTCATGTAAGCCTCATGCAGCTGCAACACTCAAGCCTCTGTTTCTTATCAAGGCCTTAATTGCACCAGCTACTTTTCTTCCTTGTGTCACTCTACTTTTAACTACTTTTTCACATTTTCCTCTTTTCTATCACTGTACCCAGGTATTTGAACCTCACCAATTCCAGTCTCTCTCCATTCACTGTCACATCGCACTGGGAGTCACCTTCTCTCTCAATAACCATCACTTTACTCTTTTCTACATTTACAGTACTTTCAAGGCACGACGCTTACAGACATCAGCAAAACTCTGCATTAGCCTACCAAGTTCTTGTCCGGTGCTTGCAAGTAGTACTGCATAATCAGTATACAACAAATTTGATATATTCCATCCATCACCATTCATTACCTACGCCATCCCTCTCCTCATTACTCGTGTTTTTACTTCTCTCATCACCCCATATATATATATATATATATATATATATATATATATATATATATATATATATATATATATATATATATATATGTGTGTGTGTATGTGTGTGTGTGTGTGTGTGTGTGTGTGTGTATTGAACAACCATGAGGACATCACACAACCTTGTCGCACGCCCAAACCGATCGTGAACCATTCACTTAGATGCCCATGAACCCTTACACATGCTTCACTACCATCAAAAAAACTCTTGACGGCACCTAGCAGCTTACCCTCTACACCGTCCATGCGCAAAACTTTCCACAATTCTTCTCTTTCCACTTTGTCATATGCTTTTTTGGATTGGTTATTATTATTATTATTATTATTATTATTATTTCTACTACTAGTACTACTACTACTTTTCTACTATTATCACTCTTACTACCACTACTACTACTACTACTACTACTTTTAGGTTAGAGTAGGTTAAGTCAGTACTAGAAAGGACGGAATGGAGCTAACTTAGGTTACGTTAGGTTAGGTAAAGTTGGTTAAGTTAGATTAAGGAAGTGAAAGAAAAGACAACTTAACCTACGTTAGGTTGGGAATAGCTCGGTGAGGTTATTAACGTTGCTAAGTAAGAATCAGGTAGGTTAAGGTCATGAAGATGGGGGAGTATAGTTTATGTTAGGTCAGGCTAGGTCAAGTTAGTAACATTAGGTAACATAATAAGTTTAGTTTAGGTCAGATTAAGGAAGTAGTTGTATGATCGTTTAAGAATAGGTTAGGTAAATTGAAGGAGGAAGAGGTTACACTGAAGTACCGGTAGACTACGTCAGGTGGGGTTAAGCTAAATGATACTAGGTCAGGCAAAGGATGGTCAGAAGTAAATGTAGATCAGGTTGGGTTAGGTTTTGCTTAGTAAGGAGTGAAGGAAGGTTATGTTAGGGTATGCTTTTGAAGGTGTAGGTTAGGTTAGGTGATGGCAGATTAGCCGAATGGAGGAATTGAAGGAATGTCAGGTTAAGTTTGGAAACCACGGATGATAAAACAGAATAAGGCTGGGACCCCCTAGAGGTTCGTTGCGGTTAGTTTTGTTTAAGGTTAGATAAATAATTAGCTTTGCTTTGTTTCGGTGGCCTTAGGCTGGTTAAACTAGGTTAGACTAGATAGTCAGTTTCTGCAAGCACGAAAAGGAGCGATTGTGTTTAAGTTAGCAACTTTAATAACTTCTGGGTTTGCAATGAATGTAGCAAAAGATGATAGCGCTATGGGAGATATTATAAAGTGAATCACGGCTAATATACTCGAACACAGATTACCCTTTATGGTAAATTATGATGAACTTCTAAACATATAAGGAAAAATCTTTGATTTTACTTGAAAAGCGTATAGATGCCAGAGACTTTGAACTTATGACTCTCTCTTTCTCTTTCGTTCCAGTGCTAATGGACTGTTTTCTCTCTGTCCGTGTGGTAATGAATATTTAAATTGATAGAGAGAGAGAGAGAGAGAGAGAGAGAGAAGGGGGGAAGGAATATCTGAACGACAATTAAAACTTTCTTGGCAGTACAGGCAATATTGAGGTGTGTCAATGTTCAAGTAGTTAGCGAACTTCCCTGCCGTTCCCACGGAAGCGAATCATATCGCAGGCTGGGACAGGGAACAGTATTATGCTCCAACACAACTGATCTTCCAGAAACCCATCGATATATTATAAAAATAACAGCGCTAATACCATCACATAAGTTTGTATGATAGAGTTCTGACACATATTCAGTACTGACGGTAGTACAGACTTCTTGTTCATCTCCCTCCTTCTCCCTTTCACCTGTCCATCATTTCCCTCCTCTTGCCTAATTCCCAACCCCTCTTATAATCGAATTCCCTTCCTTTACCGAATCCTCACCACCATCTTCCCGTTTCATCCCATTCCCCCCACACTGTTTTACCTTCTTTTGTATAAATGAATAATCATGACGTGGATGTGACTGTCAATAACTGAAATTACTAGTAAAGTCATCGTTGTGGTGATATAACACATTATTAGGAATGCCTACCGGTCAACATTATAATCTCTTTAATCTCGTCTAACAAAGATCCCAAACCTTTTCCAGGCCAGTTAATGGCCAAATGTATTCAGACGGTGGATAAAATTGAAAGAACACCATTCAAGGTACATTATCCCCATATCATAAGCAAGACGTCAAAATTTCACGCAACCATGACTAAGTAATTAAGTTGGACCAGTGGTCTATTTCCCTGAGATGAAAACAAGCCAATTATAGTGCACCCAAACAACCACTGTGCTTACATTGCTAGTCAGGATTTTCAACTCCCACCCTTCCCCCAACTCTTACTCCTGCCCTCCCCTCCCTCCTCCAAGTTGGTCACCTGGCTGATCTCTTCACCCGTGAACCATGAACTAAATAATTCGTACTTTACAACATATTTACCTGAAGTTTGGCACTTAATACTTCTTCCTCAACAGTTTTACCTCCATACCTTCCTCTCTCCACATTTTGCAACCCACTACCTCACGACTTATGGAGCGTGAAATTGACTTTCGAAGCAATTTGGAGATACTTTGTGAAATATTAATACTCTGGGAACATTCAGGAGCTTAACCTAGAGTTGATACGAACTGTAGTATCGCAAAATCGCAAACCACAACCATTAGTACCATATAATCCTATCTTCTGTGTTGAGAGGCCTCGATGATGTATCATAGCATACTCACTTGCAACATCAGCAGAAATAATAGCCTACCATACGTATGAGTCTTCAACGTTGGACATTTATGCCATACCAGGCGATTTTATTTCATAGTGTTAGCAGATCAAAGGCTTTTAGTATACTGTACACTGGGTCACAAAACTATCGGTGCACAACATGCGTGAAACATTTGGGACCACAGAACGAAGGTCACTGAAATATTAGTATCCGACCTACCACACGTTAGTAGCCCTGATGCCGGGAGGTGTTATATATCACCAACTACCAATATCCTCTGGCAAACATAGAGCAAATGTGATGTTCATGTACAGTAGACAGACACTGGTGATACACAATGAGAGGTTGGTATGTGAGCAGTTGTTCGAACCTTTTCGGTAGGCATCGCACCCCCTGTGCACCGATACTTTTGTGATCCATAGTACAAAGTGATAAGGATGAACTTATATTTACTTGTCTTCCTCCACTTCCTCTTTCTCCTCCTCCTCCCTCTCCACGTACTTCTCCTCCTCCTCCTCCTCCTACTACTACTACTACTACTACTACTAGTAGCAGTAGTAGTAATAATACTAATAATAATAATAATAAGTAATAATAATAATATTATTAGTATTAGTATTATTACCAACAACAACAACAATTAGGTGTGCAGTTTCTTCCTGTACATTCAGAGGTAACACAGAAACAGCACACCGAATCCTTCGATATTTATGCCGATTTCGTTGAAGTTCATGTGCTCACATTCCCCTATTTCAGATCATAATTATTTTGGGGAGAGGGCCTGACCACCCACAAGAGTCATTAACTGGGTCACACTCCCTAAGTATCACATTACAGAGGAGAGGCCATTGTATAACAATCGCTATGATATCGAAGCCATATCTGCCCTCATTTTGCTGTTTCTGAGAACGTTAAACTTGGTGAGGGGGGGCTGGTCCCCCTAAAAATAATTATTTGAAAAATGTATATAGTGGATGACCTTTGGAGTAAAGCCCCTGTCACACGTATCCTATCCACTCTCTGTACTCCACATACATTCCTCAGCAGTCCCATCTCAACTGCTTTCACTTTTGGCTTTTCATTTTCAAGCCACACCATAGTCTTGCATCCGTATGTTAAAGATGGCACTAACACTCCTTCATGGAAGCCTCTGTTTCTTATCAAGGCCATCGTTGCACCAGCCACTTTCCTTCCTTGTGTCACTTTACTTTCCACTTCTTTTGCACATTTTCCTCCCTTTTCTATCACTGTACCTAGGTATTTGAATTCTCTCACCAATTCCAGTCTCCCTCCATTCACTGTAACCTCACACTGGGAGTCACTTTCTCTCTCAGTAACAATCACTTCACTCTTTTCTACATTTACTCTCAAGGCACGACGCTCACAGATATCAGCAAAACTCTGCGCTAGTCTACCAAGTTCTTGTCCGGTATTTGCAAGTAGTACTGCATCATTCGCATAGAATTATTACGAAACGAAAGCATATTATCAAACAAAACAAAAATCATTCACATTCTGTCAACTTTAAGGTGTTGGGAATTTCGGCAGGAAGGCTAACTTAGCTGCATAAGTGTCATCGAACGTATGCAAGGCAGTCACCTCTGCTGACGCGTTGCAACCACTTTATCAGGTGTCTTGTATAATGGAACTGCCGTGGATTTATGGTGCGCTGCAGTGAGCACAATGAGTGTTGATATTATTAATGATACGCGTAATCAGGCGGGGAAGGAACCATACCGGAGATTAAGAGGAAGGGTGCTGGCTAGTGTGATCTAAATTTATACATGAATTTAATTCTTGAGCGCGCGCACACACACACACACACACACACACACACACACACACACACACTATTATTATTATAATTATTATTATTACTGTTTATTATTATTATTAGTATTAGTATTATTACTATTATTATTATTATTATTATTATTATTACCTCCGCCAAGGAGGCTTTTTCTTCACCCCTCTCCGTTTGTTTGTTTGTTGGTTGGATTTGTGAGCAACTACACAAAAAACTACTGGACGGATTTCCACAAAACTTGCTAGAAGAATGAGCTTTGGCCCAAAATAGACTCCATTAAATTTTGGTGCGGATCTGGATAAAGGTACAGATCCAGGAATTGTCTTTCACATTCTTTAATAATGCGACATAATGAGTTTTTCGACATTTTCAGATTTTATTATCTGATAGGAATATGGTTACAGTTAAGCATACAGTTATCCAGTTATTGAGACAAATGTAAAATGTACCCATGCTTACACAGACAGCAATACCATAAGTACTGTAGTTATGGCGAAATTTCCTAATTGTGGCTACACAGTAAGTAAAATGGTAAGTCAGTATGATGATGATGATGATGATGATGATGATTATTATAACACATGCATATCCACATCATCATAATCATCATATTAGTTTTTGTTAACCCATTGCTCCTTACAAACCTACTTAATTTTAATAACAGATTACTATGTTTAGCTCATGGAAATCAGTAACAATATATATATTTACCCTTCCAGTTCGATGACGTTTTATCTGAATGTAGGGAAGAGTAAAGTTATGGTCTTCGAGAGAAGTGAAGTCAGTGAATGTACAGTGAGGCTGGATGAGGAAGAAATGGAAAAGGTGAATGCGTTTAAGTACTTGGGTAGTGTGATGAGTAAGGATGGAAGTTTAAAGGATGAAGTGCTTGAAAGGATAGAGCAGGGATGAAAGGTTTTTGGTTCCTTGAAAGCGGTGAGAAGAAACAGGGAAATGAGCATGGAAGTGAAAAAGTTACTACATAATAGTACTGTGATACCAACTCTTATGTATGGAAGTGAGGCTTGGACATTGTTGGAGGGACAGATGTCAGGAGTGAGAGCAGCAGAAATGAGTTATTTGAGAGGAGCCTGTGGAGTCACATGGAGAGTCAGTGTGACATATGAGGAAGCGACGGAACGTTGTGGTGTGAATATGGACGTGATAGGAAGCGTTAGGAGAAACACACTGAGATGGTTTGGCCATACGGAGAGGATGGAGAGTGAGTGACTAACGAGGAGAGTATATGCGAGTGAGGTGGATGAGGGGAGAGGGAGGGGGAGGCTAAGAATGAGATGGGGGGATGGCGTGAAAGGGGTGTGAGCTGGGAACAGGGCAGTGAAATGGGGGACAGGGCGACCGAAGTCGGGATGATCCAGCCATCGTATCTCTACCAAGTGGCTTAGGCTGTCTGGTAGAGATTGTATGTAGGGTGAGAAGTGCTTGTAAGTGTAACTGTAGTGTTGGAGTGGCTTTGGATGTGTGTGTAGCCTGTGAACCAAGTGTAATCGGCCCGGACAAGCCGACTGAGTCATACTTTCTAGTACACGACACTGGTTCAACCACAGCACCCCTTGTGCCCACCAGTGCAGTACGTGGCCGGATGAACACTCCCAATATATATATATATATATATATATATATATATATATATACAATTTCCTGTGGCACCCTAAGGGATGCAAAGGGCCTCAATAACTCTCTCCACCAATATTTGTCTCTTGCCATCTCATTCAGATCCCACCAACACTCCTCTCCTGGTTCTCTTTTCATTGTCTTCAACCAGGATTCCCTCGGCCTACCTCTTTTTCTTCTTCCTCCAGCAATCTACTCTGGCATATCCTGTATTAAACTGCCTTCTCTTCTATATATGTGCCCCAGCCATTTCTAGCGAGACAGTCTCACATATTCATCAACTGGTCCCACTCTCGTAATATCCCTTACTCTTTCATTTGTAACTCTATCTTGCCACTTTACCCTAAGAATCCTTCTCAGTATTTTATTATCAAATCCTAATAATTTCTGATCTGTTGCAATTGTACTGTACCATGACTCATGCCCATAAATTAAAATTGGTCTAGCCATCGACTCGTAAATTTTTACTTTAGTATGTACAGAAAGCATATTATTATTCCAAACAGATTTCAGCATTCCAACAGCTCACCAAGCCTGTCTAATCCTCTCTTCAGTTTCATTGTTTAATGATCCGTTAGATAATACAGTCGCTCCGAGATATTTAAAATTTTCTACATTCTTCACCACATTATTCCCAATTACATAATCGAATTGGTTCTCCACATTCATATTAATAATTTCAGTCTTTCCACAATTTATTACCAATCCCACTTTTTCTCCTTCCTCCACCAGACAATCAAGCATCCTCTACATCTCATAAATACTTCCGCAAATCAGTACAATATCATCAGGATACTCCAAATCCATCAGCTTCTTATTTTCTTTCCAGTTAATTCCCGCACCTGTTCTCCTTACAACCTTTCTCATAACATAATCCATAACCAAAACAAACAGCAGTGGCGAAAGAACTCCTCCTTGAATCGCTCCTGACGTAACTTCAAATGGATCACTCAAAGAACCACCCACCATTACTTTACCCGTAACTTCATGCAGGCTTATAATAATATTTGCAAACTTTTCTGGTATACCATAGAGTCTCATAATTTTCAACATAGTTCCACGTGAAACACTATCAAACGCCTTTTCAAAATCCACAAAACACATACTAAGTGGCATTTTCATCTCATTAGCTTGTTGCATTAGATGCCTTACAATAAAAATCTGATCATTACACCTTAACCCTTTTGTAAATCCCGCTTGTTCTTCTCTTAAAATTTTATCAATTACTGGCTCTATTCTGTTCAACAAGATTTTGGAAAAGACTTTTGCAACTACAGATATCAAAGTTATCCCTCTCCAATTGCCACACACATTTAAATCTCCCTTTTTTGGTATTTTTATAATCACTCCATTTTTCCACTCTTCCAGATTTCCACCAGTATGCCAAACCACATTAAAAAGTTTCAAAAGCACATTCATCAACTCATCGTTTTCCACCTTAAGCATTTCAGGAAATATTGCATCCTCTCCTGGGGCCTTAAAATTCTTTAACACCTTCATAGATTTTGCTACCTCTCGCAAAGTTATATCCCTTGGTTCTATCTGCAAATCTCTCTCGGCTGGCAAAATGTCCTCTTCAGCTGGGATTGGCCTATTTAGAACAGATTCAAAATGCTCTTTCCACCTTCCTTTTATATCCAAATCTTTAGTCATCAAGTTACCATTTCTATCTCGTACAGGTAATTCCTTCCTTCTCTTTTCAGTCCCAGTTAACTCCATTATGGCCTGATACGCTGCTCTTGTGTTCTGACCGTCGTTTTTACTTAAAATAATTTCTGTCTCTGTTGCCTTTTCATCATATAGCCTCCTCTTACCACGTCTAACGAATCTTTTTACTTCAGAATGTAAATCCAGTACTTTGCTCTTAGTACTTCAACTACCTGGCCATCAACATGTTG
Organism: Coenobita brevimanus; assembly: GCF_032717465.1. Taxonomy (NCBI): domain Eukaryota; kingdom Metazoa; phylum Arthropoda; class Malacostraca; order Decapoda; family Coenobitidae; genus Coenobita; species Coenobita brevimanus. The sequence goes on along the minus strand of NC_137008.1, from coordinate 19,806,448 downwards.
TTCTTCACTTCTTAACTTCTCCTCTTTCCATTTTTGGATTGCATTCCATGTTTCATCTGGCATGCACTTTTTCCGTCTCGCTTTTCCGTTTTTCATAATAGTGACTTTTGCATCTTCATGCAAAACCTTTTTTACCTCTCTCCACATTTGATTAATATCATTGTTTTCAGATTCCATCAAAGTTTGCAGGACTAGAAACCTGTTCCTACATTCCAGCCGAAATTTTTCCTTCGTGTTGTCATCATTTCTCAGCTCATCAAAATCGTAATTATTACCTCCTGTGCAATTACCATTAACTTTTCTCTTAAGTTTTATTTTAATCATTGACACAAGTTGATGATCACTACCTATATATGCCCCCCTCCTTACGCAAACATCTTGCAAAAAAATCCTATGCCTTCTTCTAATTGCGATGTAGTCAATCTGGTTACAACATTTACCACATGGTGAAATCCAAGTAGTTTTATATATTTTTCTATGCTCAAAGATAGTTCCACAAATCATAAGGTCATTTGCCAAACAAAAGTTTCCAAATCGCATCCCATTTCCGTTTCTTATACCAACACCCTCCTTACCCATACAATTTTCAGAGTCATCCCTACTGCTGCCAACAGTCGCATTAAAATCACCAGTGCAATCTAGCAATCTCCACTAAATCCTGCAGCTTCTCATAAAAGTCATCCCTCATTTCATCAGCAGCCTCATTTGTCGGACAGTACCCTACAACCATATTAATATTGCCATGGTCAGATTTTCAAGAAGCATAAAGCAAGCGCTCATTAATTGGCTCAAACTCACAGAGTACCTTACAAACATCTCTACTCAGCAGTAAGCCTACTGCTTGGTAATGATTTCCATCACTCCTACCAGAAACTAACTTGTAATACCATCTTCCAAATTCATTTTATCACCTCCAAGCAACCTCGCTTCTGTAAGAGCACAAATATCTATATTGTATTCCTTGAACACTGAAATAAGTTCTTCCACTTGACCAGTCTGACTGAGAGTTCAAACATTCCAGTTTCCTATTCTTAAGGTTCTTTTTGGATGTATAAACTTATTCCTACACCGTGGGATTATTAGCACCCCCTGCCCACCTAACATTAGTTCGCACAATGGCCATGTCTTGTGTAAACTATTCTAAGGCAATCTTGATAGATTTTACTAACATTCTCTTAAAGGTCAGTCTGGGCTAAATACGGCAGCAAGGCTTATCTCTGGTCTACCTCCAAGAACCTCAACTACTCCATTGCTAAATCAGTTGCACTGGCTGCCAGTATGAAAGTGAGCAAATTAGAAAGCAGTGAGAGAGCGCATAATTTCCACTATCATCTATAATCAACAAATTACTGCTGCAAATCCTTTTTCCTTCTAGACAAGTGCTTAAACGATCCCACACAGTGAATCACTTAATCCCAAAGTCTGTTTCTGAATCTCAAAGATCGCAAACCTCTACGGATGCCAATGAAAATCATGATTTATTTCTGCATGTAGACCGGGATCTACCATAAAATCTAATAAATTTTTCGTTGACCACAACGTCAACACCAGATTTCATGAAAATCCGATAATTTTTTGAGATATCTTGTCCACAGACAGACAGACAGACACGGGTGAATACATAATATCCTGCAACTTCGTTGGAGTACGTAAATATGAAGTATGTCGTATGATTTCAAAGTTTCATATGTTTGGCGAACTGTTATCTTGCTGAACCGCTGAAACTAACTTCGGCACGCTCAGATGTGATTGCACACCTCGACGAACCAAGGATTTGTTCATCGGTCATCTTTGTTCGATCGCTCGACATTCTGTGTGGCCTATAAGTTATATAATAGATTACTGTTATCCATGAGACAAATGAATTCTGCCTAATGTTTTTTTGGGCATCTCTGAACCTTTTCCTCTTTCAGAAGCTACGACATTGGCAGAGGTGTGATGGATAATGATTGGGTTTATTTTCTCTGCTCCCGCTGCTGGAGTAAAAAATCGTTATTGAATGTGTATAGTATCACAGTTCTTATACAAGTATAAAGGTGTCTCGAGCGTTGTTTACTGTCTTCGGAAAAAGTGGCCCTTCACAGAAACATGATGATGATCGATGATGATAATGGATGATGATGATGATGATGATCGTGATGATAATGATGTTACTATATTATTGTTGTTGTTATTATTATTATTATTATTATTATTATCATGGTCATCATCGTTATCATCATCATCATCATCATCATCATCCGGACCTCCTTTCCCACCCTAGGACAGGGTGAGAAGTAGCAGTGTCCACGCAACCCAAATTTGCCCAAACCAATGAATGGGCCACGCTTCCATTCACTCATCATTCAAGCCCCCGGAATCCTGCTTCTATCGGATACGCCAAAAACATTCACCACATTCTGTAGCTTCATGTAATCGTAACCGATAGAATCAATCCACGCGCTGCCATGTTAAAAAGGGGTGCCAAATCCCTGATCATGCACTTCTCACAACATTCACCCAGCCAGCTCGATCTCCTGTCAATTCCCTAGCCTAACTGACTTCTAAACCTCTCTTCCTCACACATTCATCCACCATATCTCTCCACCTTCTCCTTGGCCTACCTCGCCTCCTCCCTCCTTCGAATTCGCTCAGATATACCTTTTTCACCACCCTATTGTTATCCATTCTCTCCACATGACCACACCATTTCAGTACACCCTCTTCGATTCTGGTGTCCATCGACTTCCTCACTCCACATATTTCACGAATCACATTATTTCGTATCCTATCCACCCTCTGTACTCCACATACATTCCTCAGCAGTCCTATCGCCACTGCTGTCACGCTTGACTTTTCATTTTTTTTTTTTTTTTTTCCCACACCATAGTCTCACATCCATATGTTAAAGTTGGTATTAACACTCCTTCATGTAAGCCTCATGCAGCTGCAACACTCAAGCCTCTGTTTCTTATCAAGGCCTTAATTGCACCAGCTACTTTTCTTCCTTGTGTCACTCTACTTTTAACAACTTTTTCACATTTTCCTCTTTTCTATCACTGTACCCAGGTATTTGAACTCTCACCAATTCCAGTCTCTCTCCATTCACTGTTACATCGCACTGGGAGTCACCTTCTCTCTCAATAACCATCACTTTACTCTTTTCTACATTTACAGTACTTTCAAGGCACGACGCTTACAGACATCAGCAAAACTCTGCATTAGCCTACCAAGTTCCTGTCCGGTGCTTGCAAGTAGTACTGCATAATCAGTATACAACAAATTTGATATATTCCATCCATCACCATTCATTACCAACGCCATCCCTCTCCTCATTACTCGTGTTTTTACTTCTCTCATCACCCCATATATATATATATATATATATATATATATATATATATATATATATATATATATATATACATGTGTGTGTGTGTGTGTGTGTGTGTATTGAACAACCATGAGGACATCACACAACCTTGTCGCACGCCCAAACCGATCGTGAACCATTCACTTACTGTAGATGCCCATGAATCCTTACACATGCTTCACTACCATCAAAAAAACTCTTGACGGCACCTAGCAGCTTACCCTCTTCACCGTCCATGCGCAAAACTTTCCACAATTCTTCTCTTTCCACTTTGTCATATGCTTTTTTGGATTGGTTGTTATTATTATTATTATTATGATTATTATTATTATTATTATTATTATTATTTCAACTACTAGTACTACTACTACTTTTCTACTATTATCACTCTTACTACCACTACTACCACTACTACTACTACTACTACTTTTAGGTTAGAGTAGGTTAAGTCAGTACTAGAAAGGACGGAATGGAGCTAACTTAGGTTACGTTAGGTTAGGTAAAGTTGGTTAAGTTAGATTAAGGAAGTGAAAGAAAAGACAACTTAACCTACGTTAGGTTGGGAATAGCTCGGTGAGGTTATTAACGTTGCTAAGTAAGAATCAGGTAGGTTAAGGTCATGAAGATGGGGGAGTATAGTTTATGTTAGGTCAGGCTAAGTCAAGTTAGTAACATTAGGTAACATAATAAGTTTAGTTTAGGTCAGATTAAGGAAGTAGTTGTATGATCGTTTAAGAATAGGTTAGGTAAATTGAAGGAGGAAGAGGTTACACTGAAGTACCGGTAGACTACGTCAGGTGGGGTTAAGCTAAATGATACTAGGTCAGGCAAAGGATGGTCAGAAGTAAATGTAGATCAGGTTGGGTTAGGTTTTGCTTAGTAAGGAGTGAAGGAAGGTTATGTTAGGGTATGCTTTGGAAGGAGTAGGTTAGGTTAGGTGATGGCAGATTAGCCGAATGGAGGAATTGAAGGAATGTCAGGTTAAGTTTGGAAACCACGGATGATAAAACAGAATAAGGCTGGGACACCCTAGAGGTTCGTTGCGGTTAGTTTTGTTTAAGGTTAGATAAATAATTAGCTTTGCTTTGTTTCGGTGGCCTTAGGCTGGTTAAACTAGGTTAGACTATATAGTCAGTTTCTGCAAGCACAAAAAGGAGCGATTGTGTTTCAGTTAGCAACTTTAATAACTTCTGGGTTTGCAATGAATGTAGCAAAAGATGATAGCGCTATGGAAGATATTATAAAGTGAATCACGGCTAATATACTCGAACACAGATTACCCTTTATGATAAATTATGATGAACTTCTAAATATATAAGGAAAAATCTTTGATTTTACTTGAAAAGCGTATAGATGCCAGAGACTTTGAACTTATGACTCTCTCTCTCTTTTTCGTTCCAATGCTAATGGACTGTTTTCTCTCCGTCCGTGTGGTAATGAATATTTAAATTGATATATAGAGAGAGAGAGAGAGAGAGAGAGAGAGAGAGAGAGAGAGAGAGAGAGAGAGAGAAGGGGGGAGGGAATATCTGAACGACAATTAAAACTTTCTTGGCAGTACAGGCAATATTGATGTGTGTCAATGTTCAAGTAGTTAGCGAACTTCCCTGCCGTTCCCACGGAAGCGAATCATATCGCAGGCTGGGACAGGGAACAGTATTATGCTCCAACACAACTGATCTTCCAGAAACCCATCGATATATTATAAAAATAACAGCGCTAATACCATGACATAAGTTTGTATGAGAGAGTTCTGACACATATTCAGTACTGACGGTAGTACAGACTTCTTGTTCATCTCCCTCCTTCTCCCTTTCACCTGTCCATCATTTCCCTCCTCTTGCCTAATTCCCAACCCCTCTTATAATCGAATTCCCTTCCTTTACCGAATCCTCACCACCATCTTCCCAGTTTCATCCCGTCCCCCCCCCCCTACTGTTTTACCTTCTTTTGTATAAATGAATAATCATGACGTGGATGTGACTGTCAATAACTGAAATTACTAGTAAAGTCATCGTTGTGGTGATATAACACATTATTAGGAATGCCTACCCGTCAACATTATAATCTCTTTAATCTCGTCTAACAAAGAACCCAAACCTTTTTCAGGCCAGTTAATGGCCAAATGTATTCAGACGGTGGATAAAATTGAAGGAACACCATTCCAGGTACATTATCCCCATATCATAAGCAAGACGTCAAAATTCCACGCAACCATGACTAAGTAATTAAGTTGGATCAGTGGTCTATTTCCCTCAGATGAAAACAAGCCAATTATAGTGCACCCAAACAACCACTGTGCTTACATTGCTAGTCATGGTTTTCAACTCCCACCCTTCCCCCAACCCTTACTCTTGCTCTCCCCTCCCTCCTCCAGGTTGGTCACCTGGCTGATCTCTTCACCCGTGAACCATGAACTAAATATTTCGTACTTTACAGCATATTTACCTGAAGTTTGGCACTTAATACTTCTTCCTCAACAGTTTTACCTCCATACTTTCCTCTCTCCACATTTTGCAACCCACTACCTCACGACTTATGGAGCGTGAAATTGACTTTCGAAGCAATTTGGAGATGCTTCGTGAAATATTAATACTCTGGGAACCTTCAGGAGCTTAACCGAGAGTTGATACGAACTGTAGTATCGCAAAATCGCAAACCACAACCATTAGTACCATATAATCCTATCTTCTGTGTTGAGAGGCCTCGATGATGTATCATAGCATACTCACTTGCAACATCAGCAGAAATAATAGCCTACCATACGTATGAGTCTTCAACGTTGGACATTTATGCCATACCAGGCAATTTTATTTCATAGCCCCTACACCGCGGGCATGTTTACCGATGTTTTGCGTGTGCCGCGGGGTTATTCGAGCTCCGACAGACTCTCAAAAAATATTTGCCAAAAATCAGTTATTAGTCCTAGAATATTAAAATTAAATATGGTTATGGCACATACCTTCAGCTTTCTCCTGGAATGTTTGTTGAGCCTTCGTCAGTTACCGTAGGACTTGTGGAGACCTCTGAAGTTGGGTAACGAAGTCTCCACTTTACACTTCCCGACAACCCGTATTATGATTACCACAGCCAGATATTAACACTATAAACACTACTCTATGATTTTCAAGTAGTTTGGGATCCATACTCCAAAAAAAAAACCCACTGTGAAAGCAATGAAAATTACGAGCGCCTGATCGTCGCACTGGCACTAGTTCGCTCTTGGTACTCTGTTATTTATTATTCATAAAACCCCTCACACTTTATATTTCTATTACTATATAACACTTATATATATCTACAGTCTTTATCCATAAGTTTCCTTCAGTAGTATTAGTTTATTGTCACTGTAGGGATTCATTTTCTTTCAGTAAAATACGTAGCATTCACTTTCTCGTCCTGTATACTAGCATTGAGAGTGAATGTCACTTTCGTCTTCACTCTCATAACTCATAGTATTCAGACATGCTAGAGTGAAACTTTCACTTTCATTACTCCTAGGGTATATACTCGTATTCTTATAATACTACTCATTTACATTTCTATTTATGTTCTCTATTTTATTTACGTTATTTACATTTCTATTTTATTTACACTGTGTTATGCACTGTCACTTGAAGTAACTTATAAAACTATTTTCCATTGTTCACGTATATTTACATTCATTACTTTCACTTGCTGTTTACATATTATTTACACATTATTTACAATTCCACTTACACTGTTTTACTCAATAGAAAGATCGTAGTCACTCTTTTATCAATTGTCAGCCCTTTACCTCTTTCCACACGAGGTTTAGTAGGGGGTAAAGGTCACAGGGCCCTTTGCATGGGGGTGAAAAAGTCCCTGAAGTCAGCAAGAAGAAACAGACGTACCTCCTCTTCGGGAGATTAGAGTAAACTGATAAGGGAGGGCCGGGGTAGAGGCATACTTAGGGGATATTCAGTGCTACCAATGTTAGCCCTTGAAACAGCTATGTATAGCACTGAAATGATTGGCAGGAAGTCTAGACAATACATTATAAATTAGATAGTTCCAGGTGAATGTAAATAACACTTAGGCTTCTCCCTTCCCTCCTTACATGTATATTTATTACAAAAATAGATTATACGGCATATTTCAAGGGGAAAAACACAGCGAAAATTAGCGAACGAGTTCACGTGAGGTGTTGTCAGGTGATAATTAGCCAATTCCAGGTGTATGACACTCTCACTTACCTTATTTCTTTCTTGTATATATTATTTGGTATAAGAATAGGACATAGGGCTTATTTCAATGTATGAAATCAGTGAAAAATTCCAGGGAAGATTTACTTAGCGTAGCACGGCCGGGCAGGCGAGAGGATAGGGTAATGGAGGGGGTGTAGGGAGGGGAGTCAAGAACGGGGAGAAATGGCTAAATTGTCAACAATGGATGGGAGTACAGATGAGATTAGGAGTGCTGATTAGTGTTGGACATTGGCAGTACTGATAGATGATACAAGCCCCCACTTGGAAGCCCGGGTGAATTCAAAATAACATAGAATCACAAAAGCAACGCCCCGCGTTATGATCTCTTGCTCCCAAGCGTCACGAAAGTGACGCCCCGCGGTTAAGAGGATAGTGTTAGCAGATCAAAGGCTTTTAGTATACTGTACACTGGGTCACAAAAGTATCGGTGCACAACATGCGTGAAACATTTGGGACCACAGAACGAAGGTCACTGAAATATTAGTATCCGACCTACCACATGTTGGTAGCCCTGATGTCGGACGGTGTTATATATCGCCAACTAGCAATATCCTCTTGCAAACATATAGCAAATGTGATGTTTATATACAGTAGACAGACACTGATGATACACAATGAGAGGTTGGTAATGTCAGCAGTTGTTCGAATCTTTTCGGTAGGCATCGCACCCCCTGTGCACCGATACTTTTGTGATCCATAGTACAAAGTGATAAGGATGAACTTATGTTTACTTGTCTTCCTCCATTTCCTCTTTCTCCTCCTCCTCCCTCTCCACGTACTTCTCCTCCTCCTCCTCCTCCTCCTCCTCCTACTACTACTACTACTACTACTACTAGTAGTAGCAGTAGTAGTAGTAGTATTAATACTACTACTACTACTACTAATATTATTATTATTATTATTATTATTATTAACAACAACAACAATTAGGTGTGCGGTTTCTTCCTGTACATTCAGAGGTAACACAGAAACAGCATACCGAATTCTTCGATATTTATGCCGATTTCGTTGAAGTTCATTTGCTCACATTCCCCTATTTCTGATCATAATTATTTTGGGGAGAGGGACC